>NC_063162.1:1948672-2248672 GCF_023159225.1 Perognathus longimembris pacificus | reverse complement strand
GTTGTAAATTTTGTGGTCTTTTCAGTTTTGGATTCTAGATGTTTATTGTTAGCAGAGGGGAGTTAGTGGTGGTTTGAATGTATATCTTACAAACAACAACCTCATCAAACTTACCTAATAGTTCTAAGGGTTTTTTCTTTTTTTAATTCCATGGGATTTTCTATGTAGACAGAAATATTCTGCTTATTTTTTTGTTTGTAGAGTTTCGCTCCTCTTCTTGCTTATTGCACTAGCTAAAATTTCTAGCACAGCTGCTTTGAATGAGAAAGGCAAGAACAGACATCTTCCTCTGTTCCTGACCATTGTGGGAAAACATTCAGACTTTCATCATTACCTATAATGTCAACAGTCACTAGGATTTTGTTTTTAAATAAAAATTGTTCCTTATCAAGTTGGGAAATACTCAATTATAATTCCCACTTAACTGAGAGACTTTAAAATTATTAATGGATGTTTAGTTTTGCTAAGTTATTTTTCTGTATTGTTTTCATATGTTTACAATTTTTGCATAAGCCTTCTAGCTTGATGGATTACATGGATTGATTTTTAAATATTGAACCAGCCTTGCATTCTTGGAACAAATGCCCTTTAGTCATGGTAAATAATTACTTTAGATGCAACAGAATTCTAGTCAGTAATGTTTTGCTAGGAATTTAACATCTATATTTATGAGAAACAGAGGTTCTACATTTCTTTTTTTGTAATCTTTGTATGGATTTGGATCAGGGGTAATTTTAGTTTCATAGAAATGAAGTTTGACACATTTCTGTTGCTCTTGATAAATGATTTTGTACTGAGCACTCGGGTTCCTGGTTTACACGTTTTGTTTCTCACTCATTCTCTGTTTTAGCTGTTGTTTGTGCTGCCAGATGAATGTGCACACCCAGGGTCTCCACCTGGCTCCCACAGACTCGATGGGCGAGTGATACCTTGCAACTCTGGTGAGCACACATGTACTTCCGGGTCATGATGGTGGCAGAGCTGACCCTCTCCAGGCTCCTGTGACCCCACTCCAAGGCTGATTGCTAATTGGTGCTGGTGGGTGTCCAGACTCCCCACGTGGTCTCCATGGATACCACATGGGATGGTGAAGCCTTGTTATGGCAGACAAGAGTGAGCACCCTGGCTCTGAGACGTCCCCACAGGAAGTGTTTCTGTGTCTTATTAAAGCATCACAAGGGATCAAGTTCCACATAGGGGAGAAAACAGGTAATACTGTGGCTGTGAATCTGACTTCTTTAGCTCAATGTGATGACCTTCAGTTCTAACTTTTCCTCCAAACACTGCAATTTCATTCTTCTGAATGACAGAATCAAGCTCCATGGTGTATATGGGCATTTTCTTTATCCATTCATCCTCTGATGGGCATCAAGGCTGGTCCCATAAGTTGGCTCTTGTGAAGAGTACCATAAACACCACTGGGTACAGGTGTCTGTGTGTGTCAGCTGACATTGATTCTTTTGGGTTTATACACAGAAATGGAATGCATGGATCATATTGGATTTCTATTCTTAAGTGTTTGAGGAATATTCATATTGATTTTCATCATTGCTGTAATAATTTACTTTTCTACCAACAGTTTATAAGGGTTCTTTTTTTCCTTATATCCTCACCACAGTTTGCTTGTTTCCTTGATGATAGTGATGCTGATTGGGATTAGATGGGATCTCAGTGCAGTGTTCATTTGCCTTTCTTTATTGGAGAAAGATGCTGAGAACTCTTTTCATGTCTTCTTTTGAGAACTATCTATTCAGTTAAGTTGACTATTCATTGACTGGATTGTTTGTTCTTTTCTTGTTTAATATTTTGAATTGAATATATATTCTGAATATTGATCCTGTATCAGATGAATTGCTGGAAAATGTTTTCTCTAATTCTGTATGCTGTCTGGTCACTCTTTTGATTGTTTCTTTTGCAATGCAGAAGATTTTTAACTTCAGGCAATCCAATCTATCAGTTCTGACTAATTTCTGAGCTATTTAGAATCCTATTAAAATTTTGTTGCCTGTGCTAGATCTTGAAGGGTTTTCCAACAGTAATCTTAATGTCTTATGTAAGGTCTTTGATCCATTTTGAATCAACTTTTGTATGGAGTGAGAGGCAGGGATCTAGCTTCACTTTTACAAGTGGATATCCTGCATTCTCAGTACTATTGTTAAGGAGGCTGTTTTCTCCAATGTATGTTTTTTGGGACTTTTGTTAAGTATCAGATGTCTGTAACTATGTGGGCTTATTCCTGGATCCTAATTCTATGCTGTGGGTAACAAAACAAAACAAACAACCCCCCCCAAATAAAACAAAAGATCAATCATGAACAAGATTGAAGCAGTTATAAAAGATTTCCTAACAAAGAAAAGCCCACACTGCATGGATTCAGTACTGCTGAATTCTACCTACATCCATCAAACCATTCCACAAATATAAAAGGAAAAACATTTCCAAACTCATTTTGTAAAGCCAATATTACTCTGATATCAAAGCTAGATGACAACATAACAGTAAAGAAAGACTACAGCCCATATCCCTAATGGATACAGGGGCAAAAAGCCTCAATAAAATATCTGCAAGCCCAATTCAACAACACATTAAAAAGTTCATATACCAACTCAACTTGGATTCCTTCTAGGAGCACGAGAATGATTCAGAATATGTGAATTAATAAACCTAGCACAGTATATAGACAGAATCAAGGACAAAAATTACATAATCATGCCAATTGGAAAGCAGAAAAGGTCTCTGAGAAAAATCCAATGCCCCTTCATGACAAAGGTCTGAAGAAACTAGGAATAGAAGGAACACACCTCCACACAACAAAGGCTATGTATGAGAAACATGCAAACAGTGAAACAGAAAACATGTCATCTAAATTCAGGAATAAGACAAAGGTTTCTACTCTATCCACGCTTATTCAACATCATGCTTGAGTTCTTCAGTAGAGCAATAAGGCAAGAGAAAGTAATACAAGGGATACAAGTAGGAGAAAGAGGAAATCAAATTATCCCTATTTGCAGACTATGTAATTCTGTCCTTATAAGATCTGAAAAATTCTACCAGAACACTCTTAATTGGGAAAACACTTTTAGCTAAGTAGCAGGATAAAAAAAAATCCCAATATACAGAAAAATCAAGCTGGGCACTAGTGGCTCATGCCTATCATCCTAGCTACTCAGGAGGCTGAGATTTGAGGACTGCAGTTCAAAGCCAGCCCAGGCAGGAAAGTCCATGAGATTCTAATCTCCAATTAACCACCAGAAAACCAAAAGTGGCTCTGTGGCTCAAGTGGTAGAGCACTAGCCTTGATCTGAAGAGCTCAGGGACAGCACCCAGGCCCAGAGTTCTAGCCCATGACTGCCCCCCCCCCCAAAATCAGTAGCTTTCCTAACATACCAACAATGAACTAGCTGAAAAGGAATCAGGAAAAGAATTTCATTTATAATCACCTCAAAAAATACAGAGATGTAAACTTAACCAAAGATATTGAATATCTGTACAATGAAAATTATAAAGAACTGAGGAAAGAAACTGTAGAAGACACTAGAAGATAGAAAGTCCTTCCTATTCATTGTTCAGAAGAATTAACATTGTTAAAAAGGTCATATTACAGTTGGGCACTGGTGGCTCATGCCTGTAATCCTAGCTACTTAGGAGGCTGAGATCTGAAGATTGTGGTTTAAGCCAGCTTGGGCAAAAAAGACTGTGAGACTCTTATCTTCAGTTAACCACCTAAAAACTGGAAATGGAGCTGTGGCTTAAGATGGTAGAACACTAGTTTTGAGCAAAAATGTTCAGGGACAGCACCCAGTCCCTGAGTTCAAGCCTCGTAACTGATTTTAAAAAGTCATTTTTACAAAAAAAGCAATCTACAGATTAAAAAAAACTCCCATCAAAATTCCAATGTCACTCTTCATAGAAACAGAAAAAAGCTACTGTTCAATTTATGTGGAAACACCAGAAATAGCCAAAGCAATCCTGAAGAAGAGCATCTGATCTCAAACTATACTACTGAGCCAGAGTACACGAAACAGCATGTAATGGCACAGAATCAGGCCCATGGATCCGTTGGGAGCTTTGTCCAGAGATTACATGACATTGGCATGATTGATAAAATTATTTGCCTCTGATGTTGGTCTCAATGTACAAGTCTTGTGAACTCCCTCAAAATGGGCTGGGACTAGATATTCCAGTCTGCTAATTGCACGTTGGTCTTTTGAGTAACCAGTGTCTATTCTGAAACTTCCACAGTCACCTCAATGGCAGAAACTCAGCCATAGGTACGTAGTGCCAGTCCTGGGTTCTGAACTGAGGGTCTGAGCACTATTCCTTAGCTTTTGTGCTTAAGATTGGTGCTCTACCACTTGAGCCATAGCTCCACTCTTGACTTTTGGTAGTTAATTGGAGATAAGAGTTATGGATTTTCCTGCCTAGGCTGGCTTTGAACTGTGATTCTCAGATCACAGCCTCCTGAGTAGATAGGATTGCAGGCGTGAGTTACTTATACCTGGAAAGATATTGTAACTTTTAGCCTGAAATTTTTATTTTGTTCTTTTTATTTTCCTCTCTGATACTGGGGCTTAAACTGAGAGCTTCTTGCTTGTTCACAGCTGGTGTTCTACCACTTGATCCAGACTTCCATTTCCTAAGATTTTTGCTGGCTAATTAGAAAAGAATCTTCTGCATTTTATCTCTTAGGGTTAGCTTCAAAGTGTAATTCTTAGATCTCAGCCATGTGAGTAGCTGAGATTACAGTCAGGAGCCACCAGTGCCTGGCTTATTTTAGTTTCCTTTTAAGCCTTATGAAGTCTTACCTTTTGGCCATGCAGTTCAGTATTATAAAACAGACTCAATGACCCCTTACTTGTCTGTAAGTAAGAGCTACGTATTTTCGGGTTTGATGCATGACGGGAAGGCATCTTTGTGTTTATATCCCCATTTTTTCCAGAAGCAGAAGCCTATGCAATGTTCCTGACACGGTTCTCAACGTATTTATGCTTTCTCGTAATCTCAAGGAGGCGCATGCTTTCTACATTGATAAGCGATGGAAGAAAGGGCAAGATATACCAGCCACTTAACCACTGCGCTTTAATCACAGAGAAAGGTCTGGTGAACGTAGGGATTTCTGCAAGCATACAACGGCGGGCTCGTTGTTTGGGGTGAGTGCAACGTTCTGCTTCCTCACGAAGACAATACCCACGCGCTCACCAGGAAGGGCAAAGGGACCGACACGATTCTCACAAAACTGTACGGTGACAAGCCCAAATGCATTCCTTACTAGCAAGTCCTGCGGGCAGGTACACAGAAAATGTGGGTGGATATTTGGACTAACGGGGTTTGGAACAAATCACGTCAACGCCGGGTGGGAGGGGAGCGAACACACAGGCTCGATCACCAAACGTCTTGGCCTGGGGTATTGGCTGCTATCTGTTTTCATTTATCAATGCATAAAGAATACATCGTCTTCAGGTAACAAAAGAGGTTTTTTTTTGGAGGAGAATTTGTGTTCAGTAAGCAGCTGCTCAATAAAGCAAGCCCTGCCTGCTTGGGTGGAAACAGGGCTCCAGGACAAGGGCCGGCCACCAGCTGCGAGTGTGATCCACCTGCTGTGAGTGTGATCCACCTGCCCCACCAGCCGTGAGTGTGATCCGCCTGCTGTGAGTGTGATCCGCCTGCCCCACCAGCCGTGAGTGTGATCCGCCTGCCCCACCAGCCGTGAGTGTGATCCGCCTGCTGTGAGTGTGATCCGCCTGCCCCACCAGCCGCGAGTGTGATCCACCTGCCCCACCAGCCGTGAGTGTGATCCACCTGCCCCACCAGCCGTGAGTGTGATCCACCTGCCCCACCAGCCTTGAGTGTGATCCGCCTGCCCCACCAGCCGCAAGTGTGATCCACCTGCCCCACCAGCCGCAAGTGTGATCCACCTGCCCCACCAGCTGCGAGTGTGATCTACCTGCCCCGAGTGTGATCCACCTGCCCCACCAGCCGCAAGTGTGATCCACCTGCCCCACCAGCCTCGAGTGTGATCCGCTGGCCCCACCTGCCGCGAGTGTGATCCGCCTGCCCCACCAGCCGCGAGTGTGATCCGCCTGCCCCACCAGCCGCGAGTGTGATCCACCTGCCCCACCAGCCGTGAGTGTGGCCCGTCTGCCCCACCTGCCCCGAGTGTGATCCGCCTGCCCCACCTGCCCCGAGTGTGGCCCGTCTGCCCCACCAGCCACGAGTGTGATCCACCTGCCCCGAGTGTGATCCGCCTGCCCTAACAGCCGCGAGTGTGATCCACCTGCCCCACCAGCCCCGAGTGTGATCCACCTGCCCCAACAGCCGCAAGTGTGATCCACCTGCCCCACCAGCCCCGAGTGTGATCGCCTGCCCCACCAGCCGCGAGTGTGATCCACCTGCCCCACCAGCCGCGAGTGTGATCCACCTGCCCCGAGTGTGATCCGCCTGCCCCAACAGCCGCGAGTGTGATCCACCTGCCCCACCAGCCCCGAGTGTGATCCACCAGCCGTGAGTGTGATCCACCAGCCGCGAGTGTGATCCACCTGCCCCAACAGCCGCAAGTGTGATCCACCTGCCCCACCAGCCGCGAGTGTGATCCACCTGCCCCGAGTGTGATCCGCCTGCCGCGAGTGTGATCCATCTGCCCCACCAGCCCCGAGTGTGATCCGACTGCCCCACCAGCTGCGAGTGTGATCCACCTGCCCCACCAGCCGTGAGTGTGATCCACCTGCCCCGAGTGTGATCCACCTGCCGCGAGTGTGATCCACCTGCCCCACCAGCCGCGAGTGTGATCCACCTGCCCTGAGTGTGATCCGCCTGCCGCGAGTGTGATCCACCTGCCCCACCAGCCCCGAGTGTGATCCGACTGCCCCAACAGCCGCGAGTGTGATCCATCTGCCCCACCAGCCGTGAGTGTGATCCACCTGCCCCGAGTGTGATCCACCTGCTGCGAGTGTGATCCACCTGCCCCACCAGCCCCGAGTGTGATCCGACTGCCCCACCAGCCGCGAGTGTGATCCACCTGCCCCACCAGCCCCGAGTGTGGCCCGTCTCCCCCACCTGCCCCGAGTGTGATCCGTCTCCCCCACCTGCCCCGAGTGTGATCCACCTGCCCCACCTGCCCCGAGTGTGATCCGCCTGCCCCACCAGCCGCGAGTGTGATCCGCCTGCCCCACCAGCCCCGAGTGTGATCCGACTGCCTCACCAGCCGCGAGTGTGATCCGCCTGCCCCACCAGCCGTGAGTGTGATCCACCTGCCCCACCACCTACGAGTGTGATCCACCTGCTGCGAGTGTGATCCGCCTGCCCCACCAGCAGCGAGTGTGATCCACCTGCCCCGAGTGTGATCCACTTGCCCCACCAGCTGCGAGTGTGATCCACCTGCCCCGAGTGTGATCCGCCTGCCCCACCAGCCGCGAGTGTGATCCGCCTACCCCACCATCTACGAGTGTGATCCACCTGCTGCGAGTGTGATCCGCCTGCCCCACCAGCTGTGAGTGTGATCCACCTGCCCCACCAGCTGTGAGTGTGATCCACCTGCCCCACCAGCTGTGAGTGTGATCCACCTGCCCCACCAGCTGTGAGTGTGATCCACCTGCCCCACCAGCTGTGAGTGTGATCCACCTGCCCCACCAGCTACGAGTGTGATCCACCTGCCCCACCAGCTACGAGTGTGATCCACCAGCCGCGAGTGTGATCCACCTGCCCCACCAGCTACGAGTGTGATCCACCTGCCCCACCAGCTACGAGTGTGATCCACCAGCCGCGAGTGTGATCCGCCTGCCCCACCAGCCGTGAGTGTGGCCCGTCTGCCCCACCTGCCCCGAGTGTGGCCCGTCTGCCCCGAGTGAGCCGTGCAGCCGGGAGGCGGTGACCCCAGGGCAGAAGCGCTCCCGAAAACCCGTTCCACCGGTGGCTGTAACTGGGTGAGTAAACTTCAGCATAAACTTGACGCTTGTTTTTTTTAAATACGTTGCAATGGAATGCGATATCATAAGGAGAAGGTCTTTGCAGTTGAAAGACCTTTCCAACCTAATCGCCATTTTTCTTTAACAAAAATATGTTTTCAAGGTTCTTATCTTTCCTACGATGACAAGAGGGTCTTGGAATGTGCTACCTAGGATATATTTCTGCAAAAATCAATGCCTTTAATCTGAACTTTCAAAGCAAAGATGGTATTTAACCACGTGAGAAATATCTCTTGCCAAAGACGGTGGCTATGGAGTACACATTAAAAACCCGCAGCTGAGGTCTGGTGAAGTTCTAAATTTTGTTGCTGACGTCCACACGCGGCATTCCTTATATTTATGGCTATTGTGCGCGGACGTTTCTCGTCTCATCTGCTTTTCCAAATGGAGACTTGGAGCACACTCTGTGAGCGGCCCCGTGCTGTGGCCGGCAGTGAGCAGGCGAGGCCGGGACGCCGGGCTTCGTTCCCTGCGGCCTCCAGCACACGGAGCACGCGCCGAGGGAAGCCGCCCACACCCACGCGCGGAGCAGCCCCCACGAGCGGCTCTGCCGTGTCCGTGCAGGTCGCCGCAGGCTCGGTGCTGTCCCTCGGGCCTCTCCACGGTACTGGTGACGTGGGTGGGTTTTGGTGGGGCCTCCCAGCCCTGGGCTTGCCTGGCTTCATGCTACTTGGACGGGTTGGGTATTTAATGGTTTGTGACTCAGTGCATGGGAAAGCAGGAAGTGGGGAGGGGGCTCAGAGCGGGGCCTGTGGCTACCCCCCTTCTCCCGTCCTCTCTCCGGGCAGCCAGGAGCCCCGGAGAGGGGCTGCGCGCTCCCCTCTCCTCTCCCCTGCCAGCCCCCTGCAGGTCCGGGGCGACTGTTCCTCCTGACAGCCTCTCCCACCCGCAATTAAAACTGCCAGCGTTCCAGCCCTTAGGCTAACCCCGAGCCTCCTCCGGGTCGGTAGAACTAATTAGCTTTAATTAATAAGCTCCAGGAATAGTTTTAAGTCCCGGAAAAGCTCCTGGGCTCGCGGGGAAGCGCCCGGGCCTCCTGGAGGGGCTCTGCCCCTCCTGCCCGACGTCTCAGATACCTCAACGCCCTCTCTCACACGACGGCACCCCGTCTCCTCCGCGCGCTCTCCTTTGATGGTGGAGATGAAGCTTTGATCTTGTTTTCCACTTATCACTGACATGAGCCCTTGGACCCTCAGTGCCAGAAGGTAGATACCTTCAAAGGGCCGGCGCAGGGAGGGCCGGCGCTCACTGGGCCTCCGTCTCTGTAGCGGGCTCGGCCGCGACTCCAGGACCCCAGTGGGGCTCCCACCAGTCAGCTCCCCTCCGCACCCACTACCTGGGTTAGCTCGGCCCGCAGGCGCGGCTGCTCTGCCTGCTGCAGAAAGGCCGGGCCACCACAGGCATCTCTAAGGGAAAGTGTGTTTTGAGGTGCACCATGTTTCTGAGGGGCACTGTGATTCGCATCGATGTTTCTGGGGTGCACTGTTTCTTATGTGCCGGGGAGCAGCACTCCCGGGTCCCCTGTGTAGGCCCCTCTAAGAGACACAGTGCCTAATGATATCCTTCGTCGAGATAGATGGCCCTGCTCCATGCCACCTGCTCCCCGGAGTTAAGCAGCAGACTGGCTGCAGCCACAAGAGGACACCCGAAGAGAATTTGGGGAGATGGTTGGTCAGCACGGTGGCTTTCCCTTCGTCGTGGGGCTCCGCAGCCGTGGGCCACGGGGGTTCGCCTTTGTTTGCTCGCAGCTAACGATGGGGAGGGACGAGCCCGGCCAGGCATGTCCCTCCGCCCCTCCCGGACGCGCAGCGAGCCACCCGCTTTCTTGTTGTCCCTGAGCTTCCTGGAGGAACGCCCCCCCGGACCCAGCCGCACGGAGATCTGTGCTGCGGTTTCCAGGCCAGGGCCCTGGGACCCCACAGCTGGCTGGGCTGCCATGGGCGCTTCCGCTGCCCTCCGCCCTCCGCCCGAGCCACGGCAGGGTCTGCGTGGCCAGGAGGGCCGCTGGCGCTCACGCGGGGACTCGGCCGCTCCCAGGGCAGGTTGTATTCGGGCGGGAATGGCTGTCGGCCCTGAGGAGTGAGCCGCGTGGTGAATCCTCGCTCTCGCTCCAGGTGTGGTGGAGCGGGGCTGGGGAGCGAGGGACGAGGCGGGGCGGCTGGCGCTGAGGTGCAGCAGGTCCCCAGCCCTCGGCACGCCGCCTTCCTGCAGCCGGGACGGCGAGTCCGAGCTGCCGAGGACGGAAGGCTGCTGAAGGGGGAAGTGTCACGGTCTGAGCTTCTAAGGAGCGCCCTGGCTGCCGGGTAGACAGCAGGCAGCACAGGCTTGGGGTGTCCATGGAGGAGCCGGGGGAGCAACGCAGGGAAGAGCCGGCCATGCCCGGGGGAAGGGAGAGCCGCTGGTAGGAGCGTGGCAAGGCGGCACAGGACGGGGGAGGAGGGGGAGGGGGGAGAGGAGGAGGGGAGGGGAGAGGAGATCCCTTTGAGACATGCCAGCCACCGCTGCTTCTGCAGCCTGACTTGGGGGGCAATGTCCTTGGAAATACCCTGGGGCACCTCGCCCGATTCTGTGGCTCTCCCGTTGTGGGGACCAGCGCCACAGTTCTGACCTTGTCAGGCAGGCAGGCAGAAGGGGGCAGCTTCTCAGTCTCTGCAAATGGCTCTGGCTGCTCCGCCACGCAAGGCTGGAGGCTGAAGCGACGATCGATTGTGCTGTCCACTGTCCGTCAGCTCTTTCTGGAAGGCAAGGGGGTACCTGCCTCTCCTGGACTTGGCACCTTGCTTTGCAGCTTCGCGAGCCGCAGGGGCCCCGGAGGCGACAGTGGACCGCACGTGACCCTCCCGTCCCCACGGGGCCCGGTGCTTCCGTTCCTGTGTGCCTGCCGCGGTCCAGGGTGCCTACGTGTCAGGAAACTGCTCCCAGGGCAGAAGGGGAACTTCCCCTCCCTTCCCAAGCCCTGGTCTCCATGGAGACGAGAAGGATGCAAATGGCAGGCCAGAGGAGGAAGAAGAGGACGAGGAACCAGGAAGAAGCAGGGTGGCCGCGCGTCCTCTCCCGGCTCCTCAGGAGCAGAGAGCAGAGCAGGCTGGGCCCTGGGCGGGGCTGGCACCCAGGGCGCCCGTGGTGGTGGTGTTCCGGGCTTTACTCACCAGGCACAGAGCCAGCAGGCCTGGTGCCCTGCAGACCCAGCGTCCTGAGCGCCCCAGCGACAGGGCTCTTAGCAGAACCTTCCGGGCCCACAGCGATTGAACACGCTGTGCGAATTTATGCATGTATGCAAATCACCGCAGCCCAGCTTTCCGGCACGGGACCTCGGCCACCCTTTGTCTCAGGAGCCTTGGCTCCCCCGCAGCCCGGTGGAAGATTTACAGACTGCAGCTCCCTGCCTGGTGTTCTTCGATGGTCTGTTTGGCAAGGACTCCAGGGCTCCGGGGAGACAGTTTTCCTGCTGATCCTTGCCCGGCGCAGAGAGCCAAAAGGGTTTTTGCTCAGTAGATAAATCCTGTCTCGTCCCGTGGCTCTGCAGATTCGGAACAGTTTGCGGATGTGTCTCATCCTCTGTGAAGTTCTTCTTGGCCCAAATTCTTGGAAAAAAAAATGAGTGGAACATGTTCTTTCTTAAACATATTTTTATTGGAACAGGAAGTGGGCCGCATTGTGATACGTCCACTCGTGTCGCTCTGGTTCATTGCGTTATTCCCTGCGCGGGGCTGTGCTTGACCAACAAGGTCAATTGCAGCCAGGCGCCGGCGCCTCGTGCCTATGACCCCAGCGGCCTGGGAGGCTGGGAACGGGAGGGTCATGGTGTAAGGCCAGTCTGGGCAGGAAAATTCATGACCTCCCTTCTCCCCTCATCGCTGTGAGCACGGGCTGCACGGGAGGTCGCGGTAGGGAGGATTACAGTTCCAGGGCAGCGTGGGAAGGAAAATCCGAGGGTCCCCATCTCAGTGGGGGAAACGCCTGTCACGTCAGCAGTGGTGGGATCCTGGGGGCCCCGGCCCCATCCATATTCCTCATAGGAAGCAAGACCCGAATCTCAGAAACTAACCAGCCAAACGTGGGGCTGGAGGCGTGGTTCAGCGGGGGAATGCCTGCTAGGAAGCGCGAAGCTCCGGTTTCTGTCTTATTACGGATCCTCCGCACCGTGCCAGGAATTCCCACAATGTCCTGGTGTCTGGCAGGTGCACTGTGGCTTCCCCCCCCCCCATCCAGCAGCGGGGGCACGTCCCCCCGTCCAGTCGTTTCCTCTCAAGTCCAAGCAAACATCAGACTGCAGAGGTGGCCACATGCCGTGTCTCACGGAGGTGGTGTCTACTTGCTCCTTGCACACCTGCCTGGCCCACACCTGAGCATCGGGGGGCCGTTCCTCCAGAATCTGCTTAGTGCGGCCAGCCGGGACCCCTGGGGAGGAAGGGGCAGAGTTCGCCTCCCCCGCTGGACGCAGCCTCCCTGCGATTGTTCCCGGCGCCCGCTGCCGGCTTTGTGCTATTCATTACGGTGTTAACAGGGACGGGAAATGGAAATTTCAAGGGCTTGATGAAATTAAGACTTTCCTTCTCGCTGGCAGAGCGAGGAGGGGCTCGGAATACATCAGCCACATGTTTGAAAAACAGGAAGCAGAAAAGCACGTGATCCGCGCCAAGGGGACTTTGGGGCACAATATAATTTTAAACCGGCGAGTTTATTGCGATGGCTCTGCTGAAACCAGCTCCTCCTGAAGCAGGCTAATGAAATCAGGGCTTCGGGCTGACGAGAATATTTAGATTCTCTCCCTAGAAGCGGGTCAGCCCGTGGCGGCCACAGAGTCCAGGCTGAGTCCCGCGAAGCAGGTGTTTGGGGTCTGTCCAGAGAATCGGTACGGGCAGTGCTCGGAGCGACCGGAAGGAAGCCCCGGGCTGCGCGGGGCGTTGGTTGGCTGGCACGCGTGTCTGGCACGGCCGCGGGAGACGACGTGCCGCCGGCCCCGCGTGCGGCTCCAGTGTGCCCGGCGTCCAGGCCGCACGCCCGCTGCGTGGCCAAGTCCCGCGCGGCCCCCGTGCGCCCCTGCTCAGGCTCGGCGGAAATCCCCGGGCTGCACGGGCGCACGGCTGCTCTTCGCGTCTGCCGGAGATGTCACCGGACAGACGGGCTCCGTCCCAGCGGGGTCTCACCCAGCACGGAGGTCGTCGGGAAGAATCAGAAGAGCCCGGAGGGGAGACAGTTGCGAGCGGGGCTTCATTCGATCAAGAGGTGTCGGTGTTCGCGGAAGTACCGAGCAGAGGCGGAGGCGAGGCAAAGCTTCGAAAGGCAGGAGGAGGATGGCGTTATCCGCTAGAAACGCTCGTTCTGGGCCCCAGCGTGAGTCCCGGGGTGGAGCCCGTCTGGGCCTGGACGGTCCTCGGGCTCAGGTCCTGGGGCAGGCTGTCCCCTGGCCGTCTTTCGTGACAGTTACCAGGTAGCCGCGAATGGAGCCCCCTCTTTCGTAACCTCTGCTTTAGCGTTTGTTTGGCACAGCAGCTCCGTCTTGGTCCCGACCCCTTCCACGCTAGGAGGGTGCGCGTCTCGGTGCTCGGTGTATCGGGATCCACGAGCTCGCGGGTCGGCGAAGCTGCGTGAGGCCTCGGCACACGGGCAGGCCGCACGGCAGGCAGCTCCCGAACCGCGGAACGCCACCTTCTTCTTCTTCTTCCAGGCGATCAAGCGTGGCCGTTGCTGCAACAGCCCCAGGAAATGAATCGTCAGGGACACACGCACGCGCGTCCGAAGCCCATCCTGGGCCCCATCCACCCTGCGCGGGACGGGAGAGGGCTGCCCCGCGCCGCCCCCCGCGAGGGCTCCGCGGACACACCGTGGAGGTGGCGTAGAAGGTGAGGGTTCTACCTCCGCGCGAGCGACTGGTGATGTCCTGAGCGGGTGGCTCCGCCCAGGTCCATGTCCAGCGGAGCGCGCCGCACTGCCTTCCCCCAAGCGGCAGGAGAGCCAACGCTTGTCCGCCATTAGGATCCTCGGTGTCACATTGTGCCCGGGGCATCGACTCTGCCTTTGTGTGAGAGTGCCACCGTCAGTGGCACGAGTCACAAGAGCGGTGACACATCCTTCCCGCTCCCAGCTGAGGCACCCGAGGAGGGGGCTTGGTGAGGGCCCAGGACGCCCCACTGCCCTCTGCCCGGAGCTGGGCCAGCCAGCCACTGGGAGCCGAGAGCCGCCCGCGCCTCAGCCGCCTGGGCCCCGGGGACTGCGGGCTCGGGGCGCTGCGCAGGAGCTTGCCCGAGCGGTGTGGCTTCTCTCCTGTCTGCTGTCGGAGGGGCTCCCGCCCTCTGTGTGCAGCCCGGCAGTGCCTATGGGCGCTGGCAGATGCCGGGAAGGAGCGCGGCTCACAGAGGAGGCATGGCGACCACTGTCGGTGAGAAAGTCCGGGATAGGTGATCCCTGAAGACCCCGGGCTAGGAGCCTGTCAGTGGCCGGGCGGGCCGCTCGTCTCCCAGGCTCCAGACTCCACGTGCTGCTCCGTCGTGACCCCACGCGGGAGCTCCGAGCTCCGGCCCCTCTCTGCCCCAGAACGTTTCCGTGTGAACGTGTCCACGTCTGCAGTGTTGTTCTCGGGGGGAGCAGCGTGTGGTTTGGGCCCAACAATAAGAGAACTGGAGAAATCCAGACTAGGAGTTTTGGCTGTCAGAGCCAAGAAGAGAGACATCGGGGGGCTGGGGTTGAGGGGGGAGTGGTGACATTGGGGGGCTGGGGTTGAGGGGGGAGTGGTGACATCGGGGGGCTGGGGTTGAGGGGGGAGTGGTGACATTGGGGGGCTGGGGTTGAGGGGGGAGTGGTTACACTGGGGGGCTGTGGTTAAGGGGGAGTAGTGACTCTGGGGTTGAGGGGGGAGTGGTGACATTGGGGGACTGGGGTTGACGGGGGAGGGGTGACACTGGGGGGCTGGGGTTGGGGGGGAGTGGTGACATCGTGGATACTTTACCTCACTTTACCAACCCGTTGTGGATCTGGGGACAGACACAGATTGATTCATTGCAGGTTGTGTGCTACCAGGACACCATCAGGAAGAACTGACCAGTGTTCCTCCCAACCTCCCTATCTATAGCCAACAATTCATTCAGCCAGTCCACCTATCTGTTCACCTACCAACCTTCAATCCATCAACCAACTTTCCTTACAGAAAAAATTAACTAGCTTACTAATCAACCAACTAACCAATACACTAACCATCCCAAACTACCCACCAACTGATCAAGCAAGCAAGCTACCTACCTACCAGTCATTCTAGCAGCCTACTAACAAATCAACAAAATACTTATCAACTAACCAGTCACCAATATTACCAAACACCCTCCCTACCATACAACCAACCAACCAACCAACCAAGTAATCACCCAACAAGCCATCCGCTTCATGGGCCTGGTGCTCCTTTCCGGAGAAGTTTGGAGCAGTGTTTCTCTGGCTCTCACAGTGCCCAGTGACCCCATGGGATTCAGGCACACGCACTCCAGAGCTTGAGGCCCCATGCGACTCTGCCTTTCCTAGAGATGGCATTTTTATGCAAGTTCTTCAGCAGTAATTTGGATCCTTTGAATCCTGGCATTCTGGGTGTCACTAATGCTCCGTCTTGATGGGTGTGGGACTTCTGACATTCACAGTGCTTAATACCATTCCTAACAGTCAATTTAAGTTGAAAATGGGATTTTGTCTTAAGAGAGAGATTTCAGTGAGAATTGATGCCTGGTTCCTGGCACTTACAACCTGTTTTCTCCTACCCCTGGAAAGCTCATCCGTCTGCTCTTCTCCACACGGGGTGGCTCACAGGCACTGGCAGTGAGACCAGCTGCAAATGCAAGGTGACCCTCCTCTCCCCATTATCCAAGGTCCTTTCATTTGCGAAGTTCTCGCCTCCCCCAGGCCGGAGCTAAACAATTTGGGTAAGTGTGTCATTAGCGCTCCCTTCCCGCGGGCTGGATGCGTTGGATGGTCTGTTGATTTTTGTACTGGTCTCTAAAGCGTCGTAGTCTGGTGGAGAGAACGGCTCCCTGGAAAATTTCAAACCCCCTCAAATCTCGTAACTCATGGAAACTCAAACGTCTTTCCTTCTCTGTTCACCATAACTTCTGCAGAGATCTCAGAAGAGACTGGAAATGGGCTGATGTGCTCTTCTATGGAGGCTTTAAGCTCTTCCCCTAATGGCATGTGTTACTTTTGTGATGATTTCTGTGTCATGGCATTCAGTTTCTTGACAAATGTGATAAACAACAGAACGGATGGGGTTTCTATTAGCTTTTCATCACTCGGTGGGCGGTCTGACTCCTCACGGACTCTGGCTGCTTCGTTTAGCTGGAGTGCGACAGCAGGAGAGCCTGGTCTTGGCTGTCTCTGTGGTGGAGCACCAGCTCCAAATCACGAGCCGGGCCCTGCCAGGTGCCCTTCCCTCGCTTGCTGGGTCATTGCTATTCTAGCTTGGTTGGTGTGGTTTCCAAGTTCACCCTAAGCCCAGCACGACGCTTGTGAAGCGACACCCCAGTTGTCGTGCGGGGCTCATCACAGACTCCATCTTCCCGTTGCTCTCATCCCGAGAGGCCATCTGCTACCTCCAGCACGCTTTTAGTGGCATTGAAAAAACCCAGGGATTTGACCTGTGTATAATATTTACAAGTGAGGCTATGTTGGGGGGGGGTATCAGTGGGACTAATGAGGGGGGCAAGAGAGGATGGATGCGGTCAAAATAATGTGTCTAATATAAATCCAAAGAAGTTCACGCCTATGATCTTAGCTACTCAGAAGGCTGAGATGTGAAGATTGCAGGGTTTTTTTTTCTTTTTAATATATTACTTTGATTTTTTTAAAAAAATTGTTATTATAAAGGTAATATACAGAGGAATTATAGTTACGTAAGTCAGGTAATGAGTGCGTTCCTCTTTAGACAACGGGACTCCCTCCCTCCCTCTCTCCCAGTTGAGGATGGTAGTTTGAACCCAGCGTTGGCAGGAAAGTCTATGAGATGCTTATCTCTAATCAGCCAAAGGCCAGAGGGGAGGTGTGGCTCAAGGGGTAAGAGTAACCAGCCTTGAGTGAAAAGTTAAGTGACAGCAACCGGGCCCTGAGTTCAAGACCCATTACAAGTACAAAACAACAACAACAACAAAACATCAAGAAAAATCCCCAAACAATGAAACCTGTTGAATCGCTTTAAGAAGGGAAGGGGGTGAAGGAGAACTTTGAGGGGTGAGCCTGATGGAATGCTCTGTATGGAAATGTCACATGAGACCCCCTTGTACCAACCAGTGTTAGCTGATAAAATAACTAAAAAAAAGCCCAAGTACTTAAATGTTATTTATACTGGCTTACGATATCTGCAAAATATTTTTATGTGTGAAAATAACCTTCACCGTAATGTTCAGGTATTCCTTCTGAGTTGGGTTTTGACACCTTTTGATAACTGTTGGCTGTTTTTCCGGTTGGTTCTCCGGGCTGGCGGGGCAGATGTGGATCAGGGGAAATCTGTGATCAGAGTTCCCGGGTCCGTTGCTGAGAATATTTAGCTAAGGCAATTCAAAACTAATGTTCTCATCACTTTGTATCTTCTTCTCTGTATCACGTCTCTTTTTATCAGGGCCTCTGGGGTATAATGTCTTTTGACACTTTGATGTCTCCTTTCTTGTCTGGAAATTGGCGTCGACAATTTAACAAAAACATAATGACATTGAACTTCTATGCTCTTTATAGGAAACTCAGTGGGCCTCTTCAGAAAACTCATTCATTTTCCTTTTTTTTTTTTGGCCAGTCCTGGGCCTTGGACTCAGGGCCTGAGCACTGTCCCTGGCTTCTTCTCGCTCAAGGCCAGCACTCTGCCACTTGAGCCACAGCACCGCTTCTGGCCGTTTTCTGTATATGTGGTGCTGGGGAATCGAACCTAGGGCCTCGTGTATCCGAGGCAGGCACTCTTGCCACTAGGCTATATCCCCAGCCCTCATTTTCCTTTTGTTTATCAGGGGGAACACAGAGGCGAGCTAGTCGATTTCTCCTCGAAAGGAGAAGTCTGGGAGGTTTCAGGATTTGAAGGTGCTGAATGTTTTTCTCTGCTGGATGGCAGTTGGGAAGCGCCTTGTCGGTCGTTTCCTGGTGTTGTCTGAACCGGCTTCTTAAAGACTTTCATGTAGGGGCTGGGAATCCACATTCATGCGCAGGCTATTTTACAGTGTGCGAGGAGTAACCCAGTATTGGCTCTGAAACGTTAACAGTGACTCCTAGGGATCTGGGGCAAAGATGTCTCTCCAGCACCTTGCCTTAGTAGGAGCTAGATGAGAAAGGCGTTTTCCTAAACTTGCTTCTTTCATGCTGAGAGTTTACCCGGCTCTCCAGATTTGCCCTAGGAATGCAGGATCGGGGGGCTGGGGAGGAAGAGACAGGATGAGAGGGACGCCACCCCGGCCACAGCTGTGGCACCAGGGATCTGCCACCCGGTGTCTTCTGCTGTGGGTTACGTCGTGCCCCTCCCCCGAAGAATTCCAGTCCCGGGGACCTGTGAATGTGACCCTTCGCAGAAACGGGTCTTTGCAGGCACAGTTTGCATGTGAACCAGGACAAAGTCATACTGGCACGGGGTGGACTGATGTCCTTTTCAGAAAGGGCAGTACGGGGCTGAGACGGTCATGTGGAAACACACGCACACACACACACACACACTCACGGGACATGCTCCTCGAAGGCAGGGGTGGGGCGTGGCACGGTGCCGGGGAAAGCGGGCCACCGTGGGGAGTTGAGAGGCGAGGGTCAGCCCTTCGCCGGCCCTTGGAGGGCACGCGGCTCTCTGCAAAAGCCTTGGTTTGAGACCTTAGGTCGGCGGAACTCAGACAGTAAGTGGATTTGGACCATTCAGTTTTAGTAGTGGCCTCTAGAACCTCCCACGCCCTTCCTTGTTCTTTTCCAATGAAACTGCGGGTGGGAATGGAGCCTATCAAATCCAGGCAATAATATCTAGATAAATAAAAAGAAATAAACCTGTAAGTACAGTATGAAAAAGAGCTTGTGGGTTTGGTTAAACCTAACCTAAATCTGACACGTCTCACATCTGCTGCATGAAACCATCCCAAACGTCTGCTGATGACATTTGCCAGGGTTTTATCTGCTAGAAGAATGGGCTACTTGAGGGCAGGCTTTCCGTGGAAACCTTCTAGGGCCATGAAAACAAATGGTTTGGCTCTTGTTTACAGTCTAATGATGCTACATTCCTTTGGAAGCAAATGCTTTAGCAGGGGAAAGTCAACATTTACAAATGTGTTCCGTATTGATCTGAGAGGGCCGGTGTCAGACCTATGGCTTGACCGTCGGTCATCCGTCTTCGGCAGAGAGTGAGCCAGGCACTCAATAATGCAGACTGGGGTTCACATGCAGAGGCGTGACGGGGAAAGAATGAGAGAGAGAAGGAACTGAGGGGGGAGCTCAGCCCCGTGGTCTCCTGGGTGCCTTTGCCCGTAGTCAACAGACTTGAACCCAGGGAGAGCTGTGACCCTCGGCTGGCAAGACGTCCGAGGGTCACGAGGCCTCTGAATAGCGACCGGCGGGCTGCTTCGGGGGTGGACCCTCCCCGGCAGCTCCGCGGAGCCTCTGCAGGCCGCAGCTGGCCGAGGCTGGGCGGGACTGCCAGTGTCAACAGGTGAGGCCGTGCTGTAGACGCAGGTAGCAAGTAGCCGCCCTGTTTCAGCAGAAGGAATGAGAAGTGCGTCTGCAATGATGCCCTGGCTTTTTGCCTCCTGAAGGTCCGGAAGGGTCCAGGCTCCAAGATGGAGTCCTTGATCAGCAGAGGCCTCGGGGAAGACGTGGGGGTCCCACATCGGCTCGGACACTTGGAGACTCGGCACCGTCGTCAGTGCCATCACGGTCTTGGGCCTTTGGCGTGGCTCCGAATAGCGGCGTCCGCGTAGCCTGATCCTTAATTAAGAGGGAGCTTCGTTCACACAGCGGGAGGGAAAAGCAGTCAGCACTCCCGGGAGAGGGTCTCGAAGAGCCCGGCACTGGAATCACCTGCAGAGCTTCTCAAACTCCCCACCTCTGGACCCCCTCCCGTAGCCCACGGAGCCCACGGAGCCGGAATTGTTCCCAAATGATTTCTGTGTGCACCGGAGGGTGGGGGGTGGCCGGAGGGTGGGGGGTGGCAAGTCCCATCCGTCTCTACTCCTCGCAGGAAGTCCAGGGCGTACTGATGTTCCTGCCGAGGCAGTGCCGGGCGGGTGTTGGATGGACGTTGGTATTGGTACTCAGCGCTGGTACTAGACTGATCCCTGCTGGTACTGATGCTGGGTGCTGCTACTGGCCGGGCTCTGGTGTACATGCTGGCGTAGATGCAGACGGTCCTTGGTGCGGATGCTGGTTTGCCGTTGCACGTGGGCTGATGAGGACGGTGGTGATCGGTGGTGATCCCCATGCCGGTGCTGGCTCTCAATCAGGGAGAGCTGCAGGCGGCGCAGGCTTCCACGTGGAGAGGGCGGGGCTTGCGGAGCTGACTCGGAGACCCCGCCCGCTGGAGGCTCTCCACCCGCAGTCAGGCCTAGGACTGAGTCTGGATGGGCGGTGGGGCTGCATCGGGCCCAGGTGCCAGGGAAATCCCGCCCATCACGAGCAGCTTCTAGTGAGCCACGAGCGCGGCTGTCTCTAATGACTCGAGCCTTGAAGAAGGAAAAACAAACCCCCTAGAAAAGCAAGGGAGAAGGCCATGAAAGACCTCCTGGAAATGCAGACGGTACAGGTGGGATTCCCCCCAGGAACCAATTAAGGATCCCGTTGAAGTTCGAGGAGTGAGTTTTGAAGCTCTTGCCCGTTGGCCTAGGGCCTGCCAAGCGCCCTTCTAAATGGCTTTGTCTTCCTTCTTCACTAATTGCTGTTTAAGCTAAGTGTTGTCAGATAAATGGCTTCTGATTCAAATAACCAAAGGCCTCTCAGGTGCTCCAGAGGCCCGCACACCTTGGGCTGGGAGCGGCCTTCAGTTCGCTTTTCCTATCTCTGCTTAGGCAATTTAGCAACTGCGGGTTGAAAGATGCTAAATTAATTAAAGAGGTGATGGTAATGCAGAATGGGCCTGAACACTAGAAATCAGCTTTTAATTGAAAAATGAAATGCATCTTCCTCACATCAGAGGTCGGATTTGCAATGCTGATGGCTCATTAGCATAGTGCTTGGTGTTTAAAACTAAGGAAACACGCAGTGTTGTAGGAGCATGGGAGAATCGGGCACACATCCAGCAGGGCTTCGTTTCTGTAGAGAGGCAGGAGGCAGCCCCCCTGCTTGGCAAGCCGGAGCTGGGCTGGCCGTGGGCAGCGACTCCGTCCAGCACTGAGGGTGCAGGGGACGGGGTACAGGCCCCGAAGAAGGCAGAAGCCACACCCCGTTTGGGGGGGGGTCATTTGAGACACCGTTCTTCACAGCATGTGCCGTGAGCTTCTGGAAGAAGGGGAAGGCTTTGCCTGGCCACGCACAGCCCGGGAGAGCAGGAAAAATGCACCATCGGCTGGAATTCGAACCAGTGCTCAAACGGTCTCACCTTCCTCCTTTCGTGGGTAAACTGGGGTTGGGAGCGGAAGTGGGACTGGCCAGGCTGGGTGGGGAGTGGCGCGGCGTGCGGGGCCCCCTGCGCATGGGGAGGGTGGCTCTTTGCTTTGCCTCTGTTTCTGCTGCCTCGGAACGCAAAGGCCTGTCCCGGAAAGCCCCACTGCTGCCGCAGGGCACACGCATCACGGACACCCCCCGAGGGGGACCGGCAAGGTCGCCAGCCCCAGCCGGTGTCACACGTGTGACTCCAGAGGGGGCTGGGACACAGCTTGCCCGGGACCAAGTTTCACGGTAAAACCAGCACGCGGAGACGAGCTTTAAATGGTGACGTTTGCGGCAGAGCAGGACACTTCACCCAGTCACGGTAACCAGCGTGGCAACGAAGGCCTTGGTGTTGGGATGAACACTGTCACGGCCTCTGCACCCTGGGAACCCAGGCAGCCCACCTCAGCCCATCCCAGCTCATCCCAGCCCAGCCCAGTACGGAGGCCCTGCAGCAGACTCAACCTTGGGCATGTAGCTCCAGCCTGTTGACACACGGGCACTGAAACATGGAAGTCTAGCAACTTCCTTGAGATCCCTAAGCTCACACTCCTCCTCCCCATGACTGCAACAGAAGGCCACAGGCAGGGCTTGTGGCGACCCTACAACCTGGTCCCGGGAAGCAGGGAGAGGCAGCCGTGCACTGAGACCCCCGAAGACTAGGCTGTACCTTAATAGTTGAACAAAATAACAGGGATTCATATTGCACCGCAAAATAATAACAATAATAATAATAATAATTACACCTCCATCAACATTAGCATTTAGGTATGAAATATTATGGCAGGAAGGTCTAATTAACATAGTAATTAGACATATTAATGTTGTTCCTTCTTCATTTCAAATCCATAATCTGCACTAATTACTTTTAATGTGCTCAGTTTGGATGGATGCTGATATTTCGGAGTGTAAAATTATAACTTACCCCATTAACTAAAATCCAGTGGCAGCAGAAACCATCCCTAAGGCAATTATACTTGCTGTGTGTTGCTACCGCCAGCGGTAAGGAGGAGGCGGGGGGGGGGGGGGGGTTCATTTGCAAACGACCCAAGCAGGACGGGCGATTAGGGCCAGGGGCTCACATTGCCCTCCCACAGAGCGGCTTCCTGCACCGAGAGGTCCCGGAGGCAGCGGTGGGCACCCTCCATCCACCCCGAGGAAGGTGACTGGCGCCTTTCAAACTCAGCACCTCCTCCCCCCAGATCAGGAGCAGCCGGCAGAGTGGCCACAGCACAGAAGATCCTCCACTGGATGTGAACTTGGGGCCTGAGGCAAAAGCCCTGCTACCTGGGCCCCTCTCTACCCCGGGTGCGGCCTCTCGTCCCTCATTAGAGCGGGCCTGGACCCCGGGGCTCATCCTACCTGTGCCTGCCCCCACCCTGTCCCCAACCGGGGTGTTTAGACCCAGGCATCCGCCCCCCTCCCCCCCCCCCCCGCCCTCCACCGAGTCCCACCTTAGGTCTGCTGCTCCACTCCCTATGGTGAGGGGCGGAGGAAGGAGGGCTGCTCTGTGGCAGCCACGGAAGGCCGTGCTCCAGTGCGTCTTCAGCCGTCTTCGGGGGGCCTCTATGGGCCCCAGCTGTCTTCGGGGGACACGCGTGGGCCCAGGCTAAACAGGGGGAACTGAGGGCAAGAATGAGAAAGATACACATGGTTGACCCAGCCCCAAGTCCCGGGCGTGGCCTGGCGCACCCTTAGCCCAGCCTTGGACTCGGGCGCCCCGCGGGTGGCCTGCAGCTCTGGGCTCATCTCTTCAAGTAGCTGGTGCTGCGGTTTGCCTTCTGTCGCCAGGAGCTTATTGGTAACCAGGTGCTTATTGGCACAGAGCACGGAGCACAACCGAGGAAGGAGGTTTGCTGCTCTCCTGCCACGCAGCCAGATAACCAAGTTACAATCTTCTGGGTTCCCCTGCAGGTCTAGTCTACCTATCTTCAGGTCACAACTGTTTTGGGTTTTTTACACACACACACACACTCACACACACTCGTCAGGCTGAATGCAAGCAAAGGAGAGTACATTAGAAGACCACGTGGCTTCTGGAGCAGGAGGAAAAGCAGCAGCCCGTGGCTTGGGCGGCGGAGTCAGAGCCCCTCACGAGCCCATGCAGGGCCCCTGGCTTTGGGCCTCGCCGAGGCCCGGGCTCCGCGCTGCGTAGTGTTTGTCGTGGCTGGCACGGCGCGTAATGGCCTTGTAGTTCTACTGTACTTTGGGGGCGCAGGACCCTGCCTCGCTGCCTGGCTTTTGTGACATCCTAAGGCCGAGTCACGGCGGCTGCGGAGGCGTCTGGGCGTGCCTGAAGGGTTGGGGCTGATGACCCCTTCCTGAGTGGGGTGCGCCGGGTGACCCCGTCGCTGGGACATGGGTGAGCAGCCTGGGTCAGAGCTCCGTGGTGCTGCAGTGTCTGAATGTGCAGAGCACCAGCGAGTGCCCAAGCTACCCGCATCCATCGCCACGCAATGCTGCGCGCTCCTGGTAAACCCCGCCTCAGGCACTCACAAGTTCCTTTATTTACGTCCACCTCAATTCCTAATACTAGCTCTCAGATCTCCATCTACCTACCTACCTTCCTACCATCTATCCATCCATCCATCCATCCAACCATCCATCTGAAAGGGTTAAAATGGTTGTCGTGTTTAAAGGGCTTTCCTGACACAGAGGCAAAGCGAGCCACTGCAGGAGGTCAGAGCCCAGTTAGCCAGCCGGTCTGTGGTCTCAGGTGTCAGGCTCCAGGCTGCGCGCAGACTTACTGGATCCCAGTGACAACCTTAGTGTCAGGAGGGAAAGCTTGTCGAGCTGAGGCCTGGGACCCAGCGGGTAGTTCCCGCCCACCGCTCAGGGGCCCCTCCTCTCCTATGAGCCAGGTGAGGGGTAGCAGCTCTCCTTGGTCTGTGTGTCCAACGATCTCAGGCCTAGCTTTTCTTTCTTTTTTTTTTTTTCTGGCCAGTCCTGGGGCTTGGACTCAGGGCCTGAGCACTGTCCCTGGCTTCTTCCCGCTCAAGGCTAGCACTCTGCCACTTGAGCCACAGCGCCGCTTCTGGCCGTTTTCTGTATATGTGGTGCTGGGGAATCGAACCTAGGGCCTCGTGTATCCGAGGCAGGCACTCTTGCCGCTAGGCCAAATCCCCAGCCCAACTTTTCTTAAGTGGTTCTGGTACACGTGTACATCAGTGTCCCTGGTTTACCTTGCTAAGTTCTCAGTCCTGGTGATCTGTCTGCACAAGCAATCTCTTTCTGCTTGTCTCATGGTTCCTGCTGGACAGAAGGTGCTTGTTTCCTTGCACAAACAGGATGGAGAGTCACACTGCCTCGACATTTGCACTCTGAATGGCGCCAACTGGGCTGTATCAAGTGGAGTCACTCAGAGCAAAGCACAGCCTGAGAGCTGCTGTTCTACAGTAACTGAAGGCAGTTAGCAGCTTGATCTCCACAGGAGTTTTGTCAGAATATTGGGCACAAGAATAGTGTGTCATTTAAAAGGGGGGCGTTTGAGAAGTCTAGTGATTTTTTTTTGAGATTTTCAGGGTGATAGATCATTTTCTTAATGAGACTTTGTTTTGTTGGATTTTTCAATGCTCCATTCCCTCTATTGTTAAGAGGAGGATATTCATTATTAAACACTTCTGTATAGCCTCATGATTGCTCTGTGATCCTAGCAACAATGTAAAATGAATGTGCCCTTGCTGATTAATTGGATGCTGGAAATGATCTTTTCCCTTGTCTTTAGACTTTTATTCACCCTTTGAATATTTGGTTACCCAGGTGATGTGATTATACATGTCTGAGCTCAGCTGACTGGCACTGAGAGACGGACAGAGTTGTCCTGATTCTTCTATGCAGAGTGCAGTGTGCACCTAAGCAGGACTTGGTGCTTCTCTTCTTCTCCGGAGAGCCCCGAGGGGTACCTGGCGCCTTGGAGGCTGGGCCAGCGGGGAGCTTCCCCGGTGGCCACAGTACACGTCCTTAAAGAGAGGTGGGGATGGGGGAAGCAGACGTCTAAGCGTCAGGACACCTCCTCAGGTCCTGCCTGCCACGTCGCGTTGCTGGGCAAGCGGGCCACGGGCAGCTCCCTGCCCCCCGCCCACCCAGCCGGCCTCGCCGCGGCATCGCCCTTCCTTCCCCGGCGGAATGTGCGGCTGACATCCTGGAGGGGGGCACGGAGTTTCCTGCGCAAGCCGAACCTTGCCTCGCGCGCGGAAGCACCCCAGGGGCCGCTTTCCCAAACGGAGGCTTCTTTCTTAAGAAGTGCGCAGTCCACTAACGTGCGCCATTTGTCAAAGTTGGACTTCCACTCACTGAATCTTCCTAAAGCCACACAGTCCTTAAAATATTAATAAGCCTTATGGCTCATGCCTGTAATGGTAGCTACTTAGGAGACGGAGATGGAGAGGAACCAGCCTGTGCAGAAGAGCGTACAAGATCCCTTCTTCATTGGAATGCGGACAGTGGCATGCACCGGCTAGCGAGCTATGGCAAGAATCTCAATACAGGTGAGTCGCACACAGGCCCGGGGATGGGAGCAAGACTCGACCTCAAAATAACCGGCAAAAATCAGGACTGGAAGCGTGGAAGAGCTCAGTGGAAAGAGTGCCTGGTTAGAAACGTGTGAGGACAAGAGTCCAAAGCCCAGTCAAACAATTTTTATTGTGAGAAGTACAACTACGGAACAAAAGCAAAATTACAAGGAATGCCTATAAAATCACAAATCATATAAAGAAGCAGGCTGAAAAGAAGGGAAATGGAATGAAGAATATGCAAGGAGAAAAGGAAATAATTGACAAAATGGTGGGCGTTGATTCAATCCTATAAAATTTATTAATTACAAATGTGCTAAACATCCTCTATCTTTTCAGCACAATTTAAAAGCAGAGATGATCAGACACAAGATGTCGTGATTTTTCCATTATAAGGAACCTGATCTACAAAGGGAGACAGAGAAAAGCATGAAGTTGAAAGATGGTGCACTGTGACAACAGTGATGGAATTGCACACTTGTATCTATCAGGAAAGACCTAAGAGCAAGGAATTTTCTGTGGGGTAAAGAGGGTGATTACATACATGCAGAGGTCAATTAATCAAGAGACATAATCCTAACTGTGCATGCAGGTAATAAAAGAGCTTTTAAATATAGGAACCAAAAATTGATTGGACTGAAAGAGAATGAGACAGATCTATAATTATAATATATATATATTATAATCATGGAGATGATCGCACGTCTCTCCTTGTAATCAATGCAATGAGTAAACAGAATCAGTAAGGGCGCAGAAGACCACAGCAGTGCTCTGCCAACTGGGTTTGACTGACACCCTGAACACACGCCCAGCTGCAGCGGAAGGGTTGGCTTTGCTACGTGTCTGGAACGTTCTGCAGGAGAGAAGTGTGGTGGACTGGCAAGTGAACCCCAGTATCTCATCATACTTGCAGGAATTTAAGCTGTATAAAGTAGATTCTTGGCCTAGGGAGAAACAAGGGGGAAATCTCTAACAAAGATCTCTGGAAAAATCCCCCAAATTAAGAAACCAAAGTGGAGTCCTCTGAGCAGCCCAGGGGTCATAGAATAAGACAGAAGGAGAAGGAAAGCTACTATCTATCAAATAAAAATGAAAACACAAAATGTAAACCTTGGGCGATACAACAAAAGCAAGGCTTTGAGAGAAATTCGTAGTAGTAAATATTTATAGTACAAAAAGCATGAAAAATTTGAAATTGAGACTAGAAGACTCTTTCTTACACGGCTAGAAAAGAAGAGCCAATCAACCTGCAAACAACCAGAAGGAAGGAAATAATAAACACGAGAGCAGAAATCAATGGAATTGAAAATGGAAAAATAGAGAAAAAACACATAAAACTAGAAGCTGCTCTTTGGAAAGATCAGTACATTGGATGGATCTGTAGCCAGAATGAGTCAAAAGGTACAGAAGATATTAGTGATCAATCACAGGAGTCGGAGGCGGGCCCCACTGCGGTCCTGACTCCATGACACCAGGGCTTCTGGACCTGGCTCCATGACACCAGGGCTTCTGGGCCTGGCTCCATGACACCAGGGCTTCTGGACCTGGCTCCATGACACCAGGGCTTCTGGACCTGGCTCCATGACACCAGGGCTTCTGGACCTGGCTCCATGACATCAGGGCTTCTGGACCTGGCTCCATGACACCAGGGCTTCTGGACCTGGCTCCATGACACCAGGGCTTCTGGACCTGGCTCCATGAAAGCTGGGCTTCTGGACCTGACTCCATGACACCAGGGCTTCTGGACCTGACTCCATGACATCAGGGCTTCTGGACCTGACTCCATGACACCAGGGCTTCTGGACCTGACTCCATGACACCAGGGCTTCTGGACCTGACTCCATGACACCAGGGCTTCTGGGCCTGACTCCATGACAGCTGGGCTTCTGGACCTGACTCCATGACACCAGGGCTTCTGGACCTGACTGCATGACACCAGGGCTTCTGGACCTGACTCCATGACACCAGGGCTTCTGGGCCTGACTCCATGACGTCCGGGCTTCTGGACCTGACTCCATGATACCAGGGCTTCTGGACCTGACTCCATGACACCAGGGCTTCTGGACCTGACTCCATGACACCAGGGCTTCTGGACCTGACTCCATGACACCAGGGCTTCTGGACCTGACTCCATGACACCAGGGCTTCTGGACCTGACTCCATGACATCAGGGCTTTTGGACCTGACTCCATGAAATCAGGGCTTCTGGACCTGGCTCCATGACACCAGGGCTTCTGGGCCTGGCTCCATGACACCAGGGCTTCTGGACCTGACTCCATGACACCAGGGCTTCTGGACCTGGCTCCATGACACCAGGGCTTCTGGACCTGGCTCCATGACACCAGGGCTTCTGGACCTGGCTCCATGAAAGCCGGGCTTCTGGACCTGACTCCATGACACCAGGGCTTCTGGACCTGACTCCATGACACCAGGGCTTCTGGACCTGACTCCATGACACCAGGGCTTCTGGACCTGACTCCATGACACCAGGGCTTCTGGACCTGACTCCATGACATCAGGGCTTTTGGACCTGACTCCATGACATCAGGGCTTCTGGACCTGGCTCCATGACACCAGGGCTTCTGGGCCTGGCTCCATGACACCAGGGCTTCTGGACCTGACTCCATGACACCAGGGCTTCTGGACCTGGCTCCATGACACCAGGGCTTCTGGACCTGGCTCCATGACACCAGGGCTTCTGGACCTGGCTCCATGAAAGCCGGGCTTCTGGACCTGACTCCATGACACCAGGGCTTCTGAACCTGACTCCATGACACCAGGGCTTCTGGACCTGACTCCATGACACCAGGGCTTCTGGACCTGACTCCATGACACCAGGGCTTCTGGACCTGACTCCATGACATCAGGGCTTTTGGACCTGACTCCATGACATCAGGGCTTCTGGACCTGGCTCCATGACACCAGGGCTTCTGGGCCTGGCTCCATGACACCAGGGCTTCTGGACCTGACTCCATGACACCAGGGCTTCTGGACCTGGCTCCATGACACCAGGGCTTCTGGACCTGGCTCCATGACACCAGGGCTTCTGGACCTGGCTCCATGAAAGCCGGGCTTCTGGACCTGACTCCATGACACCAGGGCTTCTGGACCTGACTCCATGACACCAGGGCTTCTGGACCTGACTCCATGACACCAGGGCTTCTGGACCTGACTCCATGACACCAGGGCTTCTGGACCTGACTCCATGACATCAGGGCTTTTGGACCTGACTCCATGACATCAGGGCTTCTGGACCTGGCTCCATGACACCAGGGCTTCTGGGCCTGGCTCCATGACACCAGGGCTTCTGGACCTGACTCCATGACACCAGGGCTTCTGGACCTGGATCCATGACACCAGGGCTTCTGGACCTGGCTCCATGACACCAGGGCTTCTGGACCTGGCTCCATGAAAGCCGGGCTTCTGGACCTGACTCCATGACACCAGGGCTTCTGGACCTGACTCCATGACACCAGGGCTTCTGGACCTGACTCCATGACACCAGGGCTTCTGGACCTGACTCCATGACACCAGGGCTTCTGGAGCGCACTGAAGAAAACGGAACAGACGCGGGCAGAGGTACAGGGACCGGCGGGCAGCCGCGGCGGGAAGTGCTGTCCCGTGGCTCAGGCGAGGGAAGGGCGCGTCCCCGAGGCCGGCTCCGAGGGTTGGCCGGGCCCCGGCGGCCGCCGTGGGGCTGCAGGGAGCAGCAGGGGGCGGGTGGAGGCTGACCCGTCCCCCCTGGACCCGGCCAACCCTCGGTGCCTGGGCGGAGCGGAGCGCGAGGAGAGGATGGAGAACGGGGGGCGGGGGGGGGGGGGCGCTGCCCCGGGGCCTCGGGCCGGGCTCCTTCCCACACTCCCCGTGCCGTCTCCTCCACATTCGCCGTCAGGTCCCGTCCTCCGGGCGGCGGCCGTGGCGTCTGCCATCGCCTTCCCTGCGGAGCGCGGGGAGACAGGCTTGCTCCTGCCAGGGCTTTCGCTTCCCACCGGCACAGGGGGGCAGTGTGAGCCTGCTCGTGAGCCAGCAGGAGGGGCCGAGGCCGGCGGCGGGCGGGCAGGGCTCACCCCCCTCCTGGCCACGAGCAGGCACGGTGAGTGTGGCTGTAGGTGAGAGGGGACTCCGCCATGGAGGACTGTGCTGCAGCACGCACTCGGGGGGACTCCGCCATGGAGGACTGTGCTGCAGCACGCACTCGGGGGGACTCCGCCACGGAGGACTGTGCTGCAGCACGCACTCGGGACAGACGTCACGCGGCGACCTGAGAGGCAGGGATAACGCTCCAGGGGCAGGATGCCACTGTATGACGTGGCGGGTGGGGAGCGGCAGGGGGGTGGAGTGGGGGGATTAGGGGTGTGGAGTGGGGAGCGGCAGGGGTGTGGAGTGGGGAGCTGCAGGGGGCTGGAGTGGGGAGCAGGATGTGGAGTGGGGAGCGGCAGGGGTGTGGAGTGGGGAGCGGCAGGGGTGTGGAGTGGGGAGCGGCAGGGGGTGGAGTGGGGAGCGGCAGGGGTGTGGAGTGGGGAGCGGCAGGGGTGTGGAGTGGGGAGCGGCAGGGGTGTGGAGTGGGGAGCGGCAGGGGTGTGGAGTGGGGAGCTGCAGGGGGCTGGAGTGGGGAGCAGGATGTGGAGTGGGGAGCGGCAGGGGTGTGGAGTGGGGAGCGGCAGGGGTGTGGAGTGGGGAGCGGCAGGGGTGTGGAGTGGGGAGCGGCAGGGGTGTGGAGTGGGGAGCGGCAGGGGTGTGGAGTGGGGAGCGGCAGGGGGTGGAGTGGGGAGCGGCAGGGGTGTGGAGTGGGGAGCGGCAGGGGTGTGGAGTGGGGGGACTCGGGGTGTGGAGTGGGGAGCGGCAGGGGTGTGGAGTGGGGAGCAGCAGGGGTGTGGAGTGGGGAGTGGCAGGGGTGTGGAGTGGGGGAACTCGGGGTGTGGAGTGGGGAGCGGCAGGGGTGTGGAGTGGGGGGACTAGGGGTGTGGAGTGGGGAGCAGCAGGGGTGTGGAGTGGGGAGCGGCAGGGGTGTGGAGTGGGGGGACTAGGGGTGTGGAGTGGGGAGCGGCAGGGGGGTGGAGTGGGGAGCGGCAGGGGTGTGGAGTGGGGGGACTCGGGGTGTGGAGTGGGGATCTGCAGGGGTGTGGAGTGGGGGGACTAGGGGTGTGGAGTGGGGAGCGGCAGGGGTGTGGAATGGGGGGACTAGGGGTGTGGAGTGGGGAGCTGCCGCTTGGTACAGTGATGTCCTTGGGGGTCAAGTCCACACTGCTTGGTCCGGGTGTCCCGGCGGTTTCTGGGCTCCCCTCCCGCTGGAGCGGGCAGCCCTGGGGTGGGATGCTCAGGCCACAGAGTGGGGTGGCGGCCGCTGGCCGTCAGGAGGCCGCGCCGTGGGGCTCTGGCCGCCTCCCCCGCGCTCAGGGCATCCGGGTGCGGCTCCGCGCCAGGCAGCCACGGTTTTCCATTTCAGGAGCTGCACCTGTTTTGCATAATTGGTTAAACACAGCTAATTAGCTTTGTGTCAAGCTTGGCTTCCATGGAGCGCTGGAGAAGCAGACGCGGCCGCTCCGCCCCGCACTCTCCGTGGGATCCACTTGTCCCCGTGAATGGCCGCTCAGGGTAGAGCGTGTGCCCCATCTTTGGCAGTGCGGCTGTGCTCCTCCCAGGCCCCTCAGCCCGCTCATGGTTCTTCTGTTCTGGTTTCTAGAGGCAGCTATGTCCGGTGGTCCTTGCCCATCTTCAAGCTGGCATGGCCCAGCTGGGCCTTTGCCCCCCTCTGGCTCCCTTCCCCGCTCTCTCCTTTCCATTTTTGATGCTTTTCGGGCCCCTGGGTAGCGTAGGAGAATCGGGCTTTGTCAACTGTGATGGCGTGCAAGCTTAATTTCCTCTGTGAGCACAATGGCCTTTGCGAGGTAAGAGCAAACACATTTACGGTGTCCGGGGTGAGGAGGTGGACATCTTTTGTGGGACCATCTTTCTGAGCCCACATTGAGTTTTGCCTAAGGGCCAGGCACTGTTGAGTGGTGGAGACAGGAAGAAGAGGGACGCTGGGCCCCGGACGAAAGAAAGTTTCAATGCACCGGAAAGACGATGGGTCGTTACGACGAACCAGACCCCGGGCCGAGAGCTCTGGGCTCCTTGTCCTGCCGGGGTTCCTAGTTTTCCAGCAGTGTGGAGCAGAGGGATGCCCTGAGAGATGCTGGGTACCGGACGGAGGAGCAGGGGAGGCGTCCCTGGAAGGCACCGGAGGCCCTGGAAGGGAGATTTTGTTTTGTGAAGGGGGAAGTGCTCTAATTTGGTTTTTGAGACAGTATAAAAGTCAGCCAAGGCAGATGACACAGTCACAGCCTTGCCTGAAATGATGAGATGTGTATTGTAAAACCGGAGCTGCTAATACAAGAGAGCCCGGCTTGGGGCTGAGACAGCCTCAAAGGCGAATGACAGATCGGGGTGGGGTGGGGGGGGGGCGGCCTAGCAGGCTGCGTTTCCAGCACCGTCGCCTCCCCCCCGCGTTATCTGCTTGTGGACGATCTCGGATGAAGTGAGATGCTCTCCTCCGATGACCAGGCAGCCCCAGGGGGCTGGGACCCGGTGCAACTCCCCGTCTCCCAGTGTGCTTCCCGGTGGGTGGCCCAGGGAGCCCTCAGGGAAGCCCGGGGGCCGCTTTCCCTGTGACTGGCAGGTGGATGGCTGGTGTTTCAGGGCCCGAGGAAGGCTTCCCGGCACACCCTCCTCCCCCCGGGGCCCTTTGCTCAGCGTCTAGGGGCCGCCCACGTTCCTTGCCCCGGCCCCCCGCTTGCTCCTCCAGCCCCCGGGTCTGGGGTCCGCCTGTCACCTCCTACGCGCCTGCTCCCGCCTGCTCCCGCCTGCTCCTCCTCAGGACCTTAGAACCATGCTGGGTTCACCCAAGTCACCCCGCAGGACTTCCGGTCTCAAAGTCCGACCTCCTTTGCAGAGCCTGCTTTTGCTAGGTGGGGAAATAGAACCGTAGACACCGGGGGTCAGATGTGGACACCTTTGTGGGGTTATTATCCCATCTACCGTTAATATTTTTCAACTACTTAAGGATTTTGAAATAGCTTGGTTGTTGATTTTTTTTAAATGTAACTCTGTTCTAGCTAGAGACTAGAGTAGGGGTAGGGATGAGTTATTTTTCAGTTTTTGGAGACCTGTTTTAGGGCCCCAGGTGTAATCCATCTTAAATATCAACATTCCGTGTACACCAGAAACGCGTTCAGCTCTTCCGGGCCGAGCGGCGCTGCCGGGGGACGCTGGCGACCTCGCTGGATGAGGTGGTGTCAGTCACCTCCCACATCGCGACCCTCATTCCCAGTCAGCCCCCGAGGCGGCATTGCTAACGCTTCCCGCGTAATCGTAGACTCGTGGTTCTCCTCGAGAATCTGTTGATTCTTGCTTCTTGGATACGGGGCTCTCTTGTGAGGTTGGCAGACACTTAGGGTGGTCTTCTCTTCTTAGTGAACTGACCACTTCATCATGATAAAGAAGCCTCTTAATCCGTGCAATTCCTTTTTTGCTTTCAAACTGGCTTTCTCTGGTATGAGTGGACCTCCTTGTCTTTTGCTTTCGTGTAGAATGACCTCCTTGCCCATCATTTTCTTTAAACTGTCTGTATTTTTAAGCAGCCTGCAATTCAGCCTTGGTTGTAGACATCCCCTGGCATTCTCTGCCTGTCAGTTGGGTTGTGTTTGGTCCATTTATATTTAATGAGATCATTGACGAGTTTGGTGTAGAATCTGTTCTTGGTGTTGGTTTTGTAATTGTTCCATTTGTGTTTTTCTTTGTTCCTGCTTCTTGTTCCTCTGCCTTCTTTTGGGTTAACTGTATAATTTTTATAATTCTGTGTCCTCTCATTATCTTATTATCGATACCTTTTTATTTTGTTGTTTTAGTGGTTGCTCTAGAGTTTGTTGTATACATCTTTAATTTTCACAGTCAACTTTCAAGTGATATTATTTGACTTTCTGTATACTGTAGAAACTTCATAATGCTGGCTTTATGTTTCCCTGTGAGCCCTTGGCCTATCATGTTCAAACAGGTTTTTCTTCAGTATATATTAGAAATCAATTGTGCATTGTCACTATTTTTGTCTGGAGAATCAACTCTTCATTTCCTGAAGGAAACCCCCTTCAGCTGGGGGCTCATGACAGGTGACAGTGGCTCTCTACACAAAAGAGAAAGCCTTAACAAGCATTAATCAAGCCCAATCTATGATTATGCTGTGATACGTGGAGAGCGTGTCTGAGTAAATGAAAAAGTGAATACTCGTTTACATACAAGTGACAACATGTACAAAACGCTTGCTAAGGTACATCAAAAGTAAATAAGCTAGAATCTATGTAAGACATGACACCTGTTTCAGATAGAAGAATATACAAATACACGTGAAGAAACTGCAATATGAATGAAGCCACTAGAAAAATGCCCAAAAATTGAACTGAAATTTATTTTTGATGGTATCTTAGCCACAATTGTTTAAAAGCTGCATGAAAATTAAGCCAACTAGAATATTACAACTATATTTCATTTTACCCCTGAGTCCAAGATAGTACTAAACAAAAGTAGGAGCAACTCATTAACGGGGTTCTTTCTTTATCTATCTATTCATTTATTTTGCCAGTCCTGGGGCTTGAACTCTGGGCCTGGGTGCTGTCCCTGAGCTTCTTTTGCTCAAGGTGAGCACTCTGGCACTTGAGCCGCAGTGCCAGAGTAGTTTATTGGAGATAAGAGCCTCATAGACTTTCCTGCGATCCTCAGGTCTCAGCCTCCTGACTAGCTAAGCTTACATCTTCCCCCCACCCCCTGCACCCCGTATAACTGAGTCAATTTGAAGAGACATTACCCATTAAATCCAAACCCAGTTGCTTGAATGAAACTCAGTTTCTTCTCATGGGATTGCTCATGAGACAGGGTCTTACCGCTCACCTCCTCAGCGCAAGCTTCTGGGACCATGCTAACCTTAGAGCTTATTTCCCAGAGTGAGAATTCAAATTCGTATTGCAGGGGCCAGGACCACCTTTCTCTGCGTTGTGCCCATTTCAGCAGGTGTGCCGCCGAGACAGGCACCTCAGGGTTCTAAATAATAACGGTTGTCTTTCCACTGGCCCACGTGGTTAGCCTTTCCTGGGCAGATCTGCATTTCCTTCTGCTTCAAGGACTTCCTCGAACATTTCTTACATGGCAGTTTTACTGGTTGATAATAGCATGCCTCAAGAACTATTCTGCTGTCATATTTGGAAGCTTTTTGTGCTGAGTAAGAGTTTTTTCATTGACAGTAACCCCTCCCCGCCAGTCTGAAGAACCGACCTTGTCTTTCAGCTTGCATGCGTCTAATGAGATAGCTACTTTACCTTCACAGTTTCTCTTCTAGAAGTAATTTGACCCCCTTTCCTCTGGCTGCTTTTACAATGATTTCCTTCTTTATCACTGACTTTGATTAGAATATGCTTCTGTGCAGTTTTCTTCATGTTTACTGTGCTGGAGGTTTGTTGGACATTTTCTTTTTTTATCTGAGACCAGGACTCGAACTTGGTATCTGATGCTTTCGTTCATCAGCTGGTGCTTTACTACCTGAGCTACGCTTACAACCAAGGGTCCTTCCTTCCTTCCTTCCTTCCTTCCTTCCTTCCTTCCTTCCTTCCTTCCTTCCTTCCTTCCTTCCTTCCCTCTTTCTCTCTGCTCTCCTTCTCTCTCTTTCGTTCCTCCCCCTCCCTTCCCTCTTTCTCTCTTTCTCTTTCTCCCTCTCCTTTCATTCTCTTTTTCTTCCTTCCTTCTCTCTCCCTTTCTCCCTCTCTCTCCTCTCTGTTTCCTTCCTTTTTTATTATTGAACAGTTTGATTTGTGTGCAGTTTAGGTTTTCATTACATTTAGAAAAGGTTGGCCATGCTATCTCCTACCTCTTCTCTGTCTTAGGAATTCCTGTTGCCATGGCTTTGGCCACATGAACCTGTCTATCACATATGAATGCTGTATTCCTTTTTCTTTTAGTGTGTTTAATGTTACAAATATTGATTGCTAAATTATAGTTTCTTAATTTTTTATCCTGCAAGATTTCATTTGCTCTTAATTCTACCCATTGTTTGTATTTTAATCTCAGACCTTATAGTTTCCATGTTTAGAAGTTCACTTTGGGTCTTTTTAAAAGAAATACTTCCCGGCTTTCCTAACATGTATGGTAATCTATCCTCTAGATCAGCTGGGCAGTTCAGTGAATGCTGCCATGTTCTTTCCTACTGATCTGATCACGCGTCAGCAATGGGTCAATACTGATTAGTCGCCTTTTCTCCTCATAATGGGGGTACTTTTCATGCTTTGTCTTAGGCCAGCCATTGACTTCACTATGTATTGTGCTGACCATGTTTTAGTTCTTGCTTGCTCCTGTAGACATTCTTCAGCTTTGTTCTTTGCCACGGTCAAGTTACGCGGGAACGTTTTCATCTTTTCAAGTTTTACTTTCATGCATTGGAACAATTTTAAATCTAGGGTACGTTTACCCCACGCGTTGACGTGAAGCTGGGTTCTCTGTGGGGTACAATTCCCCGCTTCGGCTGGTGGAATGGGCTGTCTTCCCAGCCCTGTGTGAGCCTCAGGGCTTGGTCCTCGGAATGCAAAGGAAGGGCGGCTCTTTCTCCTGGGTTAGCAGCTTCTCACAAGTGCCCACAGGCCTCGGTGGGCTGAGAATTCTCACCGTGTGCAGTGCCCTCCTCTCCGGGACTCTGACCCATCAACTCCAAGCTGTCTGGTTGGGGGGACTCCAGCTCTATGTCCTTTATTCCAGAGGCCCTGTACTTTCCACCTTTAGGGTATTGCAGTGAAACACTTACTTTGGAAGGCAGCCACAGGAAAGCCACTTGCAAGGCCTTTTCTGTACAGTTTTCTGTTGGTACCACAGTGCCTGGCCCCTCCCAGTGTCTTGCTCCATGTCGGGTGGTGTCAGCCGCTTCTCCTCGCTGAGGTCCCTGAGTGGCATCCTCCCACCGTGACAGGCAGGACCCGTGTCCAAGGCCACCTCCAAGGGCTCTACTCAGTGCCTTTGCCACTTCCAGTGCTCTCCTCTGAAACCCATCCTATCCCAGCGAGGGGCTCGGATTTACACATGACGGTGGGGCAAGCTCCAACCATGAGGAAAAGCCATGGTTCCCATTTCTGCAAGGCTGTGATTCCGTCAGTGCAGCTCGTTTGATACTTAACTTACAAATCTTATCTACATATTTGATTATAAAATGATAACAGACATCATATTTCTTTGCTTCCATATTGGCTTTTGGAAGACAAATGTGGGTAAATGTATGTTTTTTGTTTTTTTTGTCGGTCATGGGGCTTAAACTCTGGGCCTGGGTGCTGTCCCTGAGCACTTTAGTGCAAGGCTAGTGCTCTATCACTTGAGCCACAGTGCCCCTTCTGATTTTCTGGTGGTTCATTGGAGATAAGGAACTTCACAGACTCCCCTGCCTGGGCTGGCTTTGAACCGAGATCCTCAGATCTCAGCTTCCTGAGTAACTAGGACTACAGGTGTGAGCCACTAGTGCCTGGCTTAAGGGAAAAAGTGTAAATTTAGGAATGAGGTTTCCAGGGTTTATGGACATTTGCCTCCTACTTTATATTTTAAATGAAACCGCAGTGTGTGAAAACCGGAGGGATGAGAGGGTACATCTGAAATTCAGGTGTATTTGATTACCTGGAGATTTTAGTATCATTGAGAAGACCCAGATTTGGCAGATTTCAGACCAAGCTATCTTCTAAATTGATTCTGATTCATTAAATCACACTTTAGAGAACATTTATTTTAACCAATAACACTTACGGTGCTGAAGTTTATGAAGTAACAAATGGCATGAGCTATTGACTTAGTTCTGACATAAAGATGAGCTATTGATATTTGATTAAGCTAACAGCTGTTGTGTAAGTGCATTGCCCTAATGCAAAGAACACTGTTATTATACAGTAGGACGAAACTGTCGCAGAAAAACACCACAATTTAGAAAATAAAGGCTACTTGAGAACATGAAATTATTTCAAGTTAATTTTGCACTCTGCTCTTGAAGCTGATTAGTATAAAACGTAATGAAATGTAATTTTTCCTAAACAGCCTAAGCCAGGAATGTACCACAGCAACCTGTAATTAGCACTGATTGATGCTGAGCCTTCTCTGTCAAAGAAAATCTCAGTGTGCCCTGGTGGCTACCAAGGGGACCCATGGCAGGCCAGTTAGCCAGGCCCCTGGGAAGTGCGCTTCTACTTCTGATATTGTTTCTGGGGTCCTAGGGACATTGAAAACCATGGGCAATCTTCCCAGGCAGTGTGTGTGTGTGTGTGTGTGTGTGCGTGCGTGCGTGCGTGCGTGCGTGTGTGTGTGTGTGTGTCTGTCTGTCTGTCTGTGTGTCTGTCTTCTTCCCTGGAAGGGGCTGGGCCTCAGTCACATGATGAGGGAGCCACCTGACTATGGGGACCTCGGAAGGTGATGTCCATCCCCCAGCTCTTAGGAAGCAGGTTATATGCATCAGTGCAGGTGTCTCCATGTCGCTTGTGGCTAGGGAGTGCACTTGTGACCCAGCCACCTTGCACACTGTGGGTCACCTGGGGAAAGGGAGAGAGGGGCAGAGAGAAGGAGGAAGGGAGAGGGAGAGAGGGAGGGAGGGAGAGAAAGAAGTGTATTGGAATCACCTCAAGCCACAGGATGATGGAGGCTGGAGAAGTGGGGGCCAGGAGAGGAAATGGGGCAAGTTCCAGCAGAAGGCAGGGCGCTGCACCAATGTGCTGAGACAGGGAGGCAGGCAGGGAGGGAGGGAGGCAGGCAGGGAGGCAGGCAGGCAGGCAGGGAGGGAGGGAGGCCAGCAGGTAGGTAGGTAGGTAGGTAGGGAGGTAGGGAGGTAGGGAGGGAGGGAGGGAGGCAGGCAGGGAGGGAGGAATGGAGGCAGGCAGGCAGGGAGGGAGGGAGGCAGGGAGGCAGGCAGGCAGGGAGGGAGGGAGGGAGGCCAGCAGGTAGGTAGGTAGGTAGGTAGGTAGGTAGGGAGGGAGGCAGGCAGGGAGGGAGGCAGGCAGGAAGGCCAGCAGGTAGGGAGGTAGGTAGGTAGGTAGGGAGGGAGGCAGGCAGGAAGGCCAGCAGGTAGGTAGGTAGGTAGGGAGGGAGGGAGGGAGGGAGGCAGGCAGGAAGGCCAGCAGGTAGGGAGGTAGGTAGGGAGGGAGGCAGGCAGGAAGGCCAGCAGGTAGGTAGGTAGGTAGGTAGGGAGGGAGGGAGTGAGGGAAGGAGGGAGGGAGGCAGGCAGGAAGGCCAGCAGGTAGGTAGGTAGGTAGGTAGGGAGGGAGGGAGTGAGGGAAGGAGGGAGGGAGGCAGGCAGGAAGGCCAGCAGGTAGGTAGGTAGGTAGGTAGGTAGGGAGGGAGGGAGTGAGGGAAGGAGGGAGGGAGGCAGGCAGGAAGGCCAGCAGGTAGGGAGGTAGGTAGGGAGGGAGGCAGGCAGGAAGGCCAGCAGGTAGGTAGGTAGGTAGGGAGGGAGGGAGGGAAGGAGGGAGGGAGGCAGGCAGGAAGGCCAGCAGGTAGGGAGGTAGGTAGGTAGGTAGGTAGGTAGGTAGGGAGGCAGGCAGGCAGGCAGGCAGCAGAACCTCCCATTCCTTAGTCTTTTTGTTCTGTCAGATCTTCAGCTAATTGGACGAGGCCTGTCTGTTTAACCCTGTAGACTGACTGAAGTGCCAGTCATCTGGAAACACCCCACAGGCACTGCCCAGAGTCTGGGTGGCCCGTGGGTTCGTCACACTGACAACAGTCACGGCAGTTTCCGTTGAGCGAGCTGGTTGAGCTTCACTTTGCCTTCCAAGACATGCTGTTGTACTGGGAAATAGCTGAGCCTGAGGAGATTCTTTGTGATTTCATCTAATCAATGCCGAAGTGGAAAGATTTGGGGCAAGGTACCGCAGCGTCCTGTGGGGCGTGCCTCCGAACGTGAAGACTTGTGAGGTGTAAACCTCTTCTCACTCCTCAGAGATTCCGTGTGACGGGTGTGCTTCTCCCCAGTGCCCACGTTAATTGCGTTTTTAGTGTTGTATTCTGCACCTGTCAAGAGTTAAATAAAGCCAGCAAGCTCAGGTTAGTTTCTAACGATTCATGCCATTTCTGAAGATGGAAACGGTTCATTAACAGTGCACTTTTTAAACAGAGGAGACACAGGTCTGACCTGCAGCCTGGCCACCTGAGCAGAGCCCGAGCCTGGCCACACGGGGCGAGAGCTTGTCTGACAGGCAGGCCTGTGCTCGGGCCTTTCCACGTCAGCCTTGGTGGCATGGGGCAGAAGGCTCTGGCCGTGCTTCCTGTCTGCTGCCGCTTGCTCTGACCGTCTCCGAAGAAAGCAGGTGCCAGGGAATGGCCTCCCTGGGCCAGGCACTGTCATGTGTACCTGAGGCCCCTGGTGGCAGGAACCCTCGGGCAGGGCTAAGTCTCCGGACTTGGGCGGGGGGCAGTGGTAGCTGAGTGGCCGTTCCGGGGCCAAGCTGGGACCTGTTGCAGGGCAGCAAAGGAAATGCTGGCAAGGGCATTCCAAAGCATACCTAAAGAGGGGGCCTGAATTCTGAAGGTGTTTGATCAGCACGATGTTTGGGATTATGCTCTTTTGCAAGTTTTAAGTAACCGTTGGGCCTATAGCTTGCTTTCGAATGCTTTCAGCGATCACATAATAATTAGTTAGATATAAATTTTAGAAATGTCAAGGGACTACTCTCGGCAGAAGTTTCTTGAAAACTACAAGCCTGTCATACTTTGTTATTACTCTGTTATTGCAATCCTGAGCCTCTCAGACCCAAACGGATGCACATGAGTGTCCAAAGGGCAGGTGCGAGCCATAGGACCAGCATCCGTGATTGATCCTATTGACAGGTAATAATTTTAATCATGTTTATGCCAGACCCCTTCAGCACTCATTCCGGGTAGGGGTACAGAACTCACGTGGATTTTAATAGAATTCAAAGTTTACCTCAGTGTTCCCTGGGATAGATTTTAGGAGAAATTGAAGAACTGTATCCTTCCTCTCTAAAGTTGGGTGGTTCACTGATTTGTTATCCTCTCCCCGGGGTCTTCCCCAGGCCGGGTGGGGCGCAGGGCCAAGCCGCAGGATGACCAGCTGCAGGTGCTTGCCCCCAGGTGCGCAGGGTTCTTGCATGGTCCAGCAGCTGCCGTGAGGCTCCGCGTGTCAGTGAAGATGGTCAAGAGCGGTCTGCATCCAGCAGAGCATTTCTTACCTGTGAGGAGGACGAATGTATAAGGACAAGAGGAGACAGGGAAAAAATGTGCTTTCCTTTGAGAATTCAAGAGCTGATCTTCAGTATCAGCAAACCTTGACCCCAATAAGAGACTAGCTAGTATTCCGTTCCCATGGAGCTCGGCAAGCCGGGGAGGCCGGGTCACAGGGAGCTGTCCGTGGTTCTGAAGGCAGTCAGCTGCCTGAGCTGGGCAGAGGCTGTGTGTGTGTGTGTGTGTGTGTGTGTGTGTGTGTGTGTGTGTGTGTGTGTGTGTGTGACAGTGGTCATGTGTCAGGGGAGGCAGGCACAGGCAAGGCTTGAGGGCCTGGTGCTCCAGTGTCTTTGACCCACCTGCTGAACAGGGGCTCATTGACATTCTTCTCTACAGACTTTGCCCAGACTAGGCTTAAGGGCTTCCTCAAAGTACTCCTGACACTGATGGGAAAGGCTGCCCTTGGGGAAGGGCGTCAGTCCCATCTGGGGCTTTGACTTCAGAGGAAACCAGGTCTATGCTGAGAGAGCTGCAGTGGCCTGAAGCTCTTCCTTTGGACCCATTTTTAGTGTGCAGGGACCACGGCTCTCACGTTCCTGGCCTCTAGGCATGTCAAGAACAGATTTTATAACCAAATAAACCCAAAGGTAGTGTGTCCCCAAAACCAAGTATTTTTATTCTTTGTTTATTTGGCTCTACTAGGGCTTGAACTTAGAGCTTACCCCTTGCTCTACCTCGTGAGCTATATTCTTAGCCTTGAACACCAGTAGTCTTTGAAGAACAATTTTGTACAGTTCTATAGAAAAAAGAAATTGTGTTATTCTCAGGAAAATTGACAGAGCTGGAGGTCACCAAGTTGAGCAAGATAACTAAAAAAAAAAAAAAACCAACCCAAAAACTATTGCTTGTTTTTGCTCATCTGTGGAAACTAGACCTAAAAGGCATACAAATGCATGTTCCTATATTCATACATGTATACACACATACATATAACACGATTCTAACTATGAGACCATTTAGGGAGATGAGGAGGAGGGGCGGTAGGGAAAAAGAACCATAGGGGGGAACCATTTTGAGCATTGCAGTATGGGGATAGCATAAGGAATCTCATTGGAAGCTGTTGATGGGCGGGGGGTGAAGGATGGGGAAAGCAAGCAAGAGAGAGGGTTTCTCTGATTAAGATACAGGCATCTGGAACACAATGATGAAATCCTCTGGTTCAATTAGTATATGTTAAAATTAAAATGGATGACATGAGGGCTGGGGATATGGCCTAGTGGCAAGAGTGCCTGCCTCGGATACACGAGGCCCTAGGTTCGATTCCCCAGCACCACATATACAGAAAACGGCCAGAAGCGGCGCTGTGGCTCAAGTGGCGGAGTGCTAGCCTTGAGCGGGAAGAAGCCAGGGACAGTGCTCAGGCCCTGAGTCCAAGGCCCAGGACTGGCCAAAAAATAAAATAAAATGGATGACATGAAAACACAACAGGCTCTTTTCAGTGTGGGTGGGTGACTGTAGGAGGGGGAAGGAAATGGAGAAAGTAAATAAGGATGAATATGGACAAAGTTCTTAATTTGCATATACAAAAACATAACAAAGAAACCCATTGGCATTGCTATAAAATTGGGGGAAAATGTGGAGGAGATGATACAGGGGGTAGATTTGATCAGGACACATAACACGTATGGAAATGTTACAATGAAACCTCCTCTTGTACAACTAACGTATGATAAGAAAGTAGAACAATTCTTTTTTCTTCTTCTTTATTGTCAGAGTGCAGTACCGAGGGGTTACAGTTTGGCACTGAGTACATTTCTTATCCAACTTGTTACCTCTTCTCTCATTTTCCCCCCACCTCCCCCTCCCCCTTTTCCTCTCCCATCCCCCATGAGTTATTCAGTTGGTTTACATCAAATGGTTTTGTAAGTATCGCTGTTGCAATGGTTTGTCTTTTTATCCTTTGTCTCTTGATGTTGGTATTCCCTTCCCCTTCCCTAGTTCCACAAGCAAGAAGAACAATTCCTGAAGGACATCTTTGTAAGCCATGCCACACTCGAAGGTCCTTTTGGGCTGCATAGAATGTCACCTACGCTCGCTGGAGCCCCGGAGCTTGTGGTCTCCTCCGCCGGGCTGGGACAGCCATACTCTCAAGCTGTTGAGATGTTCGAAGCACTTGCCCTCATTTCAGGTGGCACAGACCGGGGGTGGAGTGGGGTGGCATTTCTGTTGTGTGTGATCACACTTTGCTCAGTGGGATCTGAGGAGCAGCAAGGAGGATGTGGGGAGGAGGACCTCTCCCTGGCAAGGAAGTCCATGCCTTTCTCCCACTGTGAACAATCCCAGTGGGTTGGATGGCCCATGCCTGGCATAGAACCTGTGGCATGGTCTGCGTCCAGTAAACCTCACAAGGAACCACCACCACTGCGTCTGACCGTCATGGGAATGGCTCTGTGTGTACCCAGCCCCAGGGAATATCATGTCCGTTCCTCTCCTTGCTCTTCTTTGAACTGTGGCATTCTTAAGTAAATGGTAAGTACTGGTACAATGAAGGCTGAGCTATGTCGATGCCTCCCGCCTGTGGTCTAATTGCTTTCCGTGTTGTGTTAGAGTCTAGGACTGGAGGGTCTTACGAGAGTGCCATTCATGCAGTAATGATGCACTCAGGTTGAAGGCCTGCTCGGCTAAAGGCCTGGGTGGAGGTGAGGACAGAGGAGGAAGATCCCTGTGCAAGTCAGGGGACAGCGCAGCGGGGAGAGGGCCCAGTCTCGAGTGTGGCTCTGGGTGCAGCAGTACCGGGTCACATGCTGGAAGGAAGTGATGGACAGCGGGGAGAGGGCCCAGTCTCGAGTGTGGCTCTGGGTGCAGCAGTACCGGGTCACATGCTGGAAGGAAGTGATGGACAGCGGGGAGAGGGCCCAGTCGAGAGTGGGGCTCTGGGTGCAGCAGTACCGGCTCACATGCTGGAAGGAAGTGACGGATCTGGTGCCTGGAGACCTGGGTGGTGAGGAGGATTCGGGCAGCTGGAGCCGAGTCGGTGGAGGCGGTGCTGGGAGCCCCTGGGAGGAGGGGCGGGGGAGGCAGGGGAGAAATGGGCTCACTAGTGCAGGAACCATACAAATTCTGCTGCTGTTGGAGACGGTGCTCCGTGGCCCGGCGTGGGGTGACGTGGTCCCGGGCATGGCAGGCCAAAGGGCTGTGCTGCTTCAGGAGAGGAAAGCCGTGAGGGGTCGTGTTGGGCAGATGTGGCCGCCGAGGCCTCAGGCGACGCAGCCTGAGCGCTGGGGCCAGGCTGGCCTGTGAGGAGGGCGGAGAGCGAGCGGAGTGGTCTCCCGGGGAGTGGGGGGCAAGAGGGTGTTTGATGCCCTCCTTCCCGCGTGTCCCTGCGCGTCTCCACGGTGGGATCTAGGTCTCAGGCGAGATGTAATCGTGGCGGGACATTAGAGGCGACACGCCGTGCGTGGGGGGACTGTTAGCCAGCTCTCTGCGCAGGGGGCTTTGGCTGGGACCAGCACAGACGCCTGGTCTAGATCTTGGGAGAGACGCCTGAGTGGTAATGATTTCTCCTGCTGGCAAAGCAGGGCTTTTGCAGGCACGGAACTTGTTCTGGCCGCCCTTTTCCCCGGCACCCCCCCCTCCCCCCGGCCTCAGTCACCAGTGTGTTCGGTGCTCACAAAACCTTCGTGGATGAGAGTAGTTCCTGAGCTGTCCTACGAGAAAGCCACTTCCAATGGGGCTCAAGAGAGAGGAGTCTGGAATAACAGCCACTCTTTCGTGTCTTTTCTCCATCTTGAGCGAACTCGTGTGTCCTGCCTTGGTGGAAATGGATGTTTATTCAACATACTGATTTCCCGCAAATCCCGATTCCCTCCGTGTATGCAACAAATGCAGTCGCGTGGCTCCTCCTTCCGGGCGGCCCAGGCAGCTCCGCCACGGTTCCGCGTGGCCCAGGCAGCTCCGCCACGGTTCTGCATAGGCAGCTCCGCCACGGTTCCGCGTGGCACAGGCAGCTCCGCCACGGTTCCGCGTGGCCCAGGCAGCTCCGCCACGGTTCCGCGTGGCCCAGGCAGCTCCGCCACAGTTCTGCATAGGCAGCTCTGCCACGGTTCCGCGTGGCACAGGCAGCTCCGCCACGGTTCCGCGTGGCCCAGGCAGCTCTGCCATGGTTCTGCATAGGCAGCTCTGCCATGGTTCTGCATAGGCAGCTCCGCCACGGTTCCGCGTGGCACAGGCAGCTCCGCCACGGTTCCGGCGTGGCAGGGACACTCAGGAGCCTCCTGGGATCAGGCCTTGGCCTTCTCGCAGAGCCCTGAGCCACCACACCCAAGGCCACGCTAGCTCTGCCTAACAAAATCAGGCTCCCTTCTCTGGCTGTGCCTGGCGATGGCCAGGAAGGCAATGCTGCCAGGGGGCTGAGCACGGAGCCTGTGACCCCAGGGCTCCGGCCCTGGACGTTTGAGAGAGATCGACACGAACTGTCAAGGAAGGTGAGCGCATTTCACCATCTGCGAGGCTCCCTAGCACAGCAGGGCAAGACTGCACATCTCAACAGGTATAGAAAGAACAGACTCCTCAATAATTCCGACAGTCTTTAATCTTTGATTTCAGAGTTCAAGTCGGTAGCAGGGTCTGAGAATCTTGTTCTCTAAGAGGGCACCTGGAGGACTCCCCTCTTTGAAGACGTTTGCAGCCCGGGCCACCTCGTCTTCCTGACAGAGGCCCCGCGAGCCTCTCTAGCTTCTCACGCCACTCTGCTGGTCACGGGGTTAGGCTGTTGTGCGGTTCTATAACGTGTAAAGATCATCCGAAGACAGGGACTTCCTGTTTGGTTGTTTTACTTTTGATCTCTCTCTCTCTCTCTCTCTCTCTCTCTCTCTCTCTCTCTCTCACACACACACACACACATCAGTATCCAATCTAATCTAATGGCCTCTATGTATCTGTATCTTGTCTATCTAAAGGCCTCATAGTAGCTTTTGACAATCAGCACTCTGAGGTCCAGGGCACACCTGCCTGCTTCAGAGCCAGGAGGAAGAGGCTGCCTGCATGTCAGAAGCTCAGCCTGGGATCTCGCACAATCGGGACAGGATGCCCGCCTGCATTGCCGGGGTAAGCGGAACAGATGGCTCGGATTTGTGATCCCCAACCTCCTCCTGAAACGGCCCTAGATACAGAGGCAGCGTGAATAGGACGTGATTTACTTTTGTAAATGAGCAAGTGTGTTACTCATGATGTGTGCTTACTTGGTTATGTAAAGAATGCAAAAATGGCTATTTGTGTTCTCCTCTGCCTCAGGCCATCTCCCTGCAGTCCTGACTGTGCGCACACCTCTCCTCTGTGTGGAGGGAGGGTGGACGTGGTCCTACTGTGCGCACACCTCTCCTCTGTGTGGAGGGAGGGTAGATGTGGTCCTACTGTGTGCACACCTCTCCTCTGTGTGGAGGGAGGGTGGACGTGGTCCTGACTGTGCGCACACCTCTCCTCTGTGTGGAGGGAGGGTGGACGTGGTCCTACTGTGCGCACACCTCTCCTCTGTGTGGAGGGAGGGTAGACGTGGTCCTACTGTGCGCACACCTCTCCTCTGTGTGGACGGAGGGTAGATGTGGTCCTACTGTGTGCACACCTCTGCTCTGTGTGGAGGGAGGGTGGACGTGGTCCTACTGTGTGCACACCTCTCCTCTGTGTGGAGGGAGGGTGGACGTGGTCCTGACTGTGCACACACCTCTCCTCTGTATGGACGGAGGGTAGATGTGGTCCTACTGTGTGAACACCTCTCCTCTGTGTGGATGGAGACTGGACGTGGTCCTGACTGTGCGCACACCTCTCCTCTGTGTGGAGGGAGACTGGACGTGGTCCTGACTGTGCGCACACCTCTCCTCTGTGTGGAGGGAGGGTGGACGTGGTCCTACTGTGCACACACCTCTCCTCTGTGTGGAGGGAGGGTAGATGTGGTCCTACTGTGTGTACACCTCTCCTCTGTGGGTATAGAGACTAGATGTGGTCCTGACTGTGCGCACACCTCTCCTCTGTGTGGAGGGAGGGTAGCTGTGTTCCTAGTGTGCGCACACCTGTCCTCTGTGTGGAGGGAGGGTGGACGTGGTCCTGGCTGTGTGCACACCTCTCCTCTGTGGGGATGGAGACTGGACGTGGTCCTGACTGTGCGCACACCTCTCCTCTGTGTGGAGGGAGGGTGGACGTGGTCCTACAGTGTGCACACCTCTCCTCTGTGGGGATGGAGACTGGACGTGGTCCTGACTGTGCGCACACCTCTCCTCTGTGTGGACGGAGGGTGGGTGTGGTCGTGGGGAGGTAGAGATGGCAGAGTGATCTCTAGACTCTGGAGCCAGAGGAGTTCCTCGCAGTTCCACACCCGGTTTTCTCCATGAAGCTGCATGCAGTCCGGGCTCCTCTGCCCAGCTCCGGGGGCTGCCGGTCTTGAACTGGCCTGTAGAAGGTGTGGGGAGCGTGGGAGAAGGCCCCTGCCGTATTCGCGGTGGATAGTGGAGGCGAGTAAAGACTTCAGTCCACGCCCCACAGGCTCTGAGGTCATGGCCAGGCCCCCATCCCTAAAATAGGGGCAGTGGCGTAACCGTCCCGTGTTGTATCCGTGGACAGGAAAATAGCCCTTCCATGAAGCAGGCACGATGGGCGTGGCCCGGAGGGTTCCCTGAGTCAGATGGTCTTTGCTGGGCGTCAGATGACTTTCTGGCACATCGGGGTGCCACCCGGGGTCAGTTCTCTCTGCTTCTGACCTGAAGGGTGAGTTTCAGGCTCCGGTCACCCGTGGCCAGCTTTGGGCTGCACCTATTAAGATACATGTTACTCTTTCAAGAGAGAAGCCGCGCTCACACGACTTTTATTATAGCGTGCTTTTACAGTTGCTGCATGTTGCTATTTCTTGTACCGTGTCTAGTTCATAAACTAAACTTTATCCTAGTTACAGACAGGAACAAGCAGCCGTTCCATTCTGTCTGGATTTCAGCGTCGGCCCTGTGACATGGAGCAGGAAGGGCCGCTTTGTCTGTGGATGGGGTGGAAGGTCGTGCCGGCACAGGGCGCGCAGAGACCTGGCTGACTGCAGAAGGGCTCCGTGCTCCGGAGGCCCTGCGGGGTTCTGTGTCAATAGCTCTTTTTCTTGTGAATCCCTGGATGTCAGATGAGTAGAGATAAGAAGTACAATACAAATAAAGCCAGAAGCATCTTTCTTAATTAAATTTGAAATGCTAGTAATTATCCACGTTATTAAAGCCCATCGAATCTACCTCTTGTCCATGGATGACAAGATTAGCGTCAGGAGCCCGTGCTTCCTCACCGCGCTGGCTCCCACAGCGGGCAGGTAGCCACCCACGCGGATGCCCACGCCACGTGTCTTCCGGGCTTCCACTCCTCGGGCGGCCCGTGTCCTGGAGGGCCGGCTGTGGGGTGCGGCGGGTTCGGTCTTGTCAGACACAGCATGGCTGTCTTCCGAGACAGCTGTCCCCTTCCCGGCATGTCCGAGTGGAGTCCCCTCCTCCTCCTGTCCACTCTCCAACCGAGAGAGAGAGGAGAGAGAGAGTCCTCCTGCACCCTGTGCACTCCCCAGCCCCAAGGGAGTCCTCCCACGCCGTGTCCTCGTGGCCACACCAGGAGGCGGGCAGCGCCACGTCGCTGTTTACGTTCACATCCCCGCCCCGCGGCGCGTCTCCCGTGGGAAGGCGGCCTCGCCGTCTCGGGGGCTTGCTTCTGCTCTCTCCGCGGGCGGCCGCTGGCTGTCCACCTTGAAATGCTGCAGTGAGGCCTGGTCCCCTGGCTGCCACCGACCGCGGCGTGCCCACCGCCGCGCCACGGACCTTCCGGGAGCCGGGAACTCAGCCTTTCCGGCTCGGGAAGGTCCCTGTGCCGAGGAGAGGAGGGTTTGGAGCGACATTAACTTTGTGCCATCCTCGCAAGCTTTCTGCGTGGAGCGCGGCTCGCGGCCCCTCTCCCCTCCTCTCTCCTGCCGCCGGCGGCGCGTCTGCCACGGCTCCGCGGGGCCGCGGGAGTCAGAGGCTCGGAAACCTCTCCCTAAACGCTCCGGGTAAGAGAGGTCAAGCCAGGAGAAGAAGAGAAAACGAGGGCCAGGCGGCAGTGCACCTGCTTTTGCCCCCGTGCTGGGCACACCGTGAAGGGCCTGGTGCTCGGCCCCTCTCACGAGGCAGCTCTCGAGGCGATGCTGTGCGCGTGGACCGTGGGTTCGCGGTCACGGGGCGGCAGGCGTGGCGCGCGGTGCCTCTGGCGAGGCTGAGCTCCCTTGTGACGCGGGTGAGGTTGGAAACGGGGTCTTGGGGTTTGTCCGAGTGCCCTTCACCAGTGCCTCTTCCACCCACACCCCACAGTCACTGGAGAGATGGGGAGCGTGAGCGGGCGGTTGGTATCAAGCACCTAAGAGAATACGGAAACGAGGCCACTCCTCTCCCTCTTCCCGGGTGGGATGTGGTGTTGTGGGTGTCCCTGACACCTGGAGGGGGTATGGCGGATCCTTCAGCCAGGATGACCTTCCAGGTACAGAGGGGGCTGGGTGGAGCCTCCGCCCGGGGGAGCCCGGTTCCAGCCTTTCTTCTAGGGCAGCACCTGCACTGCCTTCTGGGGAAGGGCTGGGCGTAGGAACGTGGAACTCACACAGTTCGGGAAGCCCTGCCAGGCCCCCCCCCCCCCCGAAGCCCCCATACTCTGCCAGGGATCGGCAGGAAGGCCTAGGCAGTGAGGCCCGAGAGGCCTGTTCCTCCTGCGCGTGCCACCTGTCCCCGTGCTGCCGTGAGTGTCACTAGCTCGTCCTGGGATGTCTGGTGACATGAGTTCAAGTCAGCGACGGAGTTTCTGGCACACTGAGAGTTGCACGTGGGTGTCTGGAAGGGGAGCAAGCCCCGAAGGCGTGGTCCACCAGGCGCCGTGGACGGTTTCTGCTCGCTCTGCCAAGTGGGGTACATCTTGGTGTCTTGGGGAAAGATTTGGGGCGCCCCACATGTGACGATGGTTCTGTGAACGCACTCAGGAGGGTTCGGGTGACCCCTGAAAACCCCGCCTGGCCATGTTGACCGGGCGCAGAGCGGGCCTTGGGAACGCCGCGGCGGAGTCCGGAGCGGGGGCCAGGGCCTCCCCCAGCCCAGGGGTCTGCAACCAGGTTTGGGGGTGCAAGACCCCCTCAGGAGCATGAGCAATAGAGTGCCTTTCATGGGACACATTGCTTTGGGTACCCGCTTATCGGAGTTGACCTGCGGCAGTTCAGGCCTAGAACCTTCGCGAGTCTGCGTCCCCTGAGAAACTGGGAGAAGCGCTCGCGGGGAGGGTCCCCCCGCCCCGGCCGCAGGCGCTGGCCAGTCTTGTGTGTCTTCTGCTCCCGGACATGTCTTCTCCAATACCCCGTTCATGCCTCGTGAGTTCAGTCGTGATTGAACGGGGCGGCGGGAGGGTGGAATTTATCTTGCTCACGCCTCTGTGGGTGACAGTATTTAATGAAGAGACATTTCAAAGCATCTTCTGAACTTGTGAATTTTGAGACAAGAATAATAGCTTTACAAAATCACTTTCTAAAACAAATTCTCAACTGCAATTTACTTTACTTAATGAAAAGAAACCAAAAAAGCATGGCCTTGCTGCTTGGCTGGCTATTTCCCGTCAGCGTGGCTCAGCTGGTACACTTTGCTGAGCCCTGGGGTCTCTCCGCGCAGAGCTTTCAAACTTCAGCAAATTGACTACTCTGTATGCAAAGTAACCCAGCAGGCTTCTGCGGGGATTCTAAAGTGGGGAGCCCCAGCCTTGCCTCGTCTGCGAGACTCCCCATGCTGAGCCAAGCAAACCTAACAGCTCTGACTCCTCACAACACCTTATGCTTCTGATTATTTGGGACTTGGGTTAGAACTTCCCAGCGCGGGGTGTTCGTGATTTGGGGTGTTGGAACCCGGTGTGAACGCTGAACGGCGCCATTTCTTGGACTGCAGATGGGGGGGGGTGGAGTCGGGTCTGTCTCTGTGTCCAAGAGGGCGGGCAGGTCTGGGGAACATCCCTGAGCCTTAGCAAGAGGCACGCGCTTGGCCATGCTTGTGAGCTCCAGGGTGCTGGGTGCAGGAAAGAGTCGTTCTGTCTGGGACATGTGCCGGTATCCGGGAGACTGAGCCTTGGTCCGTCTCCTCAGCGCCTCCTCGCGTCCAAAGCTCATCCCCAGAGCGAGCGAGCGAAGGCCGCGCCCTGCGGCCCGTCGAGTCTCTCGGTTTGCTCTGAGGCGTGGCCTCCGGCGGTTCCCTTCAACCTCGCCTTCGTTTTCACACGTCTCAGGCTTCATTTCCCAGGGACACTGTTGTGTAACGGCCTGCAGCCTGGGTGATTGTGAATTTAGGTTGCGGCGGTGCAGACTGTGGAGCAGGAGAGCCTCGGTGCAGGAGGCCTCTGAACTGGATTTCCTCTGTCCAGCGCTGTCATCGCTAATTACGACGACCCATGGAAGGCCGTTTTAGAAGTGGAAATAGATTACTCTGACTTTCAGACCCACCGGCTCCCATTAAAGTGCTCCTTGAGCGACACTGTACCTTGCGGGTGCACGGGGCTCGAGATTCTGGTTCTGGATTGGCGGGGTGTGTCCTTGGAGGTTGCTGCGAGGCTCCTGGCAAGGGGACACAGGAGCGGCGCCTACTTTTGGGTTTTCCTGTGCTTGGCTTAATTTTTCCCTCCTACTCTCTGAAAAAGAACGGAGAAGCAAGCCCGGCGGCTCCACACAGCTTCACTATCACCCGTGAAGATGGCGGGGGGGTGGGGGGGTGTGCACCTTGCAGCACAGTCCACTGGAGCCCGGCTGTCATTTGCAGAGAGCTTCCCAGTCCTTGCTGAGCTCCTGCCTGGTCTTCGGTCATGGCTGGGCGCCTGGCTTCAGACATCTGATGTGCTGCTCATCTCTGCAAAGATAAGAATCCATTTTAGCATAAATTCCCAGCATGAGGCCTGCACCCATCACAGACCGGATTGACAGCTTCCTAACGCTGTGTGGGTCTTAACCCATGGACGCTGTGGTTCCATAACCTTACATGACCTGTTTAGGTCAAAGGTCATCAAAGTATTTTTTTATCACAAGAGATGCAGAACAGACGATCTGTCAACCGCACTGGGAGGTGTTTTGGGATGGAATAATGCGCTCTGAAGAGGAGTCTGGGGGGGAGCCAAGGACGCAGGCAGCAGAGAAGCCCGGAGAGGTGGAGGGTGGGACTGAAGGGAGGCGTTGTCACCGTGGAGGTAGGAGATGAGCCAAGGACACAGGCTTGAGTGATGTGTGGTGCAAGGGGCAGGAGCCAGGGCACAGGACACGGGGCACAGGGCACAGGACAGGGCACAGAGCACAGGGCACAGGGCACGGGGCACGGGGCACAGGGCACGGGACACGGGACACGGGGCACGGGACACGGGGCACGGGGCACAGGGCACAGGACACAGGGCACAGGACACAGGACACAGGACACAGGACACAGGGCACAGGGCACAGGGCACAGGACAGGGCACGGGGCACGGGGCACGGGGCACGGGGCACGGGGCACGGGGCACGGGGCACGGGGCACGGGACACGGGGCACGGGGCATAGGACACAGGGCACAGGGCACGGGGCACGGGGCACGGGGCACGGGGCACAGGGCACAGGGCACGGGACACGGGGCACGGGGCATAGGACACAGGGCACAGGACAGGGCACAGGACACAGGGCACAGGGCACAGGGCACGGGACACGGGGCACGGGGCACAGGGCACAGGGCACAGGGCACAGGGCACAGGACACAGGGCACAGGGCACAGGGCACAGGGCACGGGACACGGGGCACGGGGCACAGGGCACAGGGCACAGGGCACAGGTCACAGGACACAGGGCACAGGGCACAGGACACAGGACACAGGGCACAGGGCACATGACACAGGGCATAGGGCACAGGGCACGGGACATGGGGCACGGGGCATAGGACACAGGGCACAGGGCACAGGGCACGGGACACAGGGCACAGGGCACATGACACAGGGCATAGGGCACAGGGCACAGGACACGGGGCACGGGGCATAGGACACAGGGCACAGGGCACAGGGCACAGGGCATAGGGCACAGGACACAGGGTGCAGGGCACAGGACACATGACACAGGACACAGGATAGAGGATACAGGGCACAGGATATGGGACACAGGCCATAGGGCACAGTATATGGGGTACAGGACACAGGGCAAAGGACACGGGACACAGGACACAGGGCACAGGGCACAGGACACAGACATCAGGGATGTCCTCAGAACCTGTGCGTGGGTATGGAAACAATCTGGGACGAGAAGGCAACGGACTGTCCAGGGATTCTGTTGGAAATCGCCCCCACCGGCCGTTTGATTCTCACGTTCCGACCTCCAGATCTGAATGTGAATGTTGTTTCTAAGGCAGCGCAGCGGTGGTAAGCAGTGACAATGACAGCGGAGTGCACGGGAGCCGAGCCCGGGCCCGGGGGTGGTGCTTACCGCTCGGCGCCTGCGCGGTGGAGGGGAGCCCCCGCGCGCGCGTGCGCGGTGGAGGGCAGCCCCAGCTGGGCGCGTGCGCGGTGGAGGGCAGCCCCAGCTGGGCGCGTGCGCGGTGGAGCGGAGCCCCCGCGTGCGCGTGCGCGTGACGTCCGTGTGGAAGGACCCTCGGCGCGCTCCGTCCAGCGGGACGCCCGCCCGCTCCGCTCAGCCCGAGAGGTCCAGCTGGGGGGTCCGGAGGGCGCGCGCGCTCCAGACCAACAACAACAACCACCACCACGTAGGTTGATAAGCTACCCGAAGACCCGCATTCATCATCCTGATTGAAACCTTTTAAACTGTGTGATTGTGCTCTGTTTTCCTCGGTTGCCATAATGAAGTAGCTCTCGGGCGCCAGTGATTAAGTACGGGTTTGATGGAGTAGGATGCATTTGTCTTTGCTGTCTGCCCGCTTTGCTTTTGCATTTACCTTAACCCTGTGTGGAGGTCGCCGGGGGCCGCCACCTGAATGACAATTATTGCCTTCTTAATTTCATGTAAAATTAGCCCGGTGACGAAGCGCACATTTTCTCTTTAAAGGTGTTGATTTCCCCCCCGTTTTTGACTTACGAAACAATTATTGCCTTCTTAATTTCATGTAAAATTAGCCCGGTGACGAAGCGCACATTTTCTCTTTAAAGGTGTTGGTTTCCCCCCCGTTTTTGACTTACGAAAAAGCTTGCTTCGGTGTTGCTCTTTATCGACCTGTGCTTCAAAATGAAATCTACAACCCTATAAATATAATATTTTAAAAAAAAGGCTTAATGTATAAGTTTTTCAAAGATTTATGAGGTTCTGCAACTAAATTTTGTATTAAAGAAAGCACAGACTCTAAATTTGATGCCTGTAATAAGATCAGAGGGCTGATTCATAGGCTTTTTGGTACTTTATAGAAAGTCGATAAATACAGTTCTCCGACCCTGTGAGACTTTGGGGTTTGAGTTCTCTCTTGGCCTCGAATGCACATTACAGGCTAAGGCTTCCTGCTGCAATGATTCTGGAAATGCATAATTCAATAACCATAAGTGGAGGTCCTGGGGATAGCTCACTCACGCTGATGTGAGCCATACTTCACCCCACTCGACTTCCCAGCCAGAGAACGTTGCTTCCAATCCCACAGGTCAAGGAGTTGTTTTGAGTCTCTTCACGGTAAGTCCTAAAGGGGAAAAATGTAGAAATAATTGCATGTGGCTCTGAGAAGACACCTACGAAGTCACGCTGATCCAAATGAAATAAATAGGCTATGTGATACGAGGATGATCTGCTCCAGCAAGCGTGACGTGCCCGTAATTCACCCGTGTGGTGGCGTCTCCTGTGGAGAATAAGCCCGAGAGCTGGGGAGGAAAGAGGAGGGCGACCAGGAGTCTGGCAACGGGGGCGGTAAAGAAGGGGCTTTGCTTGTTCCTGCCGGAAAATGGACGGCTGCTTACCGTGACCTTGCAGCTGGCTGGTCACCCGACGTCGCTGGTCTTTCTTTGGAGAACCTGAAGGACCTGTGTTTAGGGCACGGGTTTGATGTGGGGAGGACGGCTGGGTGGAAGCGATGCGCCCGGCTGAGGGTCAGGCCCGGGGCCCCATGTGATCCCACGAGATCCCACGTGCTCCACCGCCCTTGAAGCCACAGCCATTGGGACGCCTGGAGACAGCTGTGATTTCAAGTAATGTGTGTGTATGTGTGTGTGTGTGCACGCACATGTGCGTGCCCATGCTCAGAAATCCAAGCTTGAACTCAGGGCTGGTGCTCTACCACTTGAGCCAGGTCTCCAGTTCCAGCCTTTTGGTGGTAACGTGGAGATGAGAGTCTTAGGAGTTTGTCGGCCTCAGCTGGCTTTGAACCACGGTCCTCAGATCTCAACCTTCTGAGTAGCGAGGATTATAGGTATGAGCCACTGGCACCCAGCTTCAAGCAGATGGTTTTCCTTTTCCTTTTTTGTAAATTGTATTTTGATTATCTTTAAGTAGTTGTATGGAGGGATTACGACCCAACAGTACGATTTATACATACAGTGATCAACCTCGCCCGTTTTCAAGCACGTTTTCTGTCACATCTTCTTCCATCTAGAGAAGAAGGGTTGGTTCTGGACTTGCGTTCTGTGCTCACCAGGGAGTGTGATCTGGCTCAGGATTTTGTCACACACATTTTTCATAGAAATGAAGAAAACAGGAAATCACAGACACCAAAGCAATGAGTCAAGCACTAGTCTTTGCTCTTTCCTATAAGGTGTCAGGTTCTGTGTCTATGCACCTTATAGTTTCCTGTTGGGAGATGTGTTTCGCTTCATTTTTCCTTTTTATTAAGCTGAGATATATATCCAATAAACTCCACTGATCTTAAGCCCCGAGTTCATACTCTACAGAATCCCCAGTTCCAGGGAGCTCACAAACCCTCCTCACCTCAGAAGGCCCAGTTAAGATTCTTGCCAAGAGAGACATAGAGCCGATGACTGTGGTTAGGGCTAACTGGTACTGACATCAACGCTCATGTTTTCTGGCTCTAGGGCTTTGTGTTCCGGAACGCACATTATGCAGTGTTGTGTGATGTATGTGGGAGCCAATCACGTTCTTTTGTGTGAAAATAGCTACTTCTTTCCTATTGTTCCTCTTGTCTTCCATTCAACCAATATACAATAAGTTATTGTTTCTTATGATTATATGTCTGAGTTGTTTGCAATTCTTAGTTATGAATGAAGGTACTGTGAATGTTCTGTACCTGTCTTTTGGGAAAAGTATACACTCATTTTTCTTGGATATATTCTCTAGGAGAAATACTGCTTGCCCATAAAATGCATATGGCTGTCTTCCGGTCTCTGTGGGGGTGTGGTTCCAGGATATCCCTGGGTACCAGAACTTTGGATGCCCAAGGCCTCATAATGTAGCTGAGTAGTTTTATGCAACCTGCCTGCATCTTCTTAGACCGTGAATCACCTCTGGATGGATTGCGATTCGTAATACAATGTACGTGCTGCAAAAAAAGTTGTTACACCGTATTGCTTAGGGAGTAGCAAGGAGAAAATAAAGTTGGAAAGTGTTCAGTTGCTTTTGTTTCATTCTGTAGTTGTGAGCTGGATGACTGTGGATGCAGGGGTTTATGAGTGTGCAGGGCCAGCTGTGTGTGAGTAGAGTTAACAGGCCCCCCAAACAGCTGTTGTGTGCATCATAAATGCGCCATCTCCACAAATTCTTACCTTCCAAACTTCAGCCATTTGGAGGGTATGGAAAGTCACTGAGTTGTGGTTTTCATATCGGTTTAATTACTTTATTTTTCTAAACTTCAGAGGGTTGGACAAAGGGTCACGATTGAATGTGCCCATCTATGTGTCCAGTGTTTCAGTCATGCCTCCCGTCACTCTCCCTCACGCCATCTCTTTCCTTCCCCCAGATTGACTTTCCACTTCCCACGTCCTCTGCCACGTGTGTACATTGAACACTTGGGTTGTAGTTGTCCCTGTTCTCTTGTTTCATTCACCCCCCCCGCCCCCCGCTTCCCACTGTTCACTGCTCCCCTTACAATCTTATTTCAGTTTCAAGCATTCATTTCGCTAAGCTGTCTGTTAATATTTTTCAAAAGGTTTACACCATGGAGTTTCACTCCTGCAAGTACTAGACTTAGCTTAGTCTTGTGTCTATGTGCATTTGCCCCTGTGTGTGTGTGTGTGTGTGTGTGTGTGTGTGTGTGTGTGTCTAAATGGGAGCCCATATTTGGGTCTAAGATCCACATATGAAAGAAAACATCCTTTGTCTTTCTGGGCCTGACTTACTTACTTCACCCATTTTCCTGCAAATGACATTTCATTTTTCCTGATGGCAGCATAAATTTCAATATATATGTGTGTGTATGTATGTATATAATATATACATATACATATATATTCCATTTATTTGTTGTGGGTCGTCTGGGCAACTAAAACTCCAGTGACTTTTTAAAATTCCCTTGCTAAGTTGTGGATTATTTTGGGTTGTCTGTCTATGCAGTTATGTAATTTGTGAATCATGCCATCTTTTCTGTTCTGTTCTGTTCTTTATGTGTTTATTTATTATTGCTCATTGCTCAGCCCAGTTCTTCTAGCAAGATCTCTAGCAGAAGCAATGATAATAAGCTCCCTGAAGCCACAGAGGAAGAATTCATATTTTAATATTAAGTACACTGTTAGATGTGAGCTTTGTAAAAATAGGTATAGTTCATCATATTCAGGAAGAGTCCTTTCTTTCTTTCTTTCTTTCTTTCTTTCTTTCTTTCTTTCTTTCTTTCTTTCTTTCTTCTCTCTCTCTCTCTCTCTCTCTCTCTCTCTCTCTCTTTCTTTCTTTCTTTCTTTCTTTCTTTCTTTCTTTCTTTCTTTCTTTCTTTCCTAGTCCTGGGGCTTCAGGCTCAGGGCCTGAGCACTGTCCCTGGCTTCTTTTTGCTCAAGGCTAGCACTCTACCTCTTGAGCCACAGCACCACCTCCAGCTTTTTATGTTTATGTGGTGCTCAGGAATCGAACCCAGCGCTTCGTGCATGCTAGGCAAGCACTCTACCACTAAGCCATATTCCCAGCCTTAAGGAAGAGCTTTTCTATTCCAGTTCTCTGAGCATTTAAACCATGAGTGGGAATTGAATGTTACTATCTTGAGATAGTCCTGTGTGTTTTTGTTCCTTTCCTTTGTTAACATGGTAAATAGCATTCAAAGATATTTAAATATTTGCCTGATATTTCTGACATAAACCTCATGTCATGCTACATTACTTGTGGACTCAAGTTACTAGTGACTGGCTTAGGGTCTCATGCCTGTGTTTGCCAGCAGTACTGGCTTGTGATTCTCTTTGCAGTCCATGACATAATGGCATTAACCAGAGCCCTGCTCTGCACTCTACTCTAGACTTGCTCGTCCTGCCAGACGGCACCTTTGCGTCCTCAGACATATGCTCCACTCCTCTCAGCTGGTAACCGCGGCTCCGCTCTCTATTCCCATGCTTCTGACTTTCACAGCCTGCACAGAGGCGAAATGATTTCCTTCCTCCTTCTGCCTTGTATGGAGAACAATGTCTGCCAGGTTTCTCCATGCTCTTGCAGATGGCACAATATCATGTTCTCGCTCTCTCTGTCTGTCTACCATCAATCCTATCTATCTGCCAATCTATCTATCTATCTATCTATCTATCTATCTATCTATCTATCTATCTATCTATCTATCATCTGTTGATGGCACTTGTCTTTTTCTCTGAATTCTGTGAATTGTGCTTCCATGAACGTGGAAACCCACGGTTGTCCACAAGGTGCTAACTCCATGCCCTGTGGAGATGCAACCAGGAGAGGAATTACTGGGTTCTATGGTGGCTTTCTTTTAAATCTTCTGAGAAGTCCTGATACTGACTTTATCCTGACTGTGTCGATTTACATTTCCACCAACTGGGCACAGGGCTGCCTCATCCAGACCCGCTCCAACAGATTCCATCTCTTGTCTTTGTGATGAGAATCATAGGCCGAGTCATGACTTTGAGTCCATTGCTGTGGTGAGCAGTGATGTCCAGTGCCTTTTGGATACCTGCTGACCATTTGTGCATTTTCTGGGGAAAATGCCTTTATATCTATTCTTTTGACGATTTTTAATTGGATCATTTATTTGCTGATGCGGTGGGCTTTTATGTGAGTTCCTTGTAGATTTTAGAAATCAACTCCTAGCCATGTGAAAATACTTTCTGCCATCCTGTAGCTGGTCGCTTCCCAGTGCCTATTACTTCTGCTCTGCAGTTGCTTTTCTAACCTTATGAGGTCCTGCTCACTCTTGTCCTGCCTGCTGAGCTTTGGTGTGATAGCCCGAAAGTCATTGTGACAGCCCAGGTCAGAGGTTTTCATTGTCCTCTAAGACACTGTTTCAGATCTTGCACTGACTTCTCTTCCTTGCTTTGAGCTGATGGTTTCGCATGTGGCATAGGAGAATGACCCACGCTCATTCTTTTGCCTGTGGACATTTAGTTATTTCCACCTTTCTTATGTATTCTTGGTGCTCTGATCAGTTAGTTGACCAAATATACTTAGTTCTGGGTTTCCTCTTCTTCTCTATACTTGTAAACACGTATTGGCTATTTGATTACTCTAGCTTTTACTTTGAAATTAAGAAATACAGTGACTCTATGTTTTTCCTGTAAGATTGCTTTGGATAGTCAGGGTATTTATGGTTTTGTCGTTGGTATTTTGAAGGCGCTTGGTGGGGTCTTCATGCTACTTTGGGTATCGCTACCTATTTAACAGTGCTATTTTTTTCCCTAATTCATCTTTTTATACAATGTGACTTTTGTCTCCTAAGAGATTTTTTGTTTTTTTTTCTTCAGTTTTGAGAAATTTGAATTGGATGCATTAGAGTTTTCCTGGTATGCATGTTTTTGGTTCTTGCTTTGCTGAAGTTTTTTTTTGCCAGTCCTGGGGCTTGGACTCAGTGCCTGAGCACTGTCCCTGGCTTCTTTTTGCTCAAGGCTAGCACTCTGCCACTTGAGCCACAGCGCCACTTCTGGCCATTTTCTGTATATGTGGTGCTGGGGAATCGAACCCAGGTCTTCATGTATATGAGGCAAGCGCTCTTGCCACTAGGCTATATCCCCAGTCCCTTTGCTGAAGTTTTTGACTCTATGGATCAGTGATCTTTACTAGTTCTGCATAATTCTCACCTGTTATGTTTTCAAATGTTGTTTCTACCTTATTGTGAGTCCTGTCCCATCCCTTGGGGACTCTGGTTAAATTCTAGACCATTAAGCACATGGTAGCATGCCACAGCCCCAGTGATTGATTGTTTTTATTTTTCTTCTGTGCTTCAAGGTGAGCCTTTAAAATCAGTATTTCTATGAGTGTGTCACCTGTCTTGTGCTGAGGGCACCGGGTCTGGGGTGCAGTTTGCCGTGCATTTTGATTTTAACTTTCCTTTTCAGATGGAGAACATCGTCTTGTCAGCTACAGGGATCAGCACCGTCTGTGCCCCTCTGAGGTCCCGGTGTGGGCGAGGCCGGGTCCGCAGGCAGCACCCTGCCTGCGCCGGGGCCCCTTCTGCCCAGGAGCAGCCTCTGCAGCGCCCCACTCCACGGGACACTTTCTCTGTGGGGTATTTGCTCATGTAGACACCGCAGCCACCATCGCCAGTGCTTTAGAAGTGAAACCTTCTGAGCCGCGCGCGCCAGCTCCGCGGATCTGCGTCTCGCTTCAACAGTGTTTGGACGGAACAGACGCGGGCACTCCTCTTTTCCACTCACAACCTCTGACCCTCAGCTTCTCGCCCGTCTCCTGCTTCCAGGACCAACCAACGCTGCTTTTGTGTGTGTGTGTGTGTGTGTGTGTGTGTGTGTGTGTGTGTGTGTGTGTGTGTGGTTAGCTCTGTATCGACGACTAGCCATGACCTCCCAGATCCATCAGAATTATTCCACCGGGGTGGAGGCTGCTGTCAACCGACTGGTCAACTTGCATTTGCGGGCCTCTTACACCTGCCTCTCTCTGGGCTACGATGTCGATGGCGACGACGTGGCCCTGGACGGCACGGGCCACTTCTTCCTCGAGCTGGCGGAGGAGACGCGTGAGGGCGCCCACCGCCTCCTGAAGATGCAGAACCGGCGCGGGGGCCACGCGCTGCTCCAGGATGTGCAGAAGCCTTCTGAAGATGAGTCGGGGAAAACCGTGGAGGCCATGGAAGCCGCCCTGAGCCTGGAGAAGAACCTGAACCAAGCCATTTTGGATCTTCGTGCCTTGGGTTCTGCACACACAGACCCCCATCTCGGTGACTTCCTAGAGAACCACGTCCTGGATAAAGAGGTGAAGCTCATCAAGAAGATGGGGGACCACCTCACCAACCTCCGCAGGCTGGCTTCCCCTCAGGCCGGGCTGGGCGAGTATCTCTTTGACCGTCTCACCCTCAAGCACGACTAGAGGACCCCGGAGTCCAGCAGCCTCTGGGGGCCATCTGTGCATCGTGTGACTTCAGGGTTTCCACCTGAGCCTCTCCCTCTAGCCACGGGCAACTTCCTAACTAACCACCCGGAGCCCTTCCCAAGCCTTGGACCAGATGAAATAAAGATTTTGCAGCAAAAAAAAAAAAAAAAGAAGTAAAACCTTCTGTAAATCATCCGTCTTTGTTCTACTTGCTGCAGTGGAACCACTGGTTAGCTATGACCTACTTGGAACAAATGTCTCAAATCTGGCTTTATAATCTATTTATTCCTACTAACATGTTCTAAAACATTTTCCTTTAAGGAAATTTATATTAGTAAATATACGTCTATAAGATGATTTTCAAAGCTGCAGGTTTAAATGGATCCACAGTTGGCTACTTAGTGATTCCCAGGCCTGCGTTAGCTGTCCTTCTTGTGGCTGCTTAGGGATGGGATGAGAAACCGAGGCGCTTCGCAGTGCTTTTGCTCACCTTCCACGTGTGGAGTGTTACGGTTGGCTAAAGTCTGCGGACTTTGCCGTGATTTCCCAGACGAGGCCTGGGTATTTCCCTTTTTCCTAACACGTTGTTTCCGCGCCTTGAAGGTGGCGGTTGTCGGCCCTGCGGGGCTGCCAAGGCCGCCCCAGGCGGTGAGGGTGGTCAGGGCGCCCATCGCGCCACAGACGCTGTGGGGAGCGGGGGACACCTGTCCACTTCCCATCGCACGGCAGTCAGCTTTCCCCGTCCGTCCGTCCGTCCGTCCGCTGAAAACCCTCCAGCTGCCATCAGTCACCCGGTCCTGACTCCTCGCGTTCACCAGAGGCTCCCGTGGGGAGCGAGAGGCCGGCCCCCGGGGCGGGGCGCCTTCCGCGCACGCCCAAGGCTCAGCGTCCTGGACACCCAGCTTCAGACGAGCGCGGGCTCGGCACGGGCACGTGTCAGTCGGGTGCGTGAGGACTTAGAGACTGTCGGGCGAGACTCGCTCCTGCCAGGCACACACCGTCGCCCCGCGTGGGTCCCGGTCTTCAGGGGTGGGGCGAGGAGGCTGCTGTTCTCCCTCAGCGTCTGGGAATGCCCCTCCTGTCAGTCCATGCCTTCTTCAGGGTGCGAGGTCAGCGGAGGGGCCGGGAGGAAAGTCCCGGCGTCCTTCCCGGCCGAGGGGCGGGCGGGCGGCCACAGAAGCCCGTGGTTGTGCGTGGTGGGAAATCCCGTGTGCGAGGACCCCACCGTCCTCGCACCTCGCGCGGTCGGATCCGGGGCGTGCTCTTCCCGCCCTCCCGCCCGGAGCTCTGCCCCGTGGCCGTTCAGACTTCACAGCAGGTGCATAGGGGAAAACATCCCACGTGGAATCAGCTGCGGACCACGCTCCGGGCTCAGAAGACACGCGTCCTCGGAGACGGCCGCCCGTCCCGGCCCCGCGGGCGGGAAGCTCAGGGCTCACCGTCCTGCCCCGGCTCGCCCGGCCCGGCGCAGCCTCTTTCCCAACCCGCTTCCGCTCTTCTCCCAATCCGTCCAGCGGCCGTCGGCGGAACGCGCGTCTCTTACAGTGAGCCACTTCAGATCTCTCATGGCAGTGGGCGGTGGTGTCAATAATAAACTCATTCTGGATCCATGACCTCCAACAGGAGCAGGCCATAGGGGTGGCGTCATGATGCCATTTACTCCCTGTCCCATGCAAACACCTTTGCAAACCGTCTTTATCCTCTTCCGACCGCTCGCAGCTTCATTCTCCGCCTTCAGTCTCGCCGAGTTGTCACCCGCAGCTTCATGCGGAGAGCAGTTGCCAGAGGAGATTCGTCTGCTTTCTAGAAACCCTTGTGCCCTTCCACTTTCTTGCTGTGGAATTGTAAGAAGCCCCTACTGCGATGGGACCCAGGCCTTCGGGAAGAGTTGAGCTTTCTGTTGGTTTTACAACTTTTTTTTTTAAATTTAAACTTTTGTTGTCAAGGTGGTGTACAGAGGGGTTACAGTTACATCATACATAAGGTAGTGAGTGAATCTCTTGTCAAACCTGTTACCTCCTCCCTTATTTTTCTCCCACCTTCCCTTCTCCCCAATTCCTCCCCCCCTACTGAGTTGTACAGTGAGTTTACAACACATTGCCGTGTACATGTTGCTGCTGCAGTGGTTTGCCTTTTACCCTTTGCCTCAGCATTTTGCTGCTCCCCTTCCCTTCCCTCATTCAGACAAACGTCTATACAAAACTCAGGGTACCGAACTGAAATACAGTGACAACAAGGGCTGAACCATATGGAAGATAGACCAAAGAAATAAATTCACAGAGTGTGAGTCTCCATGTGTAGCCCAGGCTGGCTTTGAACCTCCCGTCCACACAACCTCGCCTCTTCAGGGCTGGCCTCGAACCTCCCGTCCACACGCCCTGCCTCCTCGAACCTTCCGTCCACACGCCCTGCCTCCTCGAACCTTCCGTCCACACGCCCTGCCTCTTCAGCGCTGGGATTGCAGGGACCACACCAGCACGTCTGCATTTTATCCTCCGGCCCGACGGGGCCAGTGCCGCCTGACAGTGACACTGGGAGGGACAAAGGAGAAGGTGCCCCGTGGCTGGCCAGCCCCTCCCGCGGCACTTGCTCTGCTCTTCCCCTCTAGGCTTGGCCGGAGGGACCCTCTTTCCGGCAGCTTCTCTCTCTCCACGCTCCTGTCTGCGCCCTCAGGCGGCGTGGTGACCGCCACCCTTTGACGGTGAGCTGAGCCGTCGCGCGCCCTGCGGGGCAGCAGCACTAGTTGGATGTCTGCAGGCAGGGAGCTCCTGCCAGGCGGGAGTCCTGAGCCCCCGGCTGCCGGAGGGAGGCTGGCCAGCCCGCGGCTCTGCCCGCCCTCTCGAGCCAGGCCTGTCGGCACGCGCTCTTTGGGCGCTCGTGCATTCTGACAGCGGCTTGTGTCTGCCGGTTCCTGTGTCTGCCGTGCCCGGTCGCCGCAGGCCGGGGGGCCTTCCTGCACGCGGCCTCCTTTCCTCCCCTCCGCCCTTCCTAGGCCCCTCCCTCAGCGCGGATGGCGTTGGGGTCCGTGCATACCCCTGCTTTCCCACCGTCGCTGGTGAGGGGCCCAAGGACCTACTCCAGGGCTGTGGCTGGAGGTGAGTGGCGTTCCCAGAGCATCCTTTGTCCCCTGTCCCCCTCCCAGGCCCTGGTCCCCCCTCTCCCCCTCCGGCCAAGAGCTAGCACTGACTTGAAGCCCTGCCAGCCCTACCTAGGCTTTGGGATTTCATTTCCCCCTAACCTCCTAGTGCCGGGTATATTTCCCTTGTCGGAGCCCGTGTCCACTCGGAAACCCCACTGTGGGGGGGGATGAGGAGGGGGGCTTGAGCCGTCGGGCCACATCCAGGAGGCAGGGCACCGCCCCGTCCAGGCTGAGCCACCTGGCCTCGCGGCTCGGCCTTGGCACCGCAGAAGACAGAGCTCAACTTGCGCCGTCAGCTCCGGGCCTTGCTCTCCAGGCCCGGGGGCCTCGCGGTCGAGAGGTGCGGACCCCGCCCACCAGGGCAGCGCGGCCCACCTGCAGAATGCCCTCGGTATCGCGGACATTCGCTCCAGACCGATCAGCACATTCGGCCGGGCTGGGTGGCACCGCGGCCCTGAACTTGCTGGGGTGGGGGCACTCCCGACCGGAGCAGGGTCTCATCCACCCGACCGGCCGAGGGGGGCATGCTCCTGTCCGGAGCAGGACGGGCGGAGGGGGACGGGGACGAGGACGGGGCCCAGCCGGGGCCTTCCCGTCCCGCGCTCCTCTGCGCCGGCATGCAGTCTGGATGGCGCACACTTGCCTTGTGGTTAGGATGGCCACTTCCGGTGCTCTCGTGGCTTCCGTGAGCGAGAGAGCGAGTCTTCCAGACGCCCAGGCCTTGCCCTTGTGTGTGCTGTAGTCAGTGGCGGAGCTGCGGGGGGGGGGGTGCCCTGCTCCCCACCCCCACCCCCTCTGCCGTCAGCAGCCCCACAGACCGGCTGGCGTGGGGCTGGCCGCGTCCCCTCCTGAGCACGCGCGGCGGGCCATCTCCGTGCTTGGCGAGCTGACAGCGGAGCCTGGAATTGTGGGGGAGTTCCGGGGGCGGGGGACAGAAGGTGGTGGATAAATGCTGGGTTGCCTTCCTCCTTGCGGGCATCTAGAGCGCGGCGGCGCCGAGCTGGAGCGCGCCTCTCTGGCCGTCTCCTTCCGCGCCGCCTCCCGTTCCCCACTCCGGGTCAGCGCCTCTGTCCGCGTCCCAGAGTGGAGCCCGGGTTTGGGAGCGCGCTCGGCCCAAATGGAGGCGACGGCTGGCTTCAGCGGCCCTGGGGGCGGGGGGATCCCGAAGGCCCCGACGGCTCCGAGTTCTCACGCGGGTGGGAGGGGATGTCTGGTTCCACGGACCCTCCACGCAGCCGCATGGGGGCGGGGCCACAGGGCCTGGGCATCTGCATTGCCACGAGCCAGCCAGGGGCCCGTGAGCAGCTCGCTGTGCTGGAGGAACCGCAGACATGGCCTCCCGAGCCTCCCTTCTCAAGGGCTCTGCTTGACGGCCTCCCGCCTCCCTCCCAAGCCCCCGGGTGAGACCATCCTGGACGGAGCGAGCGTGAGAACCGGCCTGTGCTGCTGGGGACTCCGTCCATGAAGAAGGCAGGGGAGGCGGCGGCGCCGTGGCCGCGGCTCTCCTCCTGCCCCGACGGCGGCCCTGACCTGGCACCCGTCCACCCCCAGCCCACGTGCTCCAGGAGGAGGGCTGCGACTTCACCAGCCCCCGGGGGCCTTCTGCGGTGGCTGTGGCAGGAGGCGGAGCTCCTCCGGGGAGGGGAAGGAAGGAGCACTGTGCGTGTCCGCACGCTCCTCGTATTCACATCTCGCTCCATGGCGCTCCTGAGCGCCAAGCCGACGCTTTCGTGCAGCGGGGAGAGAGTTGAGCATCGCTAAACTCTCAAGACATTCGCGAAAATGCCGCGGGATTTGTTTTGTTGTTGTTGACTTACATTTTTTTTCTTGAGTATTATGTACTGTAGCACAGTCAGGAAAAGAGAAAAGTATCTCCTGCCGTGAGAAACCAAACCGCGTTAAACCAAGTTCAGATCCCCCTCTGCGGGAGCAGCTGGGCCCTCTGGCCTCCTGGGCTCCTGGCCTCCTGGGCTCCTGGCCTCCTGGGCTCCTGGCTTGGGCTCCTGGGCTCCTGGGCTCCCCTGGGCTCCTGGGCTCCTGGCCCCCTGGGCTCCTGGCCCCCTGGGCTCCTGGGCTCCTGGGCTCCTGGGCTCCCTGGGCTCCTGGGCTCCTGGCCCCCTGGGCTCCTGGCCCCCTGGGCTCCTGGGCTCCTGGGCTCCTGGGCTCCTGGGCCCCTGGGCTCCTGGGCCCCCTGGGCTCCTGGCCTCCTGGGCTCCTGGCCTCCTGGGCTCCTGGGCTCCTGGGCCCCCTGGGCCCCTGGCTCCTGGGCCCTGGGCCCCCTGGGCTCCTGGCCTCCTGGGCTCCTGGCCCCCTGGGCTCCTGGGCTCCTGGCCCCCTGGGCCCCTCCTGGGCTCCTGGCCCTGGGCCCTGGCCCCCTGGGCTCCTGGCCTCCTGGGCTCCTGGCCCCCTGGGCTCCTGGGCTCCTGGGCTCCTGGCCTGGGCTCCTGGGCTCCTGGCCCTGGGCTCCTGGGCTCCTGGCCCCCTGGGCTCCTGGGCTCCTGGGCTCCTGGCCCCCTGGGCTCCTGGGCTCCTGGCCCCCTGGCCCCCTGGGCTCCTCCTGGGCTCCTGGGCCCCCTGGGCTCCTGGGCTCCTGGGCCCTGGGCTCCTGGGCTCCTGGCTCCTGGGCTCCTGGCCCCCTGGGCTCCTGGGCTCCTGGGCTCCTGGCCCCCTGGCCTCCTGGGCTCCTGGGCTCCTGGGCTCCTGGCCTCCTGGGCTCCTGGCCTCCTGGGCTCCTGGGCCCCTGGCCCTGGGCTCCTGGGCTCCTGGCCCTGGCCTCCTGGGCTCCTGGGCTCCTGGGCTGTGCTCATCCATCCGGTAATGTCCAGTCGTCAGCTTTCTACGCCGCACAGGTGAACATGTGGCAAACGAGCCTCAGCGCTGACTTCGTCTCTGCACTCGTGGTCACACGGGGCTGCGTGGGGAGATTGGGATGGCCATTACGCAGCCATGTTTTGGGGAGTCCCTCCTTCTGGGAGATATGCATCTGGTGTGCCCAGAACGCTGGGATCCGCAGGGCGTTGCTCACCACAAAGCCCATCCACCTATGTGCCACGCACCACATGTCGCATCTGTGGCCTGAGGCCCGCCGGCTGCGAGGCTCCGGGGTGAGCGGGGGTGGCATCTGTGGCCTGAGGCCCGCCGGCTGCGAGGCTCCGGGGTGAGCGGGGGTGGCATCTGGGCCGTGTGTGGGCCTCCACCCAGCGCAAGCCAAATGAGTCAAGCGAGGTTCCTTTGAGATGCTCCGCGCGGGAGAAGGACTTTCCGGGGCTTAGTTGCCTGATGTTTGTCCAGCATCTTATGCTCTCCGCTCTCCGAGGCCCGAGGGTGTTGGGAGGAAGCGCTGGCGGTGTGTGGGGCTCACGAGTCAGCCGCTGAGAGTAGGGTGGATTCAGACGGGCTGTCACCGGGCCGCATCAGGGAGGTAGATCAGGGCTTCCCCTCTCGGTTTCCGTCCGGGGCCTGTTTTGAACGGGTGGAGCGTAGCTCGAGGGGGACAGAACCGTGAGGCTCAGGCTTTTCTCTGCGCAGCTCGGGCTGTGTGTGTCCTGGCCGCCCCCAGGAATACGTTAGCCTACGAGGAAGCCCGTACCATTGCTGTTGGCCACAGCCGTCTCTTTTGTCACTCCACCCCAAGGCTGTTCCAGACGGCACTCGGATGCTGGATTTCCTATAGGGGACCCCCACACTCTGGCTATGACAGGGGGTTCTCCCAGGAATAAAGGAGTTAAATTATGGAAACGCTCCCATCAAGTCCCACTTGTTCCCAGGCTTAAGGCAGGTCCAGGTCTGTCAGGGAGCTCCGGTTTCCCAGGCGTCTGCTCTCCCCACTGAAGTCCATCCCCATCCCACACCCTCCGCTCTCCTGGGCCGCTGTGGATGGGAGAAGAAGGTGACAGGAAAGTGCAGCGGGACTTTCTCCTTGCTCAGGCGTGGTAGAGGGAGAGTCACCGCCACCCCTCCTAGCGCTTCGGCCCGCCGCGAGACGGACGGGGCACCGGGTTCGTTGTCTGTTCCGCGGCGTTCCTCTCGGGGAGCCAGGCGTGTAGGTCTTCCTTTTGGCATGCAGCCCGTAGGCGCCGCCAAGCACTCCTGCCCTGGAGTGCCCTGCTCCTGCGTGCCCTGGGCATGTCTGTTCCTGGTTCCGTCTTTTCTACGTCCTGTGCTTGCTGTTCTTTGTACGGTTGCCCCGTTCCTCCCGGGTTTCAGGTGCCTGGAGGGAAGTAGAGAAGAGGAGCCAAAAATTAAAGCTGCCACAAGAGAAATAAGGGAAGAAAAAGGAAAATAAAAAATCCAAAGGGATCCAGGAGGAAACTTCTATCTTACTAAGATGGAGGTTCCCTCCCCCCCTTTCAGGCTCCATCTCACTAATATTTGCTTACTTCCTCTTATTTAGAGGGTTAGGATTCAATAGTTTTGATTTCTGCCCGTCCCAGTCTGCCTACACTTTTTCTTGCGTCTTCTTTTTAGGCTTGGTGCCTCCAGCTGGTATGCAGAAACACGGGGAAAGTAGTTGTCATCAAGCTGCCACTTTTCACTCTGTTTTATTTGTTTTCCAGATTTGTTGATCCCTCGTGATGGACAGACCATATACCCTGAGTTGTCTTGTCAAACATGAAAGCTTTGAGTTAGGGGTGGAGATTAGGTGCAATTTATATTTTGCTTTGCTTTGTTTTGAGAGCTGCTGTTCTGAAATGTGGTATCATCACTTACGGCTTTTCTTTGACCCGAGGGTCTTAGCATGGTATGAAATGAACCATCGACACCATGTCCGGGTTCCCTGGACAGGAATTGCTGCACCGTGGCTTGAGGATAGGTACTGTGCAATGGATATAGGAAAATAGGTACATTTTTCTTTACTCATGTGTTTCTTCTCAGTCTGGCACTCAGAACGCTGCAGTGCACTGCAGTGTGACGTTGCTGCATGCTGACCGTGCTTTGAGCGGTCTCTGTCCACTCCCATCCTGCCCCTTCACTCCGATGGGCGCTCACTAGGCCGTGGGTACCACTTTACTGCGGCGAGAGCGTTGGTTGCGTTGGTAGAAGGTGAGGGCTCGGAGCTGAGCAGTGCTCACGGGGCTCCAGGTGCTCCAGAGGCCAGGGAGCTGGCAGAGGTGCTGGAGCTGGATCCGACTCCTGTTTGGATGTGGGGGTGAAGAGACTGGGGGAGGGGGAGAGGCGTGGGGAAGGGAGCCAGTGGGACCAGAGCTGACGGTTCACGTGAGGGCAGATGGCTGGGAGGACATCAGGACGTGGAAGGACAGCCAGGCCTTCCACGGTCCAGACTCGGGAATTGGGGGCCCCAGCGCAGCAGACACAACTTCAGATCTGAAGGTCAGGACAGCAGGGCGCGTCAGCCGCTGGGCTTCCCGTGGGTGTTGTTTTTCTGTTTCCAGCTTCTTTGACGTCTTGCTCGTCTCTTTATGACCTTTTTTCTTCTTGCTCCTTTTGCATTTCCTGATGGTGGAAGCCCTGATCGCTGGTTGGAGACTTCCTTCTGTTCCAGTTTCAGAAGTTGCTGTTACAATTTTCCTGTGAGCACTGCTTTCGTTGTGTTTTGTACATATCGATAGGTTATATTTTCCTGTTTATTAAATTTAAAATGTTTTCTGATTTCCCTTATGAGTTCTGCTTTGACCCGTGGGTTATTAAGAAGTGTGTTGCTTCATTTGGCATTTGGGCATTTTTCAGATATGTTTCTGTTACTGATTTCTAATTTAACTCCATTTCGGTCAGAGAGCATGTTTCATATGATTTTAATTCTTTAGTATTGGTGGAAATTCGCCTTAAGGCTAGACTATGGCCTATATTGATGAATACTTAATTTAATCTTGAGAAGAATCTGTCACTGGATGGAATGTTCCATAAATGACAATGAGGTCAAGCTAGTCGATGGTGTCGCCCCTGTGTTTCATGTCCTTGCTGGGTTTTGGTCTACTTGTGATGTGAATGGCTCTGAGAGGCGGGTCTCCCCGTGTTTGCAGGCATTCTGCCCATGGTGGTCCCCAGTGGGTCGCGTGTGTGAGGCTCTGAGAGGCGGGTCTCCCCGTGTTGGCAGGCATTCTGCCCGCGGTGGTCTCCAGTGGGTCGCGTGTGTGAGGCTCTGAGAGGCCGGTCTCCCTGTGTTTGCAGGCATTCTGCCCACGGTGGTCCCCAGTGGGTCGCGTGTGTGAGGCTCTGAGAGGCGGGTCTCCCTGTGTTTGCAGACATTCTGCCCGCGGTGGTCCCCAGTGGGTCGCACGTGGGAGAGGTCTGCTGATGTCCCTCTCAGGCTTCCTTCTAAGCGTTGTCACAGCTGTCCCGCCCCGCTCTCTCCAGCCCCCTACGGCGTTGAGGGGCGCCGTCTCCATGTGCTGCGCACCAGGCTTCCTGCTGCCCGTTGGCCAGCGTCTCAGCACGGAAGCCCTTTCCGGGCAGGGTCCACACTTGACACATCGCAGAAACCCTTCCGGTCTTCACTTGTCCCCAGAGGTGTGTGCAGCAGGGTGGAGCTGGTGCAGACACCGCAAGCAGCGCTGCGCTCCGCCTGTTTGCGCTCCTCGGCAGCCAGAGCGGCGGGGCAGAGCCGCCCAGCCCGTCCGCAGCCCCATTGCTGACTTGCTCACTCTGGGGGCCCAGCAGCTTCACCTTTTGATTTGGTTCTCTTTTACCTTTCTTCTTTTTTTCCCCACCATTCTTGGGACTTGAACTCAGGGCTTGAGCACTGTCCCTGAGCTTCTTTTGCTCATAGCTAGCTAGCACTCTACCATTTGAGCCACAGCGCTACTTCTGGCCTTTTCTGTGTATGTGGTGCTGAGGAATTGAACCCAGGGCTTCATGCATGGTAGGCAAGCGCTCAATCACTAGGCCAGATTCCAGCCCCTCCTTCAACTTTCTAGAAGTGGATAGTTGCTCATTTCCATCTTCTAAGAAACAAGGTGGGGCCTGAAATCAGAACCAGAGAACCTCCTGAGATGCCTGCAGGGCTGAGAGTCCTGTCATGGGCTGACCTCGAACGGTGACACTGAGATGTCAACACGGAGGGGAGTGCAGACAAGCCAGGAGCAGGGTCAGGATGAGGGCGGTCACCAGGGGAGGGGACAGGATGACAGTGGTCACCAGGGGAGGGGACAGGATGTCAGTGGTCACCAGGGGAGGGGACAGGATGGCAGTGGTCCCCAGGAGAGGGGACAGGATGGCAGTGGTCACCATGGGAGGGGACAGGATGGCAGTGGTCACCAGGGGATGGGACGAGATGGCACTGGTCCCCAGGAGAGGGGACAGGATGATTGCGGTCACCCCTGGGTTACAGGATCACAGTAGACTTCCATCACAGTAGACTTCCACCACAGTGTTATTTTGAAGCTATTTTTCCGTGAATGCTTTTTTCTCCATCTGAAGATAAACATCTCCACATCAAAGACAAGGTTTGTTTTTCCCTGTTTAATGCTTACTTTCCAGTGGACCGGTGTGCCCCAGGTGTCTGGCAGCTGACGGGGAGAGGAAATGGCTCTGTCACATCCCATTAGCCGCGATGGAGCCTCCGTCCTGTGGTCAGCGATTTGTCCCGCCGCAGGGCTGACCTGTGAGCAGGAGCTCAGCCGCCGCTTCCTAAAGTGCTCCTGCTTGCTCGATTTGACCACTTGTCAGGTTTCCATCATCCGGGCCGCCGGGGCCCCTGTGTCCGGGAATAGGAGGCGACGAGAAGAGCACAGACTGTTCATCGACCTCTGGGAAATGGGAGTGATGCACTGGAAAGCGCGAGCTTGGAGCTGGAAACTTGGAGGGGCCGCTCCTTCCACCAGCCTGCCAGGGCGGGCTCTGCATTCAGGGACGTGGCGGGGGGGGGGGGACGCGGCCCGAAGCTGGCCACAGAGGCCGAGGGACGTGGCGGGGGGGGGGGGACGCGGCCCGAAGCTGGCCACAGAGGCCGAGGGACGTGGCGGGGGGGGGACGCGGCCCGAGGCTGGCCACAGAGGTCGAGGGACATGGCAGGAGGGGGGACGCGGCCCGAGGCTGGCCACAGAGGCCGAGGGACGTGGCAGGGGAGGGGACGCGGCCCGAGGCTGGCCACAGAGGCCGAGGGACGTGGCAGGAGGGGGGACGTGGCAGGGGAGGGGATGCGGCCCGAGGCTGGCCACAGAGGCCGAGGGACGTGGCGGGGGGGACGCGGCCCGAGGCTGGCCACAGAGGCCGAGGGACGTGGCGGGGGGGGACGCGGCCCGAGGCTGGCCACAGAGGCCGAGGGACGTGGCGGGGGGGACGCGGCCCGAGGCTGGCCACAGAGGCCGAGGGACGTGGCGGGGGGGGACGCGGCCCGAGGCTGGCCTCAGAGGCCGAGGGACGTGGCGGGGGGGGGGGGACGCGGCCCGAGGCTGGCCACAGAGGCCGAGGGACGTGGCGGGGGGGGGACGCGGCCCGAGGCTGGCCACAGAGGCCGAGGGACGTGGCGGGGGGGGGACGCGGCCCGAGGCTGGCCACAGAGGCCGAGGGACGTGGCGGGGGGGGGGGGACGCGGCCCGAGGCTGGCCACAGAGGCCGCCCGTGAGCCCCGGAGTCTTCAGGGTGCTGGAATGTGTACGCTGACATTTCTGTGGAAAATTTTGACAGGTTTTGAAGTGGATAATGAGGGAAAAGAGACCTCACTGCGCTGGTTCTGCAGCAGTGCCGTATGCGCATTATCTCAGATCGTTGAGTGACCGGAACAGCGTTCTAAGGCGGAAAACCCACAGGCAGGCATGGCTTTCACTACGGCTTTTCCTAGATGGGGGTATTGTGTGCCTGTGTGTGTGTGTGTGTGTGTGTGTGTGTGGTGCACACACATGGCCTGGAAAGATCCTGTAGCTTGAGGACCCGAGGTTTGGTGTGCTGGGGGTGAGGAGTGGTTCTTAGTTACCCGCACCAGCCCGTAGTCACCCTAACAACTCGCCGTGCACTTGCCTATAGGTCATAGACGTCTCTCATTTGGTTGGTACTTCCCCCAGGAAATGCTGCTAGTAATAATAATAATAGTAGTAGTAGTAGCAGAGCTTACCTGCTGGGGAATGACAGGTGCTTTTCCGTGAGCCGACCCATCAATAGCTGTGGGTTACGAGGGGCAAAGGTAGTATTGGTGTTTCTCCCGGAGCCCTCCTTCTTCGTACGGGTGGGGGTTCTGCGGGTCAGGCTGGGGTCGCTGGGCCCCCTGGCTGGCGTGGTCGGCCCTGAGCCCGCTCGCAGCGGTTCTGGGAGACACAGACCGGGAGCCGTTTCTGCAGACATTTCCCAGCCCGGCGAGGCCGCCCCTCTGTCCCAGCCCGGCACAGCAGTGGCCACGAAGGGCTGTGCCCAGCGGGAGGGCACTGAGCTTCTCCGGTTGCCTTCGAGCATGACGCGGCCTGCCGCTCCCGGCGGAGATGGCGACCTAAATGGGAGAATGAGGCTGGATTAAATGACTCATTAAATGTCCCCTCCATGAAAGCCAGGGTGGGGATGTGGAGCCAAGGGCGGTGAGCCTGAGACGTGCCAGGAAGCAGAGCTTGGAAGCCTCCCTCTCGGCCAGTCCCAGTGTCGACAGCCCCCTTGCTGCCCCGGGTCCCCGGCCAGGAGGGGCCTCTCCCGGAGGGGGCGGCGTCCCCGGTAGGTATTGCCGCACAAAGGGAGTGAACGCGGTGCTGCTGTCAGGTGGCAGGCGAAGGCCTGACCTTGACCCGACCTCCCAGGCCCAGGAGGGTGCTGTGGGCACAGCCTGCGTCCGAGCGAGCAACCGGCCGTGTTCTGTGTTCTTCCCACTCCCAGCGAGGCGATAGTGTCGGGTGTTGACGGTATCGCCAATTGTACAGAGTAAAGGAAAAGTTTCCAGTGGAGCCGGGGAACTCAGAGGCGGTGGGATGGGTATAGGTGGAGGGCGCAGAGAATGATGGGAAGGGTGGCGGCTGATAAAGATGCACTGTGTGCATAAATCCCGCCCCGCCCCAGTGCTGGCTTCACTCATTTTGCTTCCGGTCGTATAGTAGGAAGACGGAAGGGTAGCTTGGGACGAGTCTTCCTGCCAGAAGGAGACGCTCTTTGCCTGAATGTTGGCTCGAGCGGCCAGGTGAGGCGTTCACAGGGTAGCAGACGTGTCATCGGGGCTGACAGCAATCAGTTGATCGTGTGAACTGCCGTGAGCCGGGAGTGAAGATTTGAAGGTGTTCACGTTAGACGTATGCGAAGGCCGTCCCTTCAGGGAGGTGGTGACGCAGGGCGGACGCCCTTCGGAGGTTGTGCGTTTAGTGGGGTGTGCCGGGTCTTTGTTCATCCCATACCTAAGCCAGAAGTGGGAAACTATACTTGGTGGGTTTGTTTTTGGTTTTGTGCAATCCCTTGAGAAGGATCGTGAGGAGGCGCACGACTCTAGCAGTGCTGAACGAGGAGAGAACCGTCTGGGAACAGTCAGGGGCCACGCCCAAGGGGGCTGCGAGTCACCACCAGAGAAAACGCGAGGGCATCTGACGCCTGCCGTCCCAGGGGCCACAAACAGGAGGGTGTGCGGAGCCCAGGCTAGCCCAGGCGCCCCGTGGACTGGCGGAGAGGCCCGGCCCAGTGCCTTCCTTCTCTGCCCGATGCCTTCGCACAGGCTACTCGGATCCGTAGTGAACTGCCCTTTGCCTCAGGATCTGGAACCGTGTGGGTGCGCTCACGCGGGGTGCGCCCACGTGCGCTCACGCCGATGCACATCTAGTAGAACAGCAGACAGGTAGAACCCACACGTGGCGATGGACACCGGGTGCAGAGTTGCCTCGTCGCCTGTCGGGGTGGCAGGCCCGTCGGGCTCCCTCGGCCTCCTGGGGTCGAGGCCGCTGCTCACAGTGGGCGGGGCTGGAGGGGCCAGCCGGTGCCCAGTCAGCAAAGGACGACGCGATGCCAGTGCGCGTGTCGCCGCGGGCCTCAGGACCGGGCTGTCTGGGACGTGCAGAGTAAGGGTCGTGGGGGCTGGGGGAGACGGGAGGGACCCAGGCGTAGGCCGGCACCCACAAGACGCGTGGGTGCAAGGTCTCAAGTACCAGGGCTGTTGTTCTGTTTGTTTATCGGCGATACTAGGGATGGAACCCAGGCCTCGAGCTGGCTAGACGAGTACTCCACCGCTGGAGCCCCCGTCCCAATCTAGGACCGTGATCTCCCTACCCCCGTGTTCTGAGTAAACGAGGCTACAGGCAGGCACCACCGTGCCTGCTTTGTTTTTGAGAAAAGGCCCATGCCCGGCCTCTGTTCCATTTTAAATAGGACACCATTTCTCTCCTTACTAACGGTTTACTCTGTGCTCAGTGCTGAAATACACCGCCCTAGGCGACCCCACAAAGCCTCTGGGAAGTGGCTCTTCCGTGTGTGGGGAGCTCAGGTAGCTTGTCCACTCCCTCTGGGGACTGACGCGTCCTCCGTGACTCCCAAGTCTCTCGTTGCAAGCACGTCATTTTCTCATCGTGGCTTTCGTGTTGAAGTCTTTCGCATTTCTCACATCGCGTCGTGGTGGAGGTGGGGCGGGACACACGTTTCTTCCAAGGGAACAATACCTTGGTTATTTAGAGCTATTTAATATTTATAAGTACTTTTCAACCTAAGGTGGAAGTTTTAGTGAAATAATATAGAGAATGGCTCCATTGGCCGTGTTTTCCTCATTTATAATAGCTTCAACAGTTATTTTAAAACATGGCAGAGCCCGGCATCAGTAACCATTTCCCTTATTTACTATGTTTCCACCCCTGTACCCGGGCCTGTCTGACTAATAAATCATCAGTTTGGATTCTCAAATACATAAACAGAATACTATGCTGTGCAATAGGGAAAGGAGCACTTACTAGAAAGTACTCCTTGTTTTCCTGCCCTTGTTGTCCTAGACGTTAGTTCCTTCGTGGTTTAGGAAGAAGTGCGTGGTCAGCGGGCAGGAGGAAGCCACCGCTCCCCGCAACCTCGCTCCCCGCAGAGACGCCCGCTCGCTTCCAGTTCCTCCCCCCAGCTATCCTGCTGGGCGAGGAGGGTGAGCTGCCCGGCTGGTTCGGCCTTTCCGCTTTTCCTCTGGCTCCTTCTGCTCTGTGCTGACGCGCGGAAGCACAGACAGCGGGCAGGGAGGACGCGGAGAGCCCGGAGATGCAGCGTGTGAGCGCTCTTCCCCGAGGCCACCGCTCGTCCGTGCGGCCTCGGCTCCGTCGTTACGGACAGGGTCTCCTCGCAAGGTTCCACCGCGCCCGGCGAGGGCGACCCGGCGCTCCCAGGCTCCCGTGACCCACGGAGCAGGAGGACCCCGCGTCTCCACCGAGGGAGGCGCTTCCGCCAGGGGCCCCCTTCTCCTCCCTGCTCGAAGCCCGCCCGCCCGCCACTGTGTCGGTCCCATCCGGAAGCGCGGCCTCTCCTGGAGGGCACCCGAGCCTCTGCTCTCCCGTTCAGTGCAGGGCTTTCTTCACGTGCAAAGGTAGGGTTCCTTTTATGTGGTCGGGCATCCCTTCGGTGACTCCGTGTGGGGGTGGCCTCCTGGGCTCCCTGTTGGCGCTCACCACCTTGGAAGGCTGGTTTTACCTGGACACTGTTCTGCTGGGGTCGGGTCCAGCTGTCTTTTGGAGTGAGGCTGTGGAAGGGCCGCCCACATACTCGAGCGGCCCTTGTTCTCGGCCGGTAACTCCCCGTGGGTTCTCTGGAGAGGGCACCTTCCTCCAGGAAGGAGAACCGGGCCAGGCTTAGGGTCTTATTTGTGTGTGGGGTAACTCCTTCCTTTAGGAACGTGTCTGTGCTTCCGCCAGGTGTTCTGAGTTCTTCTCCGATGTGCTTCAGGGGGAGCGATGGCTGACAGGATCAGAAAGGAGGGTCTTGTGGGGTCCAACATCGGTTCGTGATCTTCCCTGGGAATGTGGAGCGGTAGCCCCTGTCTGGCGTTCAGACAGATCACTTTGCTCTGGGCCGCGAAGGGCACTGTCCCCCGAGTGTCTACCATCCACATCTCTCTTTGGCTGGCCTCTAGCTGGGCTGCGGTGGCCTCGTGCTGTGTTAGCCAGCTGGGGTTTCCGATCCGAAGGGGAAATGGAATTGATCAGAAATAGCACAGTCGAGCGCTGCGTAGAGGTCTTGGGGGATGGCGCTGCCCAGTAAGAGCAGATAGAACGGGGCCTTCGTTAACGAGGTCTTCCGTCCCTCCCTCCCTGGCTGCCGCTCCCCTGGCTTCTCCTGGGTCCGCTTCTTGGGGGTCCTCTGGGGCTGGTGGCTGTGGTCCCTCCCGGGTCCTCTTCCGGTTCGGGGTCCTCTTTCCTCAGTAAGGCGCCAGGTATGCCCGTCGGTCTCTTCACGTGTCCCTCGCCGTGTCGGGCCGAGCGTGGGCCGAGCCTCCGCAGACAGCCGTGGGCTCCCTGTGTTCTCACACGGGAGCACGAGGGGAGGGAGCTCGCAAGATCGCTGCCCCCATGCAGGAGGACTCCATCCTCAACCTCTCACCTCCTCCCCCTGAGCTACTACTTTATGGGTGACGTGTTCCGCATATCAGTTTTGGGGTGCACCAGCATACAGTCTTCTCTATGCCCCGATGGCACAGCCCTTCTGCTGCTGGAGTCCTACGGCTACCTGGGCTCCTTCCTCTTGTGTCTTCGGTCTGCCTGGAGGCAGGACACTGAGCAGCCTGGCCCTGGCCACTTAGAGAAGACCTTCCTGTCTCTGGCCAGAAGGCAGAAGGCAGAAATCCCTCCTGTGAGAGGCCGCCAGAGCCCAGCCCGCTCCTGGGAGAAAGGAGCCCACCGCTGGAGTGGCCGCCTTTGGGAAGCTGGTTCTGTGGAGAGACCCTAACAGCACGCGCCCCTCCGTGGTGTCATTAGAGGCGGCATCCACCCCGCGGCGGCGCCACAGCAGACGTTCAAGGCAGCTAAGGCTCCTCCCAAACTTCCACCACAAGACAAGGCGCACAACAGAAGCCTCAGCCAGGCTGCGGAACAGGGCGCTCGCTAGCTGTGGAATTGCACCCCGTGAGCAGCGGGGGGCTGAGTGGAACCCAAGGCCCCTGGCAGAGAGCCTGGATAGGCCACTGCGAGTCGGCTCGTGGCTGGGCTGGGGACTCTGGTTTTGTCACAGCTGCTAGGGAAGGATGCAATTCCAATCAAAAGTGACAAAGGCAAAGGCAGATTCTGAAGGCATCCAGGGGCTGCCCCTCCTCCTCTCTCCCCCTCAGGAGTCCCCAAGAGCTCACTCTTATCTTCTAGCACATCTTCCCGGTTTCCGCCGGGAGTTTGCATCGAGGCTGGCCACCGAGCCGCTCTGCCTGGAACGTGACAGGCTTTCGGCCTCCCTGGAGGATGGCGGGTGTGCCATAGGGAACGAGGGGGCCTCCTTGCAGGCGAAGCGTTCTAACAGAGCAGAGCAGCTGGGCCGGCTGCTCCTGCCCTGTGGTCACTGCTTCTCAGAGACCTGGGTCTCCTGGGGGAATGGCTTCTTAAAGAAGTGCCACCAGTGTCTTTAGCTTTCTGAAAATAGGTGCTTGCCACTCACCGGTTCCCTAATGTCTGTCTCCGTTTCCAACCCAATAAGCGTGACAGGCCGGGAAAGTGTTTTCAGTGACAGAGGTGCAGCTCTGGAGACCTCAAGGCTCGGCGCAAGAGCCGCGGCACCCGGAGCCCCAGCTCCGTCCCTCCGCCCTCGAATCAATGCGGCCACGCCCAGCCGAGGGTGCCAGCCTGCTACAGAGGCGGAAACACGCAGGTGCCGGCTGACGCCGCAGCCGCACAGGGCACCCCCGACAGCCCCAAGCTCTGCGAGGGAGGCCTCCGCCCCGGCCTCCCTCTGTGCGTGGAACCTTGCCAGGCGCTGATGTGTAAAGGTGAGGGATGATACTAACGCGACACAGAATTGGGGCTGCTAGAACACTTGAAGTTAGTAGCTTGTTGAGTATTTTAAGAAAAACTGCAAACGGAACATGAGTATTTGCTTTCCTCATTGCAGACCTGCCGCAGTCGTGTCTTCTCCCTGCGGTGATTCTCTAAAGCAGTGCTCGCAGACGCACGCCGACGATGCCCTGCCTCGTGGAGTCCTCCGAGCGCGTGGCCCGGGCCCTCGGGAGCAGCAGGGTCCTGAGCTGGGAGCCGCCCGCTGGACCTGTCGTGATCTGGGCAGTGGCACAGTGCTGAACTCGGTCCCCTTGGTGGTCAGGGCAGTGGCACAGTGCTGAACTCGGTCCCCTTGGTGGTCAGGGCAGTGGCGCAGGGCTGAACTCGGTCCCCTTGGTGGTCAGGGCAGTGGCACAGTGCTGAACTCGGTCCCTGTGGAGGTCAGGGCAGTGGCACAGGGCTGACCTGCACCTTGGCTCAGCAAAGTCTCTTTTAAAGAAGTAGAAGGCTGACAAAGGCTGGGGCAGTGACCTGCTCATTACACCATCCATCCACTCGGTGAATATTAATGGAGTCCGAATTTAGAGCAAAACATAGATGGCTGAATGTGCTGTCTATATCAGCTCACACGATCGCTCCCTGTGCCTGAGTTTAATCATAGCTGTGAGAACAACTCTAAGTGCATTAGGCCTGAAAGGGCAAAAGAGCCACGGGTTAGCTTTGGGGTGCTCTGGACTTACAAGCCATGTGACCGCAGCTGGTCAGGGAGACGGGCAGTGGTCTGCTCGGGTGTGCGGAGCTGGCCTCGCCGACGGGACTGGTGCAGGAAGGAAGGAGGCGGCCGTGAGCACAGGAGGTGTGCGTGGCTGTTGTGAGCACAGGAGGTGTGCGTGGCTGTTGTGTGTGAGCACAGGAGGTGTGCGTGGCTGTTGTGAGCACAGGAGGTGTGCGTGGCTGTTGTGAGCACAGGAGGTGTTTGTGACTGTTGTGTGTGAGCACAGGAGGTGTGCGTGACTGTTGTGTGTGAGCACAGGAGGTGTGCGTGACTGTTGTGAGCACAGGAGGTGTGCGTGGCTGTTGTGTGTGAGCACAGGAGGTGTGCGTGGCTGTTGTGTGTGAGCACAGGAGGTGTGCGTGGCTGTTGTGAGCACAGGAGGTGTGCGTGGCTGTTGTGAGCACAGGAGGTGTGCGTGACTGTTGTGTGTGAGCACAGGAGGTGTGCGTGACTGTTGTGAGCACAGGAGGTGTGCGTGGCTGTTGTGTGTGAGCACAGGAGGTGTGCGTGGCTGTTTTGAGCACAGGAGGTGTGCGTGGCTGTTGTGAGCACAGGAGGTGTGCGTGGCTGTTGTGAGCACAGGAGGTGTGTGTGACTGTTGTGTGTGAGCACAGGAGGTGTGCGTGGCTGTTGTGTGTGAGCACAGGAGGTGTGCGTGGCTGTTGTGAGCACAGGAGGTGTGCATGGCTGTTGTGAGCACAGGAGGTGTGTGTGACTGTTGTGTGTGAGCACAGGAGGTGTGCGTGACTGTTGTGAGCACAGGAGGTGTGCGTGGCTGTTGACTGTGAGCACAGGAGGTGTGTGTGACTGTTGTGTGTGAGCACAGGAGGTGTGCGTGACTGTTGTGAGCACAGGAGGTGTGCGTGGCTGTTGACTGTGAGCACAGGAGGTGTGCGTGGCTGTTGTGAGCACAGGAGGTGTGCGTGGCTGTTGTGAGCACAGGAGGTGTGCGTGGCTGTTGACTGTGAGCACAGGAGGTGTGTGTGACTGTTGTGTGTGAGCACAGGAGGTGTGCGTGACTGTTGTGAGCACAGGAGGTGTGCGTGGCTGTTGACTGTGAGCACAGGAGGTGTGCGTGGCTGTTGTGAGCACAGGAGGTGTGCGTGGCTGTTGTGTGTGAGCACAGGAGGTGTGCGTGGCTGTTGTGTGTGAGCACAGGAGGTGTGCGTGACTGTTGTGAGCACAGGAGGTGTGCCGTGGCTGTTGTGAGCACAGGAGGTGTGCGTGGCTGTTGTGAGCACAGGAGGTGTGCGTGGCTGTTGTGTGTGAGCACAGGAGGTGTGCGTGGCTGTTGTGTGTGAGCACAGGAGGTGTGCGTGACTGTTGTGAGCACAGGAGGTGTGCCGTGGCTGTTGTGAGCACAGGAGGTGTGCGTGGCTGTTGTGTGTGAGCACAGGAGGTGTGCGTGGCTGTTGACTGTGAGCACAGGAGGTGTGCCGAGGTTGTTCACTGTGCTTCCACACTCGGCTGTCACAAGCTCACACTTGCTCCACGCGAAGCACCGAGTGGGCGCCGGGCAGGGGTCCCGGGTCCCGGGTCCGCCGTGCCGCGTCACCGCCCCACCCACCTTCCCAGCACGTCCTCCTGAGCCTCCCCGGGGCTGGGGGGGGCGGGCTGCGGCCCCGCGGGATACACGTGACGTCGCCGAGGTGCCCGGCTCTCAGGCCGGGTGGAAGGTCTCACTTGCTGTGCAGCCGTTCCCGCCTGGACCCCGGCGGTGGGGGTGGGGCTTCGCTTCTTCCCTGCGTTCCTGGAGAAGGCAGCACCACGGGCCCTCGCGGCTCCGGTCCTCCATCGTCCCCGACTCCAGTGTGGGGGACCGGCTGGCTTCCGGCTCGTAGTGATGACATCGCTCACCGCAGCGCGTCACGGGATGAGGAACTCGTCTTTCAGATGTCGTGGCCGAGGTGGGAGAAGGGAACCGTTTCAGGGAAAAGAGGACTGCATTCTCAGTCCCGCGTGACGGTGACCTGATCGCCCCCTCAGAGCCCGGGACGGCCTGCCCCGCCCCGCCCGCCCGCGGCCGGGCCTCTCCCTCGCGTCTCCCGGGAGAATCGTCTCCCTGGCCTCGGCGGGCCTGCAGGACGTTTCCGCCTCCCGGCTCCATCCGCCCTCCCCGGGAAGGACGCGCTGGAGGCCACGGGTCGCTCGGGAGCCGCGCCCCCGCTCACCGGGGCCGCCCGGGGTCTGCGGGCTGCTGGGCGGGCGGGTGGGCGGGCGCCCTGGGCCACGGCTGGCACAGCTGGCTGGTGGAGCGCAGCCGGCTGGCCCGAGGGGAAGCGCCTCCCTCGGCAGACTGGTGATGTCAGAGAACCAGCGCCGCCCCCCGCTGGCCGCCGGGCCCTCGCGGCGCCCGGGCCTCCCCCGCCTCGGCGGCAACCGTCGGCATCGCCTGGAAATGGCCGCTCTGAGAACGGCGAGCCGGAGCCGGGGCGGAGTCGGAGCGCGGCCGCGGCTCCGGGTCAGGCAGCCTCTGGAGGGCTCCCGGCCCACGCCCTCCCGCTGGACTGGAGGTCTGGACATCTGGTTGCTTCTGGTGCGGTGACTGACCCGTCACGGCACAGGAGCGCGGTGGGGGCTGGCACGGCCGCCTCCCCTCCGGGACGGAGCTGGAAAGCCTGGTGATGGTGTGAGCCTCCACAGAGCCGGGCGCCCGGAGAGCCGGGCTCGGCGGGGGCTGGCGGGAAGGCTGGCGGTGGGTTGGTTGCCAGGGGTGGAGTCTACGTGGGACGGCTCGTGACGGAGGCGGCGCTCCGAGGATGTGGAAACTCACACAGCCGGAGGCTCAGCGAAGCTCGGAGAGCTACGGCCGGCCCCCCGGCACTCGCCCTGTCCGTAGCCCTTACCACGGCTGGCGTCTCCCTCATCTCCACCCCCCGTCCTCTTACATGCCTCTCAGGCTCTTCTGGTTCCCCAAACCCGCGTTCAGATTGTCGTGGGGCAAGAAGCGCGAGAGAACGGAGCATGACATCCGACACTGGGTGTGGGCTGGGGCCACACTGACTGTCATGGGCCAATGAATTACGAGAATGAATGCGTCCTGGTGTGCGTGTCGCTTCCGCTTCTACCTCAAAGGCCATGGGCTCCAGTCCACGGGTGGAACGTTACTTCCGAGCGTTGGGAGACGGAGACCCTGCAGGCCCGGGTGCGTTGGATGCGGTTCGGCATGCAGCCGGGGCAGAGCGCGTGAAGGAGGAGATGAACGGCGGTCACAGGCCTTTGCTCTGCGATCACTGTGAAAGGTCCTTGAGTGTCAGGAAGGGAAGGGAGAAGCTTGGGTCCTGGGAACATACCAGTGAGGGGGCTGGAACTTCTGAGGTCGATGTAGGAGGCGTCGCTTGAGCTCTCGTGTGCTCCTGTTTGCAGTGGCAGGCCAGTATTTTATCATCAGTCGGCCACTGTGGGTAATGCTCTTGGTCAGCGGATCCACTGTGCTCATACCATACCACGTTGCGTTATTCCTGTGCAGCCTGAGTCCTGCGGGCCGCGGTTCTGTGGGTGGCCAGACCCCAGAGCCCAAGCTCAAGGCCTCGGGCTCCGGCTTGGCCGCGTTCCTGCTGGCCTCATCGCCTCTAACCTCAGGCCACAAAACCCAGGCAGCGGCGGCCACTGCTGCACAGCCTGGACCACGGCGGGTGTCTTGTGGAAACCTGCAGGAGCGGCATTTGTTTTCCTGTGGACACCTGGCTGGCGTGTGTTCACTGGGGTCTGCAGCTCTGCGTGTGAACGTGTGCGAACACAATTCCGGCCTGTTCTACCTCTTTGCGCTGAAGCGGGAATCTCCAGCTGCACGGGGGACACCGAAGAAGAGAAACAGCAATGATGACTTTCACCGTCCTGTGTCGAGTGGATGGCATTTGTCCATCTGTTAGTGCCCCGACCTTCCAGAGCAGCCGCGATGTCCGCTTGGCGGTGCCCTGACCCTCTAGCGTGGCCATGATGTACTGTCTGGACTGCACCTGTCGGGCAGGGTGACCTGTATGCACGCATGGGGTGGGTTTGGGATAAAGACCTGGGCTTACTGCCCTGGAAGGTGCCAGTCTGTGGGGCAAAGCTGCAGGCCCTAATGGATGATGTTGGTTTCCAGCTCCAGCCTCATGGGACGAGGGTGTCTCTCTGAGCCCGTTACCTTCCCACTGCGGGGACCCCGGCCACGCCTCCACCCCCTCTCCCCTTTCTTCCGCATGTGCACAGGGACAGTGCTGCTTCTCCTCCTCCAGTGCCGGCGTGCGTGCGTGTGGACCGCAGCGTCCGGTTGGCTGCGACTGTGGTGGTGTCCGCAGCGTTAGGACCAGCGGCGGAGGATCCGCCGAGGAGAGCTGCCCGCGCGGCACCCTTTGCCTAACGACTTCTGAGGCTGTGCTGCCAGAAAGCTGAGCAGCCCCGCGAGCTGAGCCTTCAGGACGGGCTCCTGATGGCGGAGTAATGGGCTGGAAACGCAGGGCCGTTTGGACAGATGCTGCAGACCCTTGAAGGGAGAGCCGCGGTCTTAGCACATATTTGATTTTCCTTGGCCTCGTTTCACAGATCCTAGGAGGTTCTTTTCACACGACTTTATTTTAACCTACTTAGCCATATCAAAGAAACCGTACACAGCAGGTTTGTCACGGGGGACTCGATGCAAAAGTACTGGGTGGGGGCTGTCACCTTCTCTATGAGGGGCCGGCCTGGGGGCCCATCTGTGGCAGGCATTGGTCCTCCATACTCCAGTCCTTAGCCTGGACACGTGAAGTGCAGAGTAAGCCAGGTGCTGACAGGAATTTGGGAGAACCTAGAATCTCCGTCTCTGAGCAAGGAGAAGACTGAGGAGTTGTTCTGGTGTTCACATCTCAGACGCTGTGAGGCTGGGTGTACACAGCTCGGACACTGAGTCCTGGTGTTCCTATCTCAGGCGCTGTGAGGCTGGGTGTACACAGCTCGGACACTGAGTCCTGGTGTTCCTATCTCAGACCCTGTGAGGCTGGGTGTACACAGCTCGGATACTGAGTCCTGGTGTTTGTATCTCAGACCCTGTGAGGCTGGGTGTACACAGCTCGGACACTGAGTCCTGGCGTTCATATCTCATACCCTGTGAGGCTGGTGTACACAGCTCGGACACTGAGTCCTGGTGTTCCTATCTCAGGCGCTGTGAGGCTGGGTGTACACAGCTCGGACTCTGAGTCCTGGTGTTCGTATCTCATACCCTGTGAGGCTGGGTGTACACAGCTCGGACTCTGAGTCCTGGTGTTCGTATCTCAGGCGCTGTGAGGCTGGGTGTACACAGCTCGGACACTGAGTCCTGGTGTTCGTATCTCAGACCCTGTGACTTACACTGGACCAAGCTTGCCACCCCTCCAGGTCTGGGGTCCAGGGCCGGCTAGGAGGCTGAAGGGGCCATGGGAGTGAATGGAGGACTACAGTGCTTTCAGGGTGGGAGGGAGGGAGGCCCCCCAGCTGAGCTGGGGGGGCCTGGGGAGGATGGGGAGCTTGGGTCCACCCCGGCAAGGGCTCTGTGCCCATCCCCGGTGGCGCTGCGGCGAGTGTGGCCGGCCGTCCTGTGTGCCTGCCCCTCTGCACTGCGGCGCTGCACCAGCAGCTAGGAGGGAGAGCCCTGGAGACCCCAAGAGAAGAGGAGGAGCCCCACGCCCCTGCGTGCTGCCGGGAGAGGACTTGGGCTCCCGGAGCTCCAGGTGAGGGACAGAGAGGAGGTGGCCCCGGGGGCTTCCTCGGGGGGCTGGGTGTGGGCTTCCGGGGGGCCGATGCTGAAGCCAGTCAGACCTTGCGGAAGCATGGCTCCCGCAGTGGCCGCCGAAGCTGGCGCAGTCTCCCCGAGAGCCGCCGTCCTCGGCTCTCAGACTTCAGTCAGCACGGGGGTCCTTTCCCTTTGGCTCCCTGCGGACTGGTGCTCGAGGGTCCGAACGAGAGGCCCGACTGCCACGGTGTCCCCTGCGCCTCCTTCCCCTTGCACAGCCAGAGTGCATTCTGGGAGGGGAGGACTGCCGGCTCGTCACAGCTGGACGGGGCGACGTCGTCTGGCCCGAGTCCTCGGGCTGCGGGGCTGCAGCAGCGCGCCGCTCGGCTCCTCGTGCTCCCGGGGGCTCCCTTGCGGGCGTTAGGCAAGCGCTCCGCCGGTGTGCTGACCGCACGGCCTCACCTCGGACGCCTGCCGCGCACGTTTACTGCCGTGCCGTGAGCGCGCCCAGGACCCGTGCTGGAACAGCACACGCACGCGCGGAGGTGGTGGGCGTGGGTCGCCCGTCAGCCTGCGCTCTGTGTGTCCGGGCACTGCAGGACTCACGAGGGCACGAGGGAAGAGGCAGGGGGGCAGACGGACGGTGGAAGCGGGGCTCGAGGGGCTCAGGGAGAAGACTCAACTTGGGAATGAGGGTGCCACCCTGGGCCATGTGGGCAACTGGGACTTTAACAGTTTAATCTACTGGGAAGGTTTTGCCTTTACAATTGAACTTCTGTGGCTGGAGTGATACAGATTTTTCTAAAACATAAAGCAGTAAAGAAAGCTGTCCTTACGAAGGCTGAAGGAAAGACACTCCCTCGCGTACATACTTCCCGGAGGGTCTTGGTGGCCTCGACTCCCTTGCTCTGTGTTCTGCACATGGGGGGGGGGGGGGTGTGTGGGCGATCTCTCCTTCAAGCGACTGGACCCGGCAGCTCACTGCACATGACGGGGCCAGGCTTCCTGGAATACGCTGTTATTTTAGTATGTGCATTCATGGGAAGGGGGAAAGAAGTCAGGGAGGACAGCAGAGGAATTGGGGTTAATTGGCGCATGGTGTAAACACGCATGGGATTGTAGCAAGGAACTCCTCCTCTGTGTAATGGACGTAAGCTACTAAAAAGGCGCATTCAGTTCAATCTTGCATAAAGACAACAAAAATAACGAAGGCAAAGCTGGGGAGACAGCTGAGCATTGTATTAACGTCGCTGGTGAAAAGGGAGGTTGGGAGCACCCTCCTGTCTTCAAGATTCTGACGAGGAGGGGTGGAACACAGCAGGACTGGGCAGGCTGTTGGCGAGACACTTTCCTGTCCCCCCCACCCCCCCGTGGGCTGATCCGCGCGGGCGTGGCAGACTCCCGAGCTACCTTCCACGCGCGTTAGCCCCTCCCTGACCACCATCAAAGGCAGCTTCGAGCACAGCCACCTTGTCGCTGGAACTCTCCGGTCTTGTTCCATTCCTGCACGGCCTGACCTCTCCTGAGCCAGTCCCAAGTTCTCTCAGCAGCCCCGTCTGTCTCTCGGTGGCCGGGTGTGTCGCCAGTGGTTTATTTCCCAGGTGGTCCCCAGGTGGTTTGGTTGATCGACACGGATGGACTCGGCGCAGCCCCTTCGAGTGGGCAGCCCTGAGCGGTGGGTGTTCGCGGCCAACGCTTCCTGGATCCGCAGCTGTGTTCCCTAGCCAGGTCCCAGCAGCCGGAGCCGGCAGCAAGCCCAGCCTCCCCGCAGGCCCCGCCGGCCGCTCCCCACTGCTCCCCGCCCCTCTCTGGTTGTGAGCTGCCGCCTAGGGAAGGAAGCCCTCGGAAAGCCGCCCCGTGGGGCTGGCGGGGCGGGCATGGCTGCGCTGGGGAGGCCAGGGCGGGGTGTAGACGCGGGGCAGGCACGGCCATGCCCGCAGGCCTCACCGCAGATGCACGGTCCACGGCCGCCGGAGCGCCACCTTGCCAGCTGCCATGGGGTGTCCTTGGAGAAGAGGCGGGCTCCGCCGCTTCAGCTGGGTTCCCGAGGTGTTTGGAGGTGAATCCCGGCTCTTTCTCCCCAAGTCCGGCCCCCACAGTTGGCCTTCTCGTCTTCCTCGTCCCTGATGGCTTTCCCCACGGGCTGGCTCTGCTCACAGCTCCGCGCGGACACCTCCCCACCCCTTGTCCTCGTGAGTGGACCCCACGACCCAGCACTTTGGCAGGGAGGGAAGGCCGCTGTTCCCGCCACGAGCCTGGACGAGCTTGAAGGGTCTGCTACCGTGTTCGTGGTGACCCAGGGCTGGCCGAGTGGTTCTCTGGTCCTCGGAGCCTTGTGCCGTCGCCCTGGCCTTGCACGCGGATGCTTCCGGCTGAGGAGGCCTCTGACTGGTATGACTGTTTCTAGAAGGTCTTCGGAGTGAATTCTTTATCCACCTAGATGGCCCAAGAATCATTCCCCTGAGGTCCTGAGAGTCAGTACCTTCACCGGAACCCTCTCTGAGCTTGTTTGTGTAACCCAGTATGGCCTTGGAGCTGCTGAGTCTTGACACAGTTTGCCCATGACCTTCCCCTCTGTTCCCCGCAGTGGCTTCTGGGAAACCCGGGTCCTCGTGGCAGGCTTCCGGGGCCTTCCTGTCAGTCACCCGTCTCCATCCCTCCGCGCCCGCCTCTCACCGCCTTCTCCCGTGGCTAACTCAGTGTTCGTTTTGCGTGGCCTTTGTGTCCGTGTTTCAGCCTCACGCTGAGTGCCTGTAATGATGGTGTTTGGGGTCAGTTGATTTCTGGAGTCTGCAATTTTCATTTTCACCTTATTCTCTCATTTTATAATCTTGCCTCGGAATGACTCTTTTTATTGGATTTCCGTTGCTATTACGTTCCTCCCAAGAATGAAGCACACGCGGACTCGATCTTCTGTTCCTCCGGGGATGAGCTCCCGGTCGACGCCATCCACCCGTCTTGCAGAAGGGACGTCCGCTCGCCGCCTCTCCGCCCCCCGCCTTGCCTTCCTCCCGTCCCTGAGCGGCCTTGGGGTCCCGTGGTTTCTCTACCCGGGACTGTGGCCTCGGTGGCACATTTTGCAGCAACACCGGAGCTGTCCGGCTCCAACATGGCTACCCGAAGGCCTGGGGGAGCCCCAGCACCGGGGTGCGCAGGTTCTCTCCCGCCCTCTCCATGTGCAGCCAGGGGACCGAGAGCTGCTGCCGTGACGGAAGGGTCTAGAAGGGTGAGGAGACAGCTACCATCTGCCACAGCAAAGGGGCCACCACGTGGATGACTTTCTGATTGGGGCTTTGTCCCCGAGGGCCCAGGCAGGGCCGAGGGGCGGCGTGGCCTGGCCGGGCCCCGGTGTGAGTGGGTGAGGGGCGGCCTTCTCCGCGCTGGCTGTTCCCGGGGCTCCGTGGGTGCCGGCGCTGCCCTGAGCCGGCAGGTCCCGGCCACCAGGCCGGGCCCCAGACGCGATTCTAATTCACATCCGGAAAACCGCTTTCCCGACGTGGGCCGCGTGGCCTGTTCACCTGCCTGCCGCCAGGGCCCGAGTCTCAACCGTTGCTTTGAAAACAAGCTGCGAACTGTTCATTTCCGGGAGGGGTGATGGTTTTGTTTACGTTCTTTAAAAATTCACATTTAGCCTGGGGCTGAGCAGAAGGAATTTTAAACATTCTTTAAGAGCTGTAGAGAAGAGTTGGGGATGAAATGACCGCTGGACGCTAAGCAGAGTCTGCCGAACGGCAAAGGCTGCTCCGCTCAGGTGGGCAGCGACCCGCCCACCCCCGGGGGAGGATGGGGTGATGATGGCCCAGGGCTTTGTTGTGGAGCCCGAGCGTCTCACCCTTGAACCCACATCCGCCCAGCCGGGTGGCAATGTACATGCTGCTCGCAGAACGGAGCCCCACGGAGGACGGGGCCTGAGGGGAGGAACAGCGGTGACCGCACTCCCCCCCCCCCGCCCCCCGCCGCAGGCCGGATATAAACACACCTGGAGACATGTGCTCTTGGCTCGGCCCTTGCTACCCACGCTGGTCAAAGGGCAGGGGACTCTGGGCGTGGCAGTGTGTGTGGGCTCTGGGTGCGAGACCTTGGATGGGGCACCCACGGCATGCAGGCCCAGGGGCTGTGAGACTCTAACTCACTGCCCTGGGGGTTGGCAGAGTGTCTCCCTGCTCAGATTCTGATCCGTCTTCCCACCATCCTTCCAGGGGCTGCGGCCCGGCCGGGGCTTTAGTCAATCCTCACGCAGCTCCCTGTGGACAGGTCCCTGCTGGGAAGCTCAGTGCCGCGTCTGCCCTGGCTGCTGGAGGGGGGTGGGGAGAGGGCGAGAGGGGGTAGCAGGCGGGGCCGGGTGTGGGCGGGGCCGGAGCCCAGCGTGCACGCAGGGGGCCGGGTGTGGGCGGGGGCCGGAGCCCAGCATGGACAAAGGGGGCCGGGTGTGGGCGGGGCCGGAGCCCAGCATGGACAAAGGGGGCCGGGTGTGGGCGGGGGCCGGAGCCGCCGCGTGCACGCAGGGGGCCGGGTGTGGGCGGGGCTGGAGCCCAGCGTGCACGCAGGGGGCCGGGTGTGGGCGGGGCCGGAGCCCAGCATGGAAGCAGGGGGCCGGGTGTGGGCGGGGCCGGAGCCCAGCGTGCACGCCGGGAGGCCGGGTGTGGGCGGGGCCGGAGCCCAGCGCGCACGCAGGGGGCCGGGTGTGGGCGGGGCCGGAGCCCAGCATGGACAAAGGGGGCCGGGTGTGGGCGGGGCCGGGTGTGGGCGGGGCCGGAGCCCAGCATGCACGCAGGGGGCCGGGTGTGGGCGGGGCCGGAGCCCAGCATGGACAAAGGGGGCCGGGTGTGGGCGGGGCCGGGTGTGGGCGGGGCCGGAGCCCAGCGTGCACGCAGGGGGGCCGGGTGTGGGCGGGGCCGGAGCCAGCGTGCACGCAGGGGGGCCGGGTGTGGGCGGGGCCGGAGCCGCCGCGTGCACGCAGGGGGCCGGGTGTGGGCGGGGCCGGAGCCCAGCGTGCACGCAGGGGAGGCCGGGTGTGGGCGGGGCCGGAGCCCAGCGTGCACGCCGGGAGGCCGGGTGTGGGCGGGGCCGGAGCCCAGCGTGCACGCAGGGAGGCCGGGTGTGGGCGGGGCGGAGCCCAGCATGGACAAAGGGGGCCGGGTGTGGGCGGGGCCGGGTGTGGGCGGGGCCGGAGCCCAGCATGCACGCAGGGGGTCGGGTGTGGGCGGGGCCGGAGCCGCCGCGTGCACGCAGGGGGCCGGGTGTGGGCGGGGCCGGAGCCCAGCGTGCACGCAGGGAGGCCGGGTGTGGGCGGGGCCGGAGCCCAGCGTGCACGCCGGGAGGCCGGGTGTGGGCGGGGCCGGAGCCCAGCGTGCACGCAGGGGGCCGGCAGACGGCGTCTTCACTTTCATGCGTGCGTGAACCTTTCCCTAAGAAGCAAGGTTGAGAAACATTACCATATAGATGGAGAAATAAAAGCCATGGCCCAGGGAGAATAAACAAGAAGCGTTTCCTCGATTGAACCGGATCTCTGGCTGCTTCCTGCTCTGGGGAATAGAGTGGGTCTGACTTCGGGGCTCTGATGGAAGACGAGGAACAGTGGTCCCCCTCCCCCCTTGTCTGGCTGTGAGTACTCCACAAATACTAACCATTACTGCCACAGCCTTGTGTGCCTGCACACCCGCGTGTACACCTGTGAACGCCACAGCCTTGTGTGCCTGCACCCCCGCGTGTACAGCTGTGAAGCAAGGCCTCTGGGGGTGGCCAGCAGCCCCACTGGACCCCGAGCTGCACGTGGGTGCTGTTTGGGGTCGCCTTGTGTCGGGTGCACCTCCTGGAGACGTCTGGGGAGACCTGCCACTTAGCCCCTGGGGATGAGTGAGCCGGGACAGCGCGTGGCCCGGACACAGAGGGCCGGGCGGGCGTCCAGGCGCAGCGGGCAGTGGCGGTTGTGCGCTCGTCGCTGCTCACAAGAGGCCCGGGCACTCCGCCGCCGTCGCCAGGGACGTGGAGCTGAGCGCAGACTCCTCCTTTCAGCGTTGCAGAGCGCCGCCAGTCAGAGTCCCAGAGACACGGGGCGGGGACGGCATTCCCAGGGCCCTGGAGGGGGGACGGGGCTGGGGGAGGGGGGACCCGGGCCTGGCGTGCGGGCCTCTGGTCACGCCTAGGCCAGGCCGGCCTGGAACCTTCCGTCCTCCCCGCCGTGGGCCATGCGCCCTGGGGGCGTGACAACACACGTGCTCACGTTTGCACGTGAGTGTTGCCTGGTGACCTGCGTTCCCGCCCCTGCCTGCCACGCTCCTTCCCCATCAAGTGGGCGTGGAGGGCGAGGCCGGGGGGAGCTGCTGCCGGTCCTCAGCAACAGGAAGGACCAACCCCGGCGGCACCGTGCGGCCAGCCGCCGGCTCGACGGGCACCCAGCTCCCACGTGGGCCGGCTGGCTGGACGCCCACGGCTCGCAGACGCTCGGGCCCGGGCCCCATCTCAAGGGGTCCGCGGTGACCAGTGACGCCCGTGGACAGTACTGGACGCTCCCCCTCCGCGCAAGCTGCTTGGGGGCGAAGGAGGGCGAAGGTGGGAGAAGGCCCTTCGCCTGTTCAGTTTCACCGCAGCCTTCCAAACGATGGCCCTGTTAGTGCTTGGGAGGTTTACCGTCTACTTATCACTCATTCTCGGGTCAGCAGTTCATAGGTGGAGTCTGGGGGTGCAGCCGTGCACCCCCAAGGCTGCTTCTATCTCACTGGAAGCTCCCAGGGGTCCAGAGGCCCCCATGCAGGTGCCAGGGAGCAGGTGGCTCAATAGAAGGCAGAGCTGGGAGCCCCGCTGGGCTTCTCTGGCTCTGAGGGGGCTGTCCTGGGATGGGGGGGGGCTCTCCTGAGATTGGGGGGAGCTTTCCTGGGACAGGGGGCTCTCCTAGGATGGGGACTCTCCTGGGACAGGCAGGGAGGGCTGCAGCTAGGCTGGGGATTCGTCTCAGTCCAGGGCGATGGGAAGCCCCGCTTTCTCCATCAACCCTGCTTTCTCCATCAACCCCACTTTCTCCATCGACCCCAGTTACCTGCCCACCGCAGGCTTCAGGGCTCCTGCGGTGGGAAGCGCTCTGTGTCTGCCCTGGGCGAGACTTGTTCTACGCTGCTGAGCTCCGGGCTCCGGGCTCCGGAGACGCCGGGCTGAGATGCGGTCCTGCTCTCTGGAAATTCCTCTTGGATCTCTGATCTGTAATGGCCCTTGGATTGGATTTTCCCTCCCCCCCTCCCCCCCCCCGCCCCCGGTGTCATCTGTCCATGAAGCCACTAAGGCGGAGGCTCCAGGCTTCGCAGGCTCTGCAGAGGACACAGTCGCTGGCTTCCTTTCCCTCCCAGGATTCCCGTTTACATTCTGCTTCTGTCTTTACAGAACACTTGTGTTTAGCCAGCATGGTAAGTACAGAGCATTTGCACAGATTTAATTGTTTCTACTGACAAAGCCATTTAAGCGATGTTCACCAGACTGCTGGAAGGGGAGGAAGGGTGGAATTTAAACACTGGGGTTGCCAACAGCAATCTGTGCCAGCAGAGCCCAGGCCCGGGGCTGACGGCGGGACCTGCCGGGCGTGCTGGCGTCCTAGGAGCAGACTGTGCTGAGACATGAGCCCGGGGCTCACGAGCACCTTGGGGAGGGGGGGTGGGGAGGCTTTCTGTGGGAAAGGGGCGCTCCCGAAATGGCATTGATAAGGATTGGGGAGGTTTGACGGGCGTGGGGTTGGAACGGGGAGGTGCGGAGTAGATCCTGGTGGGAACAGATGGACTCATAAAATCAGCCGGGGGGGAACGCACTGGCAGGGAGCGTTCGGCACACACGGGGTGGGCGGCCCTTAGCAAATGGTTCCACGGCCCGTGAAGGTGCAGGCCGAGTGGGGGGCCGCCCCAGCAGTGACGGAGTCACCCAGGGACGGGCCCAGGGCAAGAGGCCGACCCGGCCGTGGGCGTGGCCGTGTGCGGGGCAAGGACCGTGCGGAGGGTCCCGGGACGCTTCCCCGGGGGAGGACTGCGGCAGGAAGGCGGCGTCCCCAGGTGAGGGCCAGCCTGGGTCTCGAGGGGGGCATCTCCCTGACCCGGCGTCCGGGCCGCCCCCGCCGAGGAGGGGCCGTGAGTGTCGGCGGGGGACCGGGCCCTCTGCCCACACCGGCGCTCGGGGAGAGGCTTCGGGCGGGCATTGGGTTACTCCCTCGTCTTGATTTCGGGGTTTCCCACGTGCTTCCGTGGGTGCTGTGTGAGGTGTGGCCAGCCCGAGGGAGCCCGGGCCACGCCCTGTCGGATGCGAGGCCTGTAGCGTCTGCCGGCCTTCCCCTCTTCCCGTGGGAAGGCAGATCTGCCGTGGCAACCCGGGCCCTTCTTGCCTTCCTTCCCTGGCACGAACTTAAGAAGCGAGAAGCTGGGGAAGGGGAGAAGAGGGCGGAGCCTCACTCACGTCGGGGTGTGGTGGGAGGGGGTGCGTGGCAGAGCCTCCCCCCCTTAGTCCTGGAATTGGGGTGACCCATGGGCAAGAGCCAACGGTGTCTTCCTTCAGGAGACGCGAGGCGGCCTTTCTGGGGTCAGGTCATGGCCCGGCTTCCTGGACGGAGCCGCTTCCTTCCTCCCGGGCGCTGGCAACACCCAGGCGCAGGAGGGCTGCCAGGCAGATGCCCGGTGCCCGTGGGTGGAGGGGAAGCACGGGGACTGCTGGTTAGAACACGTTTTAGCTCCTGAATCCGGCCCTCTTCCTATGAGTCGGGTGAACCGGGGTCCTGATGCCCCCACGTGTGCAGTTGAGTGGGGCTCCGTGGGCCTCCTCGGCCTCCTCCCCGCCTGGCCTCCACCCCGTGCCCGCCCGGCCACCCGTAAGGGGTGCTGGCTGTGACCCCAGCAGCTGCCTGAGTGGCGGTGGCCAGCTGCAGTGGCCCCGTCGGCAGCCTGTGGACTTCTGTCTGGTTTGCAAATAGGCTGAGTGCTGGGGAAATTCTCCACTCCCTAGGTTGCATAATCCCCCAGTAACTGATCATGTTTTAAATCCTCGGTCAAACAGGCTCCCGGGTCCCTGTCAAATGGAGGCCCAGTAATGAAAAGCTGTGGTCAGATGGACAGTTCCGTCTGAAGGAGAGATCCCTTTGCCATCCTCCTGGAGCCTCAGACAGGAGCCTCTTCTTATTGTGGAATCTCGCCTTTACAGGAGAGGAGGGAGGTGAACTCCAGTCTCTCATAACGTTGTTACTATTTGGTGCTCAGAAAGGTTTATGGAGGGGCTGGGAATATGGCCTAGTGGTAGAGTGCTTGCCTCACATACATGAAGCCCTGGGTTCGATTCCTCAGCACCACATATATAGAAAAGGCCAGAAGTGGCGCTGTGGCTCAAGTGGTAGAGAGCTAGCTTTGAGCAAGAAGAAGCCAGGCCCCGAGTCAAGGCCTAGGACTGGCTAAAAAAATAAAAAAACACCAAAAAAGCAAACAATGTTTATGGAGAGCTGTGTTCAGTGGTATGGCTTTCATCCTAGCTACTTGAGAGGCAGAAATCAGAGTCTCATGATTTGAGACCCCGGGCATAAAAATGGTTTATGCGACTCCATCTCCAGCAATGGGGTGGTGTGGTGGTGAGTGCCTGCTATCCCCGACACAAGGAAAGCACCACGCTGGGTGCAGGGGGGCATCTGTCACCCCCGCGACACAAGGAGGCACACGCAGGAGTATTCCAACGCGGGCGGGCCCAGGCATCAAGAGTCCGTGTTCCGGGGAGGTGTGCAGGCACCTGGAGAGGTTCGCCTATGCGTGCGGCCATGCTACCACTGTGTCCCCCTCGGCCTGGCCCCAGGCTGGAAGGTGGCTGGGGCTCCCTGTGGGGGACGGCATCTCCCCAAAGATCCCGTCCTCCATGCAGCATTGAGTCATCTCCACGCAGCGCCGTGTCCACGCAGCGCCACAGGGCCTTCCTCCACGCAGCGCCGTGTCCATGCAGCGCCGTGTCCACGCAGAGCCACAGGGCCTTCCTCCACGCAGCGCCGTGTCCACGCAGAGCCACAGGGCCTTCCTCCACGCAGCGCCGTGTCCACGCAGAGCCACAGGGCCTTCCTCCACGCAGCGCCGTGTCCACGCAGCGCCACAGGGCCTTCCTCCACGCAGCGCCGTGTCCACGCAGAGCCACAGGGCCTTCCTCCACGCAGCGCCGTGTCCACGCAGCGCCGTGTCCACACAGCGCCACAGGGCCTTCCTCCACGCAGCGCCGTGTCCACGGCAGAGCCACAGGGCCTTCCTCCACGCAGCGCCGTGTCCACGCAGAGCCACAGGTGCTGCTTTCTACAGTTTTGCCCATGAGGGAGGATGGGGTGCATGGGTGGCAGATATGTGTTCGTGTGGGCGCTCGGACCAGAGACACTGCAGGGGAGGGCTGTGGCATCCCTGAGAACCCCCCTCCTGCCCTCCTCCTCACCCCTCCCCATACAGACCGACCAGTGAGAGCTGTGCAGAGCAGACATGACCTTCCTCCCACCCAGACATGGATTCAGGAGGTTCCAGCCTCTAAATCGCCGTCGCGTAACAGGGCCGGGTGAGCAGCAAGCGGTGACCTCTCAGTGCCGGGAGCCAGCCACGCCCGCCTTCTGCGAAGCTGGCTTCCAGTGCCCGTGGCCAGCTTCTCTCTGGCTTCCAGGTAGGGCACAGGCCAAGGGGGCCGCCTCCACCCCTTGCTAGAAGCTGTCTATTTACATGGACACGTGTGGACCACGTCCTGGCCCCTGGAGACAGAATGTCCAGCTGCAGACCTGTCCAGAGAGTCAGCCACCAGCTACATTCTAGTGACGGCAGAGCCACCCACTGCAGTCCTTACCGTCTTGGCCAGGGGCCACCTACACCACAAGGATCTGTCCTGTTGAATTCTCACCACAACCCTGTTGGGAGCCGGATTACGTCCGTCGTACTTCCTAGGTTGCAGTCCTAGCCCCAGCGTGAGGGGGAGGGGGAGCGCCGGGCTCTGCAGGAGGGAGGTGAGCAGAGGGAGGGAGCTGGGATCTGTCGGAGGGGGTGGTCGGAGGGAGGGCACACAGGACAGGTGTGCAGGAGGCCAGCCTCGGAAGGGCCGGAGATGCCCGCCTGCCTGGCCCCCGAGGGCCTCCTCGGGTTACCTGGCTGTCGGTGTCCTGAAAAATGGACAGGGAGATGACTTGGCACGGAGGGAGGGGTGAAGGTCACCGTGGAGCCCTGAGGGAGGGGTGAAGGTCACCGTGGAGCCCTGAGGGAGGGGTGAAGGTCACCTTGGAACGAGGAGGGAGAGGTCAAGCCACTCCGGAGCGCTGTTGTTGGAGGTGCTTCTTCTGTTGTACGCCTGTCTCTCCTGACAGCCACGGGAGGTTTTTGTCCTGGCGTTCACACCAGCCGGAGTTCCGCATCTCACCCGGCCTCCCTCATTTCCTTAACAGATGAAGCAGTGTTTTCCTTCCCAGCCTGTCCCCTGGCTGTTTTTAAATGCCACTCCTGACAGATGGAGCTAGCCCTCGGCGCTAACCTGTTTTCCGTTGCCTTGTTGAGGCAGTCTGTGAATGTACGCAGTTCAGGGAACTCGTTGCTGGGTTTGTCCTTTGGAAACAAGTGTTATGTCAGACAAACAAGTCATCAGGAAAAACAGAGAAGGATGCCTCCCGGAGACGCTGCCTCCTGACGGCAGAGGCCAGCCAGGGCCCCGGCTCCTGCCCCGGCTCCTGCTCCAGCTCCTGCCCCGGGCCCCAGCTCCTGCCCCAGCTCCTGCCCCGGGCCCCGGCTCCTGCCCCAGCTCCTGCCCCGGCTCCTGCCCCAGCTCCTGCCCCGGGCCCCAGCTCCTGCCCCAGCTCCTGCCCCGGGCCCCGGCTCCTGCCCCAGCTCCTGCCCCGGGCCCCAGCTCCTGCCCCAGCTCCTGCCCCGGGCCCCGGCTCCTGCCCCAGCTCCTGCCCCAGCTCCTGCCCCGGGCCCCGGCTCCTGCCCTGGCTTCTGCAAGCTGGGGAGGCGGGAGGGAAGGCAGCGCCCGCTTTTAAATGCCCGCCGCTCCCCTGGGAAGAGGTTGCAGCTGCGGGGGCCCGGGGCCCCTTTGTAAAGTGGTGTTTCCTTCCTGTGACCCCCTCGGCCTCCGGCCTCAGTGACAGGCAGCCGTTGTGCAGCTGGGTTGGGTCCTCGGCTGAGAGGCGGCCGGGCGAGCAGGGGGAGGCGGCGGAGGAGGTGAGGAGAACAGAGAGAAGTCATCGAGGTCGGATGTCCTGACATTTGCACGTTGTGAAATTTTTGCTCATGCTTCAGGGAGAAAGAATTTAAAGGTAGTGGGCGGCACTTAGGAGAAGTCAACACACATCTCAAAGTTGGCTTTTCTAGCTCTGAGCTGCTACTTGAAGATGGATTGTCATAGCTCTTTCCCCCCAGAGCTCAAGTTCGTTTGACGAGGGCCGGTTTGATCTTTCTGAACTCTTTCCCCCGGTGTGAGGAGGCCGTAGGAGCCCAGCCCCTGGGGACACAGGGGGCTGCGGTGAGCGACATCCGTGATGCCTTTACTGCAGCCGGGGTACGGCCTCCTATCGGGGAACAGCACCCCAGCCTCACGCTGGGGGAGGGGCGGTCTTGGCCTTGGAGGGTCGGCTGGGCTTCCTTGGGTCGGAGGTCAGCTGGCAAGGAAATTTCCTTTTGTTGCCGCTCTCCTAGAGGCCTGTTGAATTGTACCGGTGATACTAGCGGGGGTGGGGGGCGAATGCCGGGCAGCCATGGCTAACCTTACATCAAGGCTTCCATTCAAAAATGAGGTTGCCCAGCAAGGCGACGGCTCCGTGCGGGGCCGGCAGAGCCGCGGGGAGGGGCTCCCCCCAGCGAGGACGCCCGACCCCTAGCAACGATGTCCCGATGGCACAACGCGCCACCCCTGAGCCTTGTGGGTGTCTGTGCCAAGCAAGCACTGGACACAGCTTCCCAGAGGTGGCCGCTCCGGCTGCCCTGGTCCCATCAGAGAGGAGGCGGCGAGGCGGTCCCCGGCAGCACAGCGAGGGGGACTGAATGCCAGCGCGCTGTCCCACCTCATCCCGTCTCATTCACCCCCCTCCGCCCCCGTGATGCGCATCTGCGACACCGGCTGGGGTCTGCGTCCTTCCCCGAAATGTCTTCTCGCGTGGTGAGAGGTCGTCCCTCCGTGGCTGGGGCCGGGACTTGGCTGCTGCCTTGGCTCTGTGCGGCTGTAAGGAAGCACCCAAGGACGGGTGCGGTGGACGACGTTACCTGTGTCAAGATGATGGTGCCGGAAAGCAAAGACCGTCGGGGGCGCTGGTCGCACCAGGCGGAGACGTGGGAAGGGAACTGGCCTTGACGGAAGAGGGCAAGCAAGAGGGGTGGCCGTGCTCGGGAGCAGCCCTCTCCCGCAGGGGTGAGACCCGACCCACGGCCATCGGGCGGGCGCTGGTCTCTCCCCGGGTGCCATGGGAGTGTGAACAGCTCAGTGCCCTGCCGCGGGTGGCGTGGCCTCGGGCCCGGGCCTCCGGGCTCGAGCCTCTGCGGGCCGGCGCCCTGGCCAGCGTCTGGACGCGGGGGCCTTTGCCGAGGGCCGGTGACGTGGCCGCCGTGGCGTGGCAGCTGGGGGCCTGGCGGGGGCCGGAGCAGATGGCGCATGGTTTTCTGTTCGTGGAGAGTGTATGGAATTCACGTTCCAGTTGCTCATTCTGGCACAATGCTGGCCTTGCTCTCGGTCTGCGGTCTTCTCAGTCACGTCTGAAGTGGCCGTCCTGAGGGCATGGCTGTCCGTGCTAAGACCTCCTGTCCGCATGTGAAACCTTCGTACTCGGACAGCAAGCTCCTTCCCTTCGTGTGTGCTTTTGCCGCCTGGCTCCGGGCTGCGGCCTCTCCTCGTCCTCCCCCCTCCCCCCCCCCCCCCCGCAAGGCCGTACCCGACGTCTCCGGACCACACCGCGCCAGCTCTCGCACCCCACGTCACTCGGGGGCCGCGTCTGCTTCCCGGCAGGCGCAGGGCAGCCGTGGCGGTGCCGTCTATCCTCAGACTCCGCCGCTCCGTTCCCACCCTCCCCAGCCACGGGGGAGGACTCCCTGTGCCGGGGCGGAGGAGCCCGCGGGACGCGCCACCGTGCCGGGGCGGAGGAGCCCGCGGGACGCGCCACCGTGCCGGGGCGGAGGAGCCCGCGGGACGCGCCACCGTGCCGGGGAGGAGGATCCCCACAGGACGCGCCACCGTGCCGGGGAGGAGGATCCCCACAGGACGCGCCACCGTGCCGGGGAGGAGGATCCCCACAGGACGCGCCACCGTGCCGGGCTTGGACCTGCACAGAAGCGCCTGCCTTCCTGCATGCGAACAGCCCTGAAGAGTGGGGAATGAGGAGGAAAAGGAAGCGCGCAGTCCTGCCCCGAGGTGTAGGACAAGAGCGGCCATTCAGGGGTTGAATTCAACAGTAGCTCAGCCACGCTGGAGACCCGGTGCCCCAGGAGGCCTCGGAACGTCTGCCGGTCCATCAGGAGAGAGCAGATGAAGAAGAGGAACACAAGAGAGGGGTCGCACAGTGGGGCGGAGCCCAGACAGGCCCCCCTGGCCCAATCTCACGGAACATCTAAGGCCTCGGAAGAGGAAGGAGGACGACAGAAGACAGTGACACTGAAAAGAACCCTAAATGAAGATTTGGGGGTGAATATTGAGAAAATTATATTGAGGCAAATGATGGTAAGAGCACTGAAATAAAAGAGAAATGAAAAAATCTTCAAGGAACTAAAAACAAACAAGCAAACAACCCCACCCCATGTAAGATCGACAGATAACTTTTCAGTCCACAGTGAAACTCAGGAAACAAAATGACATATTTAAAACGTTAGAAGGAAATAGCTCTCTACGCAGAACTCGGTAACGGTGTCTGTAAACGTTGAAAACAAACCAGCTGTGTTGACGGACTCCTGTCGGCCCAGCGCCAGGGAGGCTGGGCAGGAGGACCATGAGCTGGAGACTAGGTTTTGAGACAAACCAAACATTATAAGACGCAACAATAAAAGAAACAAACTTATTTCCTAGACAGTCGCGTAATGCTCCCAATAGACCTCAGGACTATGGAAAGCAATTTAGAGCAGAGAGAGAGAGGTAAATGCTTGTGTATTTGAAAGAACATTTGTGGGAATAATTCCGTATGGATTTAACAGATAGAGAATCTTAACACGGATAAAGTCAGTTGATACACAAATTAGAGGATGGTGGAGGGAGCTAATGTATTCCAATGAAAAGGGAAGTTAAATACACACATCAGGAAAAAGCCATTAATGTCTAAAAAAAAATCCCCTCAAGAATCAAGTTAAATCTTAGGACAGTAGAAAGATGGAAATAATCTTGATAAGAATGTAAATTGTGTAAATTGATGAGGGACCGAAAGCGAACACAAGATCTTTCACTAGAAACAATTTTATGGTACTAAATTTGGACGTCTGGATGAAAATATATAAAAATAAACAAGCCCTGAAGACAGAAGCTTAAAAAGTTAAGAGAGCAAAAGTAAAGAGGCTGAATTTTCCCGTCAGCACTAAGCGTGTCAGGGTGGTAATTATATTTTCCTCGGAGCGCAATACGTGCTGCGGCCCCCGCCCAGGTGTTTGCAGCAGTTTTTGCGAAGCCGTTGTGGAAGAAATCACCTCCACCCTCTATAAGGCTACGGGGGATAGAAAAAGAAACGCTGCAAATGCTCTTTATAGGAGCCAACTTCCGTGAGCACTGAGATTTGACAAGGATATGACAAGGAAAGCAAAACAGGTTGATGTTACTCACACACGGAGATTTCAAAGTCCTAAGCAATTCATGAAAGAGGTAATACCTCCTGCCCAAGTGCATGCATTAATTCCGGGACTCAAGATTGCTTCAAAATAGGAAGTCAGTCAACATAATCCAGTGTATTACTAGAATAAGAAAGAAAACTTGTGGTCTTCCAAGAGATGAGGAGGAGCACTTGATGAAAACTCGCCGGTATTAAGGAAGTGAACACACACGCACACGCACACACACATTGATATGATATTCACATGGTGCCACGGAGAGCTGCTCACACGTTTCCCAGGAGACAGCCGGCCCGCGAGCATCTTTTCTTCACTACTAGCTAACACTGTGCTCAGGGTTCAGAGCCAGTGCGTTAGGAAAGAAAAGACATAACATTTATAACCATTAGGAAGGAAAAGCCCAGAGTGCCGTTCTTTGGAGATGACAAGTTTGTGTCCACAAAAACATCCTAAAGAATCTATGGGGAGTCGATTGCAGATTGTGGTATATCAGAACCTGTTGTTTCTAATACACTTCTTCAACAAAGGTATAAAATTAGACATCAATTGTGTTTCTAGATATAACCAGCGGGTGTTAAATGAACTGTCAAGCCATGCCAGTGGCTCGTGCCTGTAATCCAGACGATTGGATTTGAAGCCAACGTGGGCTGTAAAGTCCACAAGACTCCAACTCCAATTAGCCAGAAGAAAGCCAAGCTGGAGGAATGCCTCCTGAGCAAGCAAGGTCCTGGATTCAAATCCCAGTACTGTCACGGAAGGAAGGAAGGAAGGAAGGAAAGAGGGAAGGAAGGAAGGAAGGAAGGGCTGTAATTGTAAATCTCCTCTACTTGCGGAAGCGCTAGGTAGATGAAACGAAAGGAGTCCAGACACGGACTCACATGGCACACACGTGACTTGATTTACTGTGGAACAGGTAGAGTTTCTGATGCTGGAGTGGGAGGTAAAGGGGTGGAGGACACCAGAGGGGCGTCAGGTGCCCTGTGGGTGTGCACCGGGGCCTTTGAGGAGTGGGGTCCCGGTCACTGCGTGGGTAGAGAGTTTCCATGTCCTCTGGGTGAGAGGCGGGGACCAGGGCCACAAGCGAATCCCAAACCCAGTGCCTCGCAGGGCCTGGAGAGGGAGGAGCTCACACTCCACGTTTCGTTTCCTCTCTCGCAGGGGGAGCTGCTGAGGAGAGGGATGGGGGCGGGGCACAGGCCCAGCAGGGCGTCTGGAAGGAAACCCCTTCTTCTGATAAGAAAATACCCGGTTTCCTCCTCGGTGGGAGCCCTGAGGGGCTGAAGGAGAGCCGTGGATCTGCCCGCCCGACGCCAGACATTCTGTGGCCAAGGTAGGAGTCTGCGGGCAGGGGAGCCACAGAGGGGAGAGGACTTCGCTGCAGTACAAGGAACGGGAAGAACGGTTATGAGGGACGCTCCTGGTCCCAGCCCCCTGACTTCGGGGCAGAGGCTCGCTCTGCCTCCACACAAAGCAACCAGCAAAGAGAACAACACTGCGTCTTCAAACAACTCAGCTGATGCGGTCCCCACCCCACGGGGGACAATGCCCAGTAGAAGAAAACTTAAAAACAAAATGAAGTAGAGTTAGGCAAGTCTTTCAGCACAAGGCAGAACTTTAAGCAGAAATCCAAACAGCAGGGACAGAGGGCGAGGAAGGACCAAAGAAAACAAAATGAGAGACGCCATTGGAGCGCGAACGCAACCGCAAGAACAGAAATGGATGTGAACGGAGCGGAGGAACGTGGACCGGGATGTCCGGTGGACGCAGAGCCCGCCGCGCCCGCCGGTACAGACGGGAAGGCAGTGGAAGAGGTAGTGAACAGGGAGCAGAGGGCAGGACAAGGAATGGGGCCCAGGGAGTGCAGGGCCGGGGAGGGAGCTGAATGGGGTCCCGGAGGCCCAGGTGGCTTCGCACCTGAAGGGAGATGGACGAAGCCACGGGCAGCACCAGCACTCCGGGCCTGAGCTAAGAAGAGTGTAATCGAGGAATTAGAAGATTGAGGAATAGAGAAATCCCCGAACCCCCGTAGGGGAGTTGACCGGGGGGCAGGGGAAACCGGGGTCCAGGGCTTAACTGCCACACACATCCTGGCAGCCTGTGAGACAACCGGACTTGGGGGGCAGGAGGAAGGGGAGACGACCGGAGCCGACGTAGGAGCCTGGTGTTTAAGGGACGCAAAGAATACAACACGCAAGGCTTCCCACCTGGCTCCACCGCTGTTCAGATGTCACTTGTAGTTGAGGCTCTGCTAGGCCCCAGGGGTACAGCCCGTCTAGAAAGCGAGGGCCCTGATGCACAGGTGGAAAATGAGATGCGCGTGACTTCACCACAGTTAACAGCCCGGTAATTGTGAGGACACACTCACGTTGAAAACCACACCAAACACAACGGAAATGGATCATGTGCTAAGTCACCGAGACAACATTAGTAAGCTCCCTGGGGTGGGAAGTTACAGCACTCTCGGATGGCGTGCAAGTATTAACAAAATTTAAAAAGGTCCTTCCATTAAAAAATTAAAAATCCTATTAAAACTTGAATGGAGAACAAAGCCAAACGACTGGGTTCATGAATAATAATGGCAATATTAGAATGTGGAGCTTGTGCAGCAAACCTATGGCTTTAAATAGTTTTGATAAATAAAAGTGAAAGACTTAAAAGAAAGGCATTGATTCTCCTCTTCAAAGATCTCCAAAAAAAAAGAAAAGAAAAGGACAACTGAGCACACCAAAAGAAATCTCAAGGAAAGAAGTACTAAGATAAAAGTAGGGATACATGATCTAACAACATAGTCAGGAAATGTAGTTTTACTAACAAGATAAAACTAATTACTGCCCATAAGCATATGGAAATACTGCAGTCGCCTCATGACATAAATGTAAATTTAAACGACATGGAGATGACATTTCTGGTTAGCTGACTGGCCGGTCTCTCCCGCTGAGCCTCCCCACCCCCTCCCCCCGTCCCTGTGAGCGGTGGGAAGCTGGCGTCTCTCCATCCACTGCGGTGGAAAGGACGTAGCTGCTCAGGTTGTGGGAAGAAACTTCCCCACGGCTGGAGGAATGGCGTTTGCTCACAGAGGCACGGGAGGGCCTCTTGCTTTTGTATCTGAGGCTAAGCAAACCTGTAACCGCATGCAGGACACACGCTTGCTCATGGAGGCAGCGGGGTTCACTGTGAGGGGGGCAGCTTTTGTGCAAGGCTGGGCTGTCGATGGCCCTGTGAGATTTGTGGCTGATGGACTTCTGCATAGCCCTTGTGGGGCGAGTGACTCTCTGGCTCTGCTGGTTCAAAACCTGGCTTCTCCTTGTCACTGCTGAGAACTGTCACAGGCCCATGTCCCAGTTCTCCGCCTGTGAGAGCCTTTCCATCCCTCCAGCCACAGGTATTAACACGCGTGGATCGCGTGGCCCGCCCGAGAGAAGCTCACCAGCCACCTCACCTGCCTGCTCACTGTGCTTTTGCTGAAGGTCAGTGTTCAGTTGTTCCGTGGCAGAAGCCAGCGCTGGAGCCGCTGGTGGCACGGGGCTGAGCGGTGGTGCGGGGCTGAGCGGTGGCGCGGGGCTGAGCTGTGGCGCGGGGCTGAGCCGAGGCGTGGGGCTGAGCTGTGGCACGGGGCTGAGCCGAGGCGTGGGGCTGAGCGGTGGCGCGGGGCTGAGCTGTGGCGCGGGGCTGAGCGGTGGTGCGGGGCTGAGCCGTGGCACGCTGGCACGGGGTTTGCGCGGGGCTGAGCCGTGGCACGCTGGCACGGGGTTTGCGCGGGGCTGAGCCGTGGCACGCTGACATGGGGTTTGCACGGGGCTGAGCGGTGGCACGCTGGCACGGGGTTTGCGCGGGGCTGAGCTGTGGCACGCTGACATGGGGTTTGTGCGGGGCTGAGCTGTGGCACGCTGACACGGGGTTTGCGCGGGGCTGAGCTGTGGCACGCTGACATGGGGTTTGCACGGGGCTGAGCCGTGGCACGCTGGCACGGGGTTTGCGCGGGGCTGAGCTATGGCACGCTGACATGGGGTTTGCGTGGGACTGAGCTGTGGCACGCTGGCACGGGGTTTGCGCGGGGCTGAGCTGTGGCACGCTGACACGGGGTTTGCACGGGGCTGAGCTATGGCACGCTGACACGGGGTTTGCACGGGGCTGAGCCGTGGCACGCTGACACGGGGTTTGCACGGGGCTGAGCTATGGCACGCTGACATGGGGTTTGCGTGGGACTGAGCTGTGGCACGCTGGCACGGGGTTTGCGCGGGGCTGAGCTGTGGCACGCTGGCACGGGGTTTTGCTCTCCTCTCAGAGTGTTCATCTCGGGATTTGGGGGAAGGAAGCGCGGCCGCGAGGCCCCGTGGGTCAGAGCGCGTGTCTCGAGCTGACCGTGTGTCTCGAGGGCCATGCTCTTCCTCGCAGGGCCGTCCAGCTCTCACGATGCTGAACCAGAAGGGAAATTGGAGCCGTGGTCTGGCGATGGCCTGGCACTCGTACCTGACACCTGACAGGGTCCACGGTGTTTGTGTTTGTGTGTGTTTGTGTCTGTAGCTGCTCACAGGGCTGGGGCTGAGCCTGGAAGCAGGCAGCGGAGACACGGAAGCTGGGTGGAAATGTGCCCGGTGGAAATGGGAAGCGCCCATCTGCGGGTCTCGGCGGCATCCTTTAAGGCTTTGACGACCCCTCGAGACCTGGGCAGGAGCTCCGGCACGGAGCCGTGGCCCCAGGCCCTTTGTCTGCACTTTGGTTTTGAGCAAGGGCCTCACTACCTTTTCCCCAGGCGAGCCTTGAACTTTCAAGCCCCTGCCTCCACCTGGGAGTCGCTGGGATTGGGTTCTTCAGGTGCCTTCAGGCTCCGTGTCAGCAGGGGCAAATAGTGCGGGCCTCCCCCTCTTCCCCCAGCCCCCGCCACCCTGGGGGAAGCAGGAGAAGCCGGCCCTGCTGGGGAAGCCCTGTGGTCGGTTTGCATCCCTTCCAGCACAGAGAACAAGTTCCCCACAGGCCTTCCCAGCGTTCTCCACACAAACTCCTCTAGGCTGCAGGCTGTAAGTAGAGACAGTTGCCCAATTATTATTATTAGACCACAGCGTGGGCAGGGATAAAAATGTGAATAGACCCACAGAAGAAGTGGGAAGGCAGGCCAGCCCCGCCGCAGGGGTGGCTTTAAATGCCTGCAGATGTTTATGCGCAGCCAGGAAACGCTGGGAAATGGCTGGAATCGGCGCTGGTGACAGTGGCTAATGTCTTTGTGTGCTAATGACTCTTCTATTAACTGATGATTTAGCTGATGGTTTTTTCCACTCTCCTGTGGATGTTTTGGGTAGAGTCCTGCTAACGACTCTCAGCCTCGTTTCTAAAGGTGCGCCTTCCCCTTCTCTCGGTGACAGTAGGGCCATTCCTTTGACACAGGTGTAACCTGCCGAACTAGATCCGCTGACTTGATAGGTTTATTTGTTTGCGTATGTTGCATTGTTGAAGTGGGGTCTCACTATGTTTCTCAGGCTTGCCTTGAACTTGAGGTCTTCTTGCTTTAACGTTCTGAGTGATGGGATTACAGGTGTGCATCGCCACGCCCAGCTTTATATGTTTACGCATGGAGTTTTCAAATCATATTCTATCAAAGTGTCTGCAATTCTGGACTCAGCCTACTTGGTTTCCTGAGATTATTTGGTTAATATGCTGTTGTGTTTTTTTTTTTTTTGGTAATGTCTTTTTGTGCTAATGACTTTTCTATTAGCTGCTGATTTAGCTGATGGCTTTTCCCACTCTCCTGTTGGTATTTTGGATCGAGTCCTTTTTTGCTAATGCCTTTCTGTTTCGTTTTTAAATGCGCGTCTTTCCTTTTGCGACTCTGACAGCAGGCTTACGTTAGCTTTCTCTGAGGAGTCCAGCCACATTCCCAGGTTTTTCTAGGCTGACATGGATGTGTGAACATTTAAAGTCACCTCCCTACCTTCGTGTTCGCGGCAAGGCTCATCAGCGAACCCCCTTTCACCTTGCTTGGGTTGTTGATCTATTCCTGTTTCCATGGGATTTGCTGACTCCTTGTCCGGCCTGCCTGTGGTCTCACTGAGGGAGGGCTGAGCAAACCTCTCTGCTGCACAGACTTGGGGCTTGGCCTCGGCCTTCTTTGGACAGCAGAATGAGAGACACAGCACCTGTCTGCACTGAAGCTTCCAGTGTGCAGCTCCACTTCCTATGGGCTCCAGGAAACCATCGCCAATTCCACCGGGGGCTGTGCTCCAACCCTGAGCGCGTGTGCCAACCCTGTGGTGTCTACCCAAGATCAGCTGACCTGCACACCCCCGAGTGAGAACCGAATACCTGGTGTTGCAAGCTACCCAGTTTGTAGTTATTTGTTGTACACTGCTAATGTTGTAGTGGTAGTTTACAATTTCATGACTATAAGTTTACCCCCTACGTGCCTCTCGCTCATCTTCCTTTCCCTGTATTATTTAAAGCTAAGGACTTGACTATCTCACCCATGTCATGGTTTTTTTCCATATGTGCCATTTTTATTCCTATTCGACATGATGTTACAATATTCAACCTCCTTCCTTATGACAATTATTAATTACGTTTTCCCCTAAAAGCTTAGCTGTTGGTTGTAAGCTTTAGCCCATTTTGATCAGATAATGTTACCGGTGGGTTTTTGTTTGGTAGACTTGCTTGAGCTTGCCTTTGGGGTTAGATTAGGGCTGGCGGGGCTCTTGGGAAGGCTTGGGCTCCGATGTCCTCTTTCCAGTGCCCAGCCCACAGTGCGCCGCCGCCCACCGCGGAAGGACTGCGCACCGAGGGCTCCCGGCTCATCCCGCCGCGTTCACGAGTCTGCATTTGCTCCTTCGCTGACCTTGAACAAACCCCCTCACCGCCATGAAAATCTTTTGGCCTTAAGTTATTCTTCATTTTTTCCCCTCCATTTTCTTCAGACCTCTTCTGTCCATCCTTCTATTTTGAATATGCTCTTTGGTTAGCCTTAGATATGTGGTTTCAAGTGTTTGGTTTAATTGATACAAAGTAAAAGATGCAATTATTTACAATTGCTCATTTCTATTCAAGTGCATTTTTGTCATTTGATGTGATGTCTGCGCCTTCATTGTGTTTGCTTTTGCTTCCTACTTTTTATTAGCATATGCTAATAGTACAAAGCAATGAATTTCATTATGACATTTCCATAATGCATATAATGAGTGTTGATCATATTCAACCCCATTGTGGGGCGTGTGACTGTGTGTGTGTGTGTGTGTGTGTGTGTGTGTGTGTGTGTGTTGGTGGTGGCTCTTGAAATCAGGGTCTTGTGGTCACACTGGGCTTGCTTGCCCGTGGCTGACACTCTACCGCTTGAGCCACGTCTCCAGTATGGAGCTTTTCTTGTCACTTGGAGGTGAAGTCTTTCGGACTTTCCTGCCAAGGCTGGCTTCAAATAGCACTTCTCCAGGTCTCAGCCTTCTGAGTATTCAGATTTGCAGCGTGAGCCACCAACACCCCCAACCCTCGTCCTTTTTTATCTCTCTTTCCCTCCTCCTTTTCTACTACCACTCCCCAATAGATCATTTTTACTTTCATGCAGTTTTTTTCCCTTTAAATTCTACATTGTGAGAAGAAACATACAATACCTGCTTTTGTGAGGCTGCCGTCTCTTTCTCAAGATTGGGAAATTTTCTATTACTATGTTCAATATATTTCTTATATCTTACCTGTCATTTCCTCTCTTTCATATATGCCCATCATTTGTATGTTTTGTCTTTCAATGGAGTCTTGAAGTTCTTACAGTTCCTTTTTCCATTTCTTTGCTATTTTCCTATATATTTTCTCCTTTTTCGACTCTGGAATTCTGTCTTCCACATGATGTACTCTGCTTCCCACTTTTTCCACTTTATTTTTGATCTCTGACCTTACTTTGATTTTTTTCTTTTAGTATTTCTGTCTCTTTATATCAATTTTTCATGTCTTGCATTAACTTCTTTACTTCATTTGTTTGTTTATGTGTGTTTTCATTGACCTCTTTTAGCTGTTCCATCGTATTCTCTTTGATCTCATTTAGGCATTTATTTGTATGTACTCGCTATTTATTTTGCTCTTTTTCTGGGTTCTTATTGAATTCCTTTACTTGTTTGCTTGTGTCTCTCTGTGTTCAGGTGGTTGTTATGAGTCTTCTCTCATTTTGTTGAACTTTCTTATCATTCTTTTTTTGATCTCAGTATACAGGCTTTCTTGCCATTATGAGCCTTTGTTGTATAATTGTTGTTTTCTAAGTGTGCAGTGTGTATTGTATTCACTGCTTTCTCATAGTTTTCACATTTCTATATTGTGGTTTGTCCTTTTAGTTGCCTGAAGTCTTCCTGCTGGTTTATTACTACAGTCTCACAGGACTGGATGCTAGCTACGTTGCTATGTCATGTTTTCCTCCTTTGTTGCTGTGGGGTTTCATATCTGCTGTCATAATTCCACCAATTCAGACCCCAATGAGGTGCTTACCAGCAGCAATGTACTATTGGTAACTTTATCCCTACAGCCAACCAGGCCATGTGTACTGGGTACTGTGAGAGGCTGGAATGCTAGGAATACTGTATCTGGAATATCATGATCAGAACATACCTACTAAGAGTATGGAAGTTGATGGGCGAGCTATGGAGCCTGGATGGAGGGGAGAAGGTCTGTGGAATGGGATAAGGCACCCAGTACATTGATCTGTGCATAGACGGCTCAGTGGCTGTGGAGAGGTGTGGTGATGTTGGTGATTGCACAGGAGTACAGCCAGGCCTCCGGTTCTGTTATCTGAGATGGGATCTTGCCTGGACATTGTTCCTCCAGTTCTGCACTTCCCACTGTAGCTGACATGACAGATAAGTGTCACCATGGCCAGCTTCTGCCATTACAATGAAGTCTCACAAATTTTTGCCTGGGCTGACTTCAAGCCATGATCTCCTGAATATTTAAGGTTACAGACATGCTGGGCCTGTCATCCTAGCTACTTAGGAGGCTGAGATCTGAGGATCGCAGTTTGAAGCCAGCCTGGGCAGAAAAGTCCATGTGAGACATTTATCTCCAATTAACCACACGAAACCAGGAAGTGGAGCTGTGGCTCAAAGTGGTAGAGCACTAGCCTTGAGCAAAATTGCTCTGGGACAGTGCTTAGGCCCTGAGTTCAAGTCCCATGACCAAGAAAAAGAAATAACAGACAGGAGCTGCTATTTCCAGTGGAAGCTTCGTTTTGAGGATCCCAGTTTTGTGAGTTTGAAGGTCTGAGGTCAATTTCTGTATTGTTTCCTAATATCTACCCTCTGGCCTTCGTTCTTGTGGGGTGTCTTCCCTGTTTCTGCCCCTCCACGGATCTCGTGTGCCTGTGGACAGTGTTCAGGATCTGAGGCTGATCCCGAGCCAGTTCTGGATTTTGATTTGCTGTTTTGTTCTCCACAGTTGCTTCTCCCCTATGCCTCTTCTCCTTACCGCGACACTCCCCTGAGTGACATTTCAGGACCATGGCAGACGTTTCCCAGTGGAAACCCCCCAGATCCCTAGGACACCATGGCCTCTCTTTCAGACTGCAAATTCTCATCCTGGTCATGTGTTGGTTTGATTTCTTTGATTCTCAAAGAAGAGACTGACCTGAGCTTGGGCTTGAAACATTTGTGTGTTCTCGTGGCTACTTAAAAGGAGACATCTTTGATCACTCATCTTGCTCAGATACCCTTAGCATGGAGAATTATTTTGTGTGTGCCGGTCCTGGGTCTTGAATCCTGGGCCTAGGCGCTGTTCCTGAGCTTTGTTGCTCAAGCCTAGTGCTCTTACCACTTGAGCCACAGCTCCACTTCCAGCTCTGAGGTGGTTTATTGGAGACAAAAGTCTTATGGGCTTACCCGCTTTCATGGCCCTTATGGGCTTTGAACCACAATCCTCAGATCCCAGCTTCCTGAGTATCTAAAATTACAGGCGTGAGCCACTGGCACCTGGCTTGTTAGCATGGAGATTTGAAAAACCAGAGTTAATCATGTGGTGGAAGAATGTTTCTGTGTTTTCTTTGATCTCACAAGGTGCAGCTGCTCTCTGGTTGTGCCAGCCTGGGGCTATTCTCCTGGAGGCTGGCGTGCAGGGTCACCTGAGGATGACTGTTGAGTGGAGTCAGGCCTGTGATGGAGTCTGGAGGGACACCGAGGTGCCAGGGCCAGCGGGCGGCTGTGTGTGTATGGGGGGGGGAAAGGTGGGGGGGGGACAGCGCCCCTCGCAAAGCCTGTCGGGCACCTCTGGGGATCGGCGCCTTTGCTTTAGGCGTGGCCCTGGGGTTCAGTGCCGTCCGGGGCAGTGGAGGGCTTCACCGGGGACGTTCCCTGCAGCCCAGTGGCCACGGGTCTCCTCCCAGTGTGTCTGCTCACCCCTTTCTAGATGGAGTATGCTGTCCCTGGGTCTTCCATTTCTTCCTTTTTTTGAACACAGTCTCACTTTTATTCCAAGTATTTTGGGAGGTCAGTCTCCTAAGGTTGAAAGCCACCGTTTGGAATCCACAGAGACCTCAGCCTCGGGCAGATCCCGTCCCAAGGCAGGAGAGCCTGGACGCCGGACGAGGGACCTTGGGGACACGGGCGGGGCCTGGCCTGGGGCCTCCCGGGGTGGCCATCGTGCCCGCGTGACCCCCGTGGCTCCTCCGGGACTGCAAGGCCCTCCCACGAAGGAGGGGCGCCTCCCCGTCCCCCGGGTGCGGAAGCAGCCCCCGTTTCTTTGAGCCTCTGGGGTCTTTGCGGGCGGGAGTGGGCTCTCACCGGGGCGCGTCCGCCGAGAGCCGAGGCTCCCGCTGCAGGACCTGGAAGAGGTCGTTCAGGGCTGCTGAGAGGCGAGGTAGGAAGAGAGAGCGGTGCAAACTGCTGTCCAGGCGTGCTTAGGTCATTGCTGCTACCGAGGTCAAACGAGCTCTCAAATTAATTAAAGCTACAGGATTCAGACTGGATGTGATGAAATTATTATTTCCTCACCTTTACAGCTCTCCACAGGCTTGGAGAGACTCCAGTTAGAACTTCAGGGAGGGGAGAGATCGGTGTCTGTTAAAACGAAGCTTGCAGAGAATTGGACAGAACATCTGTTAAATTGTGATTAGCCAAATTCCCCAAATTTCATTTGGGCTGGTGCTGAAAGGACACATGTGCCAAATAATGATCAAGACAGATGCTCCGATTACATGATCATATTTGCAAAAACAGTTTACTTAAAGTCAGAATGTCATTAGATAAGATGCCACCCACGTGACGCACTTTGATCACTCTCCTCCGTGAGCAGCGGAGAACTCTACCCACGTGGACGCCACAGAACCTGCTGTGCTTTCTGGTCTGGGAATCAGATATTTGACCTGTACCCCTCCCGGAAGCACAGATCTGGCCGTTCGTGTTCGGTAAATGCACAGAAGCGGCCGCAAACTCTGTAGCCGCCAGCCGTTAGGAGGGGGAGAGGGGCCGGCTCTAGCAGGTGTGGTCTGACGCGCACTTAAACCTCCAAGCTCGTCCTAGGGCCGCGTGGCTAACCTCCGTGCTTCCTCCCCGGGGCACCGGCCAGGGGTCACAGCGAGCAGCTGTCCTTGCGGGGCAGATTCATGGGCACCGTCGCGCTTCCCGACCCGGGCAGGAGATGAGGTCTCGGAAGCGGTGGCTGGACCGGGGAGCTGCGCCCCACACTTGGGGCTTGGTGCTCATCTGCCCGCGGGCCCTCTCAGATCTGCTCTCCCCGTGGTCAGCGGAAACTCGAGTCCCTGCCGTGGCCCCGCCGTCTGCAGAGCTTCCGTCCGGCCGCGGAGGGGAGGGGACGCCCCGGGCAGGCCTTCCGCTCCACTCTGCTGGGACGGCGGGGAGCCGGCGGCTCGGGCTGCTCTCCCTCTTGCCAGCTCTTCGGAACGCTCCCTGATCCCTGCGAGCGCGGAGCTGGGGCGGCGTGGGTCCTGGTGGATCGTGGCTGATTCACACGTGGACAGCGTGGGGCTTCGCACTCCCCCCCTCCCCGCACTGCCCGGTGAGCCTCGCGGGAGGAGGCCTCTGACGTGATGCGCGCTCTGGCTAGACAGCCACAGTGGGGGGGGGCACGGGTGGAAGGCGGGAGCCACGGCAGCCGTGGGGCAGTCTGGAGGACGTTGACTGGTGCCCATCCCTGGGGCGCGGGCCGATGGCGCAGGCTGTCGTCCTGTGGATGAGTTGCAGCTCGTGGTGTGACACAGAAAACTGAAGACAAGTTTCAGTTCTCCAGCCTCGGGGCTGAATTTGAAAGTGGTGCTGCGTAGGATTAGAACCGTCCTGTGCGCTGGCGGGTCCGGTTTGGATCAGTGCGGGAGTCGGCGAGTCGCCCGGAGCAAGTCCCTTCCCGGCGCCGCCACACCCGGCATGGCCCTGTGTGTCTGTCTGCGTTCCGCGTTCTCAGGACGGACGGACGCCGCCCGCGGCACAGTGAGGCACAGCTCCCGTGGGCTCTGCGCAGACGGCAGGACAGACCCCCGCGGGACAGATCCCTGCGAGACAGACCCCCGCGGGACAGACCACCGCGGGACAGACCCCCACGGGACAGACCACCGCGGGACAGACCCCCGCGGGACAGACCCCCGCGGGACAGACCACCGCGGGACAGACCCCCGCGGGACAGACCCCCGCGGGACAGACCCCCACGGGACAGACCACCGCGGGACAGACCCCCGCGGGACAGACCCCCCGCGGGACAGACCCCCGCGGGACAGATCCCCGCGGGACAGACCCCCGGGCCGGGCGGGGGAGCCGGCGTGTCCAGGGCGCCTGACGTTCTGCAAACACGGCTCTGTGCCAGGCCACTCGGTGCCCTCTCCAAAGGACAGAGCCCGAGGCCCAGAGGCCCAGGTGGAAGAAGGAAGGCGGAGGAGGACGCGGAGGGCAGCTTGGCTGGAGGAGCGGCCGGAAGGCTCCCTGCACCGGTGCCGGGGAGGCCGGATCTCCTCCGGCTCCGCCTTCTTCGGGAGACAGGGGCCGCGAGGTCTCTCCTTCCTCCGAGAGACCAGAATTCCACCCTGGCTCCAGTTTGATAATTGGAGAAAATCATTTATCTAAAGTGATTTCAAGGGACACGCTTTAATTACAGGCATTTGATAACTCTTCAGAAAATGAGCATTAAAGTAGATTTCCAATCTGGAGCTCACTTGGCCAGCGGGCCGACCCAGGTTCCACGCGCCGTTTCCACGGGGGGCTTACATTACGATCCGGCTTTGCTCGGTGGGCTGCGCAGCGGCGGGGCTAACGGGGCAGTCCCCGGCCAGTCCCCGGCCGCATCCGGAGTAATTAGGAGGAGAGCCATCGCCAGGCCGTTTTGATGTTGGCCAAATACTTTGGATACGTGTTAAACAGTGATCATCAACCTTATCTTAATTGCCCCTGCACTGACAGACGATTCATATTATGAATATAAAACGTTTTCTCAGTGAACGGTCATGGCAAGGAGAAGTGGAGGGACCCTGAGTCTGGGGAGAAGAGAGAGGAGACGCACCACCGGAGGTTGCTGTTGTCGGCCCTTCTTCGCTTCCCTCCCGACTTCAGGATTCCTGGCATTCGCACTGCGGTCTGCACAGTGTCCGCATGGAGGCCCCTTCGCACCTTCCCCCGCCCCCAGCCCCGGCCAGTGCCCCTCCTTTCTCCTCCTCCTCTGGGGGCGAGGGTCCAGCCCCATTCCCAAGCACATAGCTTCCACCCCCAAATTCCTCCCGTGGCCTCTGCCCTGTTTAGGGGCTTCCCGGGCCCACGCACGCGGGCAGAAGCAGGAGCCGGGCTTCATTTCCCACCAGCAGCACGTCTGGCGTGGGCCGAGCCCTCGGGGAGAATGGAGAACCGTCCAGGGCTGTGGAATCTCGGGGCACACGTAAGCATGCACACCTGCAGGGATACAGGCGAAGGGAACTGGGGATGTTTCATTGCCTCCCGATGGGCAGAGTGCCAGGCTCAGCCATGCAGACCCCTACCCGGCCCCGCAGAGCTCTTGATCTCCTGGCCTGGGTTTTGCTGCAGCCTCCCTCCCTCCCTCCCTCCCTCCCTCCCTCCCTCCCTCCCTCCCTGAGCTCCTTCCATTCTTCATTGCAAGATCGTCATTGGAATAGATTTTGCTGCGTTGTTTAGAGTTCAGATTTAAAGACAAGATGAATTAACTCTATATTCGTGTATCTATTCCCTGTCAGGGCGCGTCTCCAGGCTAGCGCTGGAACCCGTATGAGCTGATACATCTATGCTAGGACTCGTTTCCCAGGTGGTTAGCTATGCTGACGAGCTTTCATGCCCTCTTGGCCGTGTGTAGGTCTTCTTAGGGAAAGAGTCTAAGTCTTATACATTAAAATATTTTTAATATCTTCAGGACTTTGTACAAAGGAGTTGCAGTTCAGCAAAGCAGTTTATGAATTCAATGTCACCCTTTGCACACTTTTAGTCAGATTATCTGGGGCTTTCTTCTGTGGGGTGGTGGGAGTTCCTTAAATGTTTTATGTTGTCGGTTCTTTTTCGCGGTGTGATTTATGAGCGTTGTTCCCATTCTGCAGGCCGCCTCTCGATGTTGTTGGTTTACTTTCCTCGGCTGTGAAGAAACTTTTCAGTTTGATGTAGGCCCCCTTGTTTAATTTTGCTTTCATTGCTTGAGTTTGGATGTGATTGCCAAAATACCATTGCCAAAGCAAACATCAAGGAGCTTTTCCTTGCTTGTTTAACGGATTTCAGTTTTAAAGTCCTGAAAACTTTAGATCACACACAAAACAACCCCACGTTGAGTTGACGAAGCGGTCCCTCGTCCCTGCGATGTTGTGAACTCGAACCCGTTGCTTCTGCTCCGCATCCAGCTTCCCTCCCTCCCCTCCCCCCCACCCCGGCCTGCAGCGCTTACGGAGGGGGGAGGGGACCCCCGTCTCCCCACGGCGGGAGGAGTGAAGGCGCCCGGTCTCCCTCTCACACCTTCGTTCCACTGTGGCAGCTGTCAGCGCCCGTCTCCGAGAGGGCACTTTGCAAGGCTCCCTGAGTCTCTCTGTATCTGTCCGTCTGTCTGTCCCTCCCTCGTGCAGCGAACGCATACACGTTTTTAAAAATAAAATAAGTGAAGCGCTTCCATCTTTGGCGGCCCCGTTTGGGAAGCCCTGTGCTTTTCTGCCCGTGTGTGTGGCTTGCTCCGCGCCCCGTGACCACTGCCTGTGGCTTTCAGGGCACTCTGGCCGTGTGTGTGGCTTGCTCCGCGCCCCGTGACCACTGCCTGTGGCTTTCAGGGCACTCTGGCCGTGTGTGTGGCTTGCTCCGCGCCCCGTGTCCACTGCCTGTGGCTTTCAGGGCACTCTGGCCGTGTGTGTGGCTTGCTCCGCGCCCCGTGTCCACTGCCTGTGGCTTTCAGGGCACTCTGGCCGTGTGTGTGGCTTGCTCCGCGCCCCGTGTCCACTGCCTGTGGCTTTCAGGGCACTCTGGCCGTGTGTGTGGCTTGCTCCGCGCCCCATGACCACTGCCTGTGGCTTTCAGGGCACTCTGGCCACTGGACTGAGAAGTCTCTTTGCTCCAAGTTTCTCCTTTCTTTGTTCTCTCCAATGATGGGCCGACTTAGAGTTTGCTGCCGATTAATTCATCATGTGAAATATTTGCTATGCAAATCTAATTTCTTAACTGTCATCTTTTATTTGCCAATGTGGCAAGCCTTTATTTGTTTCTATTATAAAACTAAATCCCCGGAACTGTAAGTTCTCAATATTTTGAAATTTCAATTATCCACTCTGATCGTATCTCTATCTGCTGTCCCGTTTGCGTGCAGCGAGACTAGGCTGTAAACAAGAGTGACTTTTGAAGCCAGGGGGGTCCCTTGGATCCAGTGGGGTCCCATGCGACTTGCTTGTGAAAAGTCATCCCCACGAGCCAGCCAGATGAGGCCCGGTGACACGCGTCCGTCAGCTCTGGAAGAGCCTGACACGTTCTCTGACCAAGGGCCGGGCTGGCGCTTGGTGTTCCCAGAGCCCTCAGGGGCCCAGGTGGACCCTTGCCCCGAGGACTAACATGCTCAGTAAACTATGGGTATTGGTCATCTTTCTGGGATCCGTAGGCCAGCCTTGGATGTGTGAATATGTGCTTGCAAAATTCAGGCCTTGTGCATTAAGTCCGATAAACATACCTATCTAAACCCCATGAAAATAAGCAGACGCTGTTTCCGGAAGGACTGAGCTGGACTGTGAAGAGAGTGGTCTTCATCTCTCCACCCACCCTTCTCAGCACGCACCTGTGCATCCAGTTCTGATCTGGTAGATGAAGACTGGGGTCCCCCTCCCTCCCCCCCAGAGACCAGGGATGGAGGTGGGATGGGCGCGGAGGATGCGTGTGTCATGGGAAGTAGGCGCCAAGTCTGGACCAAGTATCTGCAGGTGAGCGGACGGCTGCGTGACCACTGCGGAGTCCCCGGGGTCAGTCCCCTGCCCGGCCGCTCCCCAGCAGCGGGCCCCAGGGCTGCGGAGCTCATCAGTCTTACAGGAGACGCGGAGGTAAGGCCTGTCCCGTCTGGTCACACACCGCGCGTGTGATGTGTCCATTCCATCCGGCACCACCAGCACACGCACCCCGCGCTTCTCAAGCACGCTCCAATCTCCACTCGTGCCACTCAGAGTGGTCGGCGTCTCAGCCTCCGGCAGCACCAGCCCCGACCGAGTGAAGTGGTGCATCGCAGGGCAGGGAGCCAGGCTGGGAGGGGGGCTGCCGGTCGGGGGCTGGGCCATAGGCCGGAGGATGGTGAGGTGTGAACCTGACGCGGCTGGCGTGGCTGTCTGGCATGGTCTGGAGTGTCTGGCGTGGTCTAGAGTATCTGGCATGGCTGGCGTGGCTGCCTGGCGTGGTCTAGCGTGGCTGGTGTGGCTGTCTGGCGTGATCTGGCATGGCTGGAGTGTCTGGCATGGCTGGCGTGGCTGTCTGGTGTGGTCTAGCATGTCTGGTGTGGCTGTCTGGTGTGGTCTGGCATGGTCTAGAGTGTCTGGCATGGCTGGCATGGCTGTCTGGTGTGGTCTAGCGTGGCTGGCGTGGCTGTCTGGTGTGGTCTGGCATGTCTGAAGTGGCTGGCGTGGCTGTCTGAATGGTCTGACATGGTCTGGAGTGGCTGGCGTGGCTGGCTTGGCAGAGTGGGAAGCTGGGACCTCAGAGGAGACACGTGATCTCAGGAAGGGCGATCTTCCTCGTGCGGTGCTGGTGGGCTCACAAAGAAGAGCAGTTACGGCTTTTCCAGTCAAGCTGCTGCAGGCCCTGGCACCAAGGCTGACCTCTGGCGTGTGGGGAAGAACTGTTAAACATCCCCAGCGGTGCCCCAGTGTCTGGGAGGCAGGGAGCGGCAGAGAGAAAGAGGGAAAGGAGGCAGAGTGAGGATGGCTGTGGGCAGATGAGGGTCCCGGTGCAGGGGAGCCCCGTGACCGCGGCTCGTCTAGTTCCAGAGCCTTTGGCGTGCCGCGTGCGTCCTTCTGGTCCCATGCCAGCCCGTGAGGCGGGTCACGGTGCTGTCACCATTCTGTGTTTAGAGGAGGAAAACCAGGGCCGGCGGGCTTTGGGCAGCACCAGCGTCCCCTCCTCACCTGCCCAGTTGGCTTGCGTCAGGCTGTTCCCGTCCCTTTGTTTAGGGGGACAATGAGGCGGTCTTCACGTGTGCTCAGCACACCAGTCATTCTCACGTTCGGCGCGTGCCCAGCCGTGCCTCCGACGGGGCGCCGGTCCAGGCCCCAAGGACTCAGCCATCAGCATGGCCGTTTGCGCGGGCCAGGGAGTCTCAGGAGAGCCGGGCAACAGATGGCATCCTGGTCCAGATGGTGACCCCAGCTGGTCAGATGGAGAGACCCCAAAGCCTCATCCTATGAACATCTGTTCTTCTCCTTGCTACGGCTCCGCATGGGGTGTGGGATCTCTGCTCCACCCGGTTGTCCGGGCCCCAGGCATGTCTGTCCCGAGGTCCTGCGGGGCCGATCACCAGTGAACGGGGTTGGATGGGGTGGGAGGAGGGGGGGTGGGAGGATCTTCCAGCGAGATCCGGAAGTAGAGGCTGGAAGTAGAGGCCCTCCGGGGCACGTGATCTAGAGAGAACACCGAGCCCAGAGCCCCGTCTCCGCTCAGCGGGGCTTCAAGGCAGCGGGATCCTTGGTGCCCGGGGGGAAGAGGGCAGGGGCGGCTCTCCTGCCGGAGAAGGCAGAACAGCGAGCTCACGTTCCCTTCCAGAATGCAGACGGGAGGCTCTTAGGGCACCCGAGCCATCTCAGCCCCCCGAGGGCAGTTGGTGGAAGCCGCCACCCATGGCGCGTCCATCCAGCCACAGCAGAGCCAGGCACGGGGAGAAGGGCCAGGTGCGTTCCGGGAGAGGCGGCTTTTCATTCCAGTGATGGAATACCTCTGTACCACCGTTCTTTCCCAGTGTTTGTTTGTTTTGTTATTTGAAATTTTCTCTCACAATCTACCGGGCTCGGTATATTTCTTTGTTTGCCCGCGTTTCATCTGTGCATAGATTACATGTTTTCAGCAGCATCTGCTGTGAATTTTAATTACGAGGCTCAACTCAAAGGGAGCCTTGCAGAGCAGCCCGCGTTGTTAGCAGTCCAGGGCTGTGTTTACGGCACAGACGGAGGTTGCAAAGTGCGTCGGGAGACTTGGAAGCCAGACAAAGGAAATAGAATCTGGCCATCTCCCCTTGTCTCGACGCCCTCGTTCTAACAGACCTCTGTAGCAGGGGAGCACTATGCATAAAATTACTTTTGGCTTTTTGTTTTTTTGCCAATAATTGTCCTTTGGTTCTTCAAGGCAATATCACAGGGCCTCGGTAGCTTTCGTGTCGTAGTGATGGGATTTGTAGCTGGACCAAATGGAGAATGCATTTCTGTGTTTGGTTGTCTCCGTTTGCAAAGATAAGCTGGTACAATGTCAGAAAATGGGGGCTGCCATTACTGACTAGCCTGGGACGCCTGCTGGGCTACGCTGAGTTTGGGGTGTGGGGTCCCCGAGGCCCACTCGCCCACGTCGGTGCAGTGTCACTCGGCAGGGAGCCTGGCTCACACCCTCGCCCCCCGGCCGGTCATCGGGGGGCTGTCATTGCCCAGGACGCGGGAGCCGCTTCCCCGGCTGGCCGCTGAGGCCCAGCGCGCTCGGCCGCCATGGGAGCCGGCCCCCGGCGGGCAGATTGCACCTCCCTCCCGTCCTTCATGCAGAGCAGGCCCATGGCTATCTTTTATCTGAGAAGCAAAACTTGTGGCCGTAAACCGTACGGGTGCGGCGACTACTTGGCTGCCACCGTGGCTGGAGGGAGACGGTGGGGGAGAAGTAGCCTCGCCCTCGGAGCGCTCCGCCTCCCAGGCGGGGCCTCGGCGCTGCTGCTGGGGGCTCTGTGCCCTGGAGGGCAGACACGCCCGTGCCCTGGGGTGGGCTGGCCAGGGATCCTCAGACCGGCCTCATTTCCCCGCCCGTGCCCTGCAGCCCAGCCCTTCTGCACTGTCCCCACCTCCTCGCTGGGGGCCTTTGCTTTCTGGACGTGGGCTCCCCAGACACCCCGGCCCCTCTGCCTCGCTGGGACCCAGGCGTGTGGGGCGATGGGCTGGGTGGCGCCATGCTGTTCTGTCGTTGACTTCTGCAGCTCTAAACGTACCAGGCCCGAGCCCCTGACGTCTGGGGTGCCCGCCCTCCCGGGGCGTCCCGTCCACTCCTTGGCTTTGCTTTCTGAAGGCTCTTCGCTCTCTTCAGCCCAGAGGTGGATCTTCTGTCTCTGAACGGGGGACCAGAGGGAAGCTCGCGGGCGACGATCTCGCTTCGGGGGGAGCAGAGAGCTTCACGGGCTCAGACGTGGTTTTGACATGGGCGTCCTCAGAGCTACGTCCTCAGGGTGTGCTGCAGCGGGGAGGGGTGGGAGGGGTGGGGGTGGAGGCTGTCTTATGCCTGGCAGTGTGTGTGTGGTGGCGGGGGGACCTAGAGAGCGTCCTTGGTGTTTTGATGCTGCAGCACAATGGGCTGCTTCGCGGGCTGGCAGAGGTGCCGCGAGGGAGGGGGGCTGGTTTGCCCCCCCCTCCTGGAGGCCCTTTCCCGGCAGCTCCTTTGGGGTGGCACCTCCCAGGAGTCCTGTCTGCGGGTGAGCAGGGTGGGCAACGCCTCCCCTCCCCGTGTGTGGGGGAGGGGCAGGAGGCACGGCTGTCAGCGCAGCCCGCCCTGGCACTGGCCGGAGCTGTACCGGCCAGCTTGGCCCCCCGTGTGCTTTGCTGTAGTTTAGCTAGCTGGCCTGTCGCTATAGGCCCGGGTGGGGGGGCGGGGGGGGGTGAGCAAAGGGAAAGCAGCCGCTCAGTGCACGTGGCTCGGTGGCTCGGGTGGGAGTGGCTTGTCCTCTGGGCCCCTTCCTCCCGCGCACGGTCTCAGGGCTCGGCCTCACGGAGGGCGGCTCGCAGGCGTGGCGGAGGGCCCCTCCCTGCACCCCAGGGCGCCGCCGCCGCCGCCCGCCGCGCCCTCCTCGCCGCCGTGGTCACGCCTCTGCAGTAAAACCACCGCACCAACCAGGAGAAGAACCTGCAGCCCCGGCTCCACACACAGCGCTTGTCCCAGGGTCACCGGGGCAGAGAAAGGGCTCGGGAAATCAGCCCCACGCATTTGACTCACCTCGCTGCGTTCCCAGCCTCGTTCTTAGGCTTCTTACCTATCTGTTCAAGTGTAGATAACATATTCATGTTATTTAAACTAATTATGAACTAGTAATGATGCAGAAAAAAACTCAATCCAGAAGGCCAGAAGACTGTTTTCTTCGTGCTTCAAGTAGCTTCTTTATTATTTTTGTCACTGGAAATTAAAAACAAATATAGACATATATACACACATCTCTCTATCTACGTATCTATATGTAGATATCCATAGCACCAAGATTGTTGTGCAGAAAGTGTGGTAGGTTGAGGAACCACACAATTTCAAGCATAAACACTTATTCCACTTGGTTAGGATCCTGTGGGGGGAGAAGAATGGAACTAGGAGCGTGAGAGGCGGAGAAGAGAGACGTGTGCGACTCCTGGCTGTTAAGGAAGATCCAGCTCCTCAACTTTTGCGATCGGTCATGGCGAACGCGGAATGCCTTGCTGTTTGTATGGCACTCAAGTCTGATGGACCAGCTTTGTTTTGAAATGCGGGCGCTCGCCGTGTGTCAGGAACGGCACCCCGCTCTACGGTTTGGGTGCCACGTGCCCGTAGACGCGGCCGTGGCGTCCTCTAGCTGCTGTAACAGAGTGCCCAAGAGGAAGCCATTTATCAGGACGGACAGAACTCAGTGGGCTCATGGCTGTGGCAGTTGAGCAGATGAACATCACGGTGTCAGTTTGTGCGTGGGGGGCCTTCTTGCTGGGCTGACCCAGCGTGGACCAGGATCAAGTGGCCGGCAAAGACGCTGGTCCCACCCTGAAGGGCGCCGCCGGAGGTCCTGCCACGTCAGTGTTCGGAAGGCAGTTAAATGTTACCATGGATTTCGGGAAGGACAAACATCTTTCACACCGCAGGGTGGTCTGATTCCCACAGGCCTTGCTGACAGGCGCAGGTACCGGGGTGAGGTGGGAAGGCGAGAGACAGCCAGGCCTTCCAAACCCACCGAGGCAGGCTTCCGGTCATTTTCTTTTTCTTTTTTTTTTTTTAACTAACAAACTTACACTTTCAGAGGAGCTCCAGCCTCCGCTGGCGGCTGGGAAGTCATGGTTGGGCCTGGGCTCCTCAATCCCCGCTTCCTCCCTGGTAACGGCGCACATTTCTGTGTCCTTTGTCACACCAGCGCACCAGTACATTGCCAGGACAACCCAAGTCCACGTTTTATTCCCTCCTCCTCGGCTCTGGGCCGTGCCTCTTGGCCCCCACCTCGGATCCTGCGCTGTGACCAGCTGTCAGGTCTTGGGGTCCTCGTGACCCGGTTTCGCGTGCGTTTGATGACCCTGACGGGGCGCGGGACAGGTGCTCTGTGCCCTGTCCCTCCGCTAGGATTCATCTCAGGGTTTTCCTCACAGGGAGCCTGTGATTGTCGAGTGGGGGAGGAAAATCACAGAGGTACGGTGTCCTTTTAAGACGTTCCCAGGGCGTGCCCCGGCAACCTGCCGGCCCCTAGCCCAGGTCCGCGTGGGTCACCTGGCTGAGGTGATCTTTGTCAGATTTCTCCCCGGTATTGCGCACGGGCGGTGTGGCTGAGGGAAGGGACAGAGGACAGGTGTGCATGGCGTTCCTGTGCTCCGGAGGCACAGGGCACCCAGCTGCCCAGGGCTATGGGTGAGGTGCGTGCCCCGTGGGGCTGGAGCTATGGGTGAGGTGCGTGCCCCGTGGGGCTGGAGCTATGGGTGAGGTGCGTGCCCCGTGGGGCTGGAGCTATGGGTGAGGTGTGTGCCCTGTGGGGCGGCCCTGCCCTGCCTCGTCTGGGGACCCCGGAAGGATGGTGTGCTGGTTGTGAGTCTCGTTTGGCAGCCTCGGTGGCTCGGCCACTCCTGTTGGTGGCACCGGAGCTTGGACGGCCCAGCCGGCCCATTCATTGGCCGCAGGTCTTCGAAACAAAACCTCCACCCAGCGAAGAGCTGCCACGAGCCCTCCTAAGCAAGTCCTTCTGCAGTTTCACCAGATGTTTCAGAGACCCACTCGGGAACCATCTTGGATTTCAGCTTCTGTTTGCGTGTTGGCAAAGACACGCGTAAAGATCCATTCCTTCTGATTGAACGCAACACGAGACGATCCTCTCCACACAGACCGGAGCCCTCAGAGCCAAGAGGATCGGGGCGTGTGAACGAGGCCCCTCATCCCACCCACGACGCAATGAGCTGCAGGGGACTCACGGCGCCGACGGCCCCGTCTCCAGAACCCGGGCGCTCACGGTGGCTGTGGCCCCTCGGCTTTGCACGGCGCCTTCTCCTGCTGGCGCTCCGAGCCTCCCTCAGGGGTCACCCTCTGCCCCCCGCGGACACGAGCCACAGCGCCCTCCACAGCCACGGGTGTGTTCAACATGGTGTCTCGTCTTCCTTACGGCGCCCCCCCCACCAGGTGCCGCGTCCAGGCGTGGCAAAGCACTGAGGAACTCAGACGTGAGGGAAGGCGTCGTGACTGACCGGGTGGTAGAGGATATGGTTCCTGCTTTGTGTCTGTGGTGTAGCCTGAACACGACTTGAATCACCAGAAGCCACAGTTGTTCAATCCCTGCCGCGCCCCGCCCCCCCCCAGCACCCTGGCGGCAGCATACATGGGTGCCTGTGTGGATGTTGCTGTTTCTGCTTGTCTGGATTGCTTCCAGAACAGGCAGTGATTGGGGGAACAGCTGGGATTGTTTCCCCAGCCCCGCAGGACCCAGGATCCTGGTACTTTATGGTTATTAACCTGCCGTTATTAAGTTCTCAGCACCTCGGTGCTGCCTGGGCTGTGATTTCTTACTTGTGAATATTAAGTGGCGTTCTTATTGGGAACATATTTTTCTTTTAATGTGCATCATGAGATCTCATGTCCCGAGTTGCCCAAGAATGGGAGTGGTATCGGGGTCCCACTGTGAGGTGACCAGGGCGCTGTGTGCGCACGGAAGGGTGCGCAGGGACCAGGGTGCTCTGGGCATGGAGCAGGTGGCTGACCGCCGCCCTTTCAGCTCTGCAGCCCCAGGAGCAAGACCGTGGGACTCTTAGGTGAGTGGGCGGGGCAAGCGGAGGGGCGGGGTGCGGAAGGCGGATTGCGGAAGGCTTACGGGAAGTGGGGGTGCCTCATGGAACAGCCCCTCCCCCCCCAGTGCGGCTTTCCCACTCAGCACAGCCCAGGTCCGTCCCCCCCCCCTCCCCCCAGCCTGCGATCAGGAGCGCAGCCTCAGGTGTGAGCTCACTTCGCTGTGTCCTCCTTTGCAACCGTGGGGACTGGGGCCTCTCTGGCCATTGCGACTCAGCCGTGGGGGGGAGGGGGTAGCCTGCCAGCCCTCTGGGAACAGGAGGGCATGTCCAGCCTCATCCGCAGGCAGCCTCTGGGGGGCGCTCCCCCCCCCCCCATGTGCTGAAGGCCACACCGGAAGCATTGCTTGGTCTTATTTTGGGGACAGGACGGCTTTAGTTTTTTCAGTTGCTAAATCTCATGATTCCCACAAAGCCCAAGAGCTCTGTCCCGCTCGGTAAGCGGGAAGCTGTGTCACGCTTTGGAGGGGACCTGAGCCAGGAGGGCATCCTGAAGGGAGGGACACAGCCCGGGGGCTGCAGCAACGCATGCAGGCCCTGAGATTTGGGCTTGGGTTGGTCAGCTCACGTCATCCCCAAAGGCGGATGAGGAGCAAGCCTGCCCTGGCCTGCGGGGCCTTCCTCTGGATGACTCTGCGAGGTCGTCCTTGGGGGGATGGGCAGTGTGATGACCCTGCGAGGTCGGCCTCAGGGGGGATGGGCAGTGTGATGACCCTGCGAGGTCGGCCTCAGAGGGGATGGGCAGTGTGATGACCCTGGGAGGTCGTCCTCAGGGGGGATGGGCTGTGTGATGACCCTGGGAGGTCGTCCTCAGGGGGGATGGGCTGTGTGATGACCCTGGGAGGTCGTCCTCAGGGGGGATGGGCAGTGTGATGACCCTGCGAGGTCGTCCTCAGGGGGGATGGGCAGTGTGATGACCCTGCGAGGTCGTCCTCAGGGGGGATGGGCAGTGTGATGACCCTGCGAGGTCGTCCTCAGGGGGGATGGGCAGTGTGATGACCCTGGGAGGTCGTCCTCAGGGGGGATGGGCTATGTGATGACCCTGCGAGGTCGTCCTCAGGGGGGATGGGCAGTGTGATGACCCTTCGAGGTCGGCCTCAGGGGGGATGGGCAGTGGGGTCCCAGACACAGGTTGTAATAAGTATCCACTGTGAGCTTATTCTGACATGAGCAGCAAATGTGTGTGTGTGTGTGTGTGTGTGTGTGTGTGACAGAGAAAGAGAGACAGAGAAGAGTTCTGAAACCACCTTTAATAGGATTCTTCAACATTGAACAAGCCATGCAAAGAGCAAATAGAGCTCACTGCCTAACACTGATTGATTGTTTGGTCAATTGATCCATTCATTCTCCAGATAGTCATTGTCTCCCATTGTCATTTCCGTGCTTTATATGAGAGCAACCTGATTAACAAGAAAGTTGAGTACTCTCTCTCTCTCTCTTTTCTTCTCTCTCTCTCATATCTAAATCTAATTCAGTGGGAGCAGACAGGCATTAATCAAGTAATTGCAAGTCTCGCTTTATTTATAGGTGGAAGGGGCAGTCTAGAGGAAAATCCATGAAGAAGATGGTGTGGGACTCTCCGGACATCGGTCTGAAGCACTTGGAAGTAGAGAGCCCCCTCCTCTAGAAGGACCCGACACCCGAGAGCAGGTTGGTTTAGGGGGTTGGGCAGAGGTTTTATCTGGTCTTCACAGTAGCTGGGAGACAGGAGCCTCGCAGGTCCGTGTGGGTTCCCTGGAATTGCATGACATGAATGCTGTCTCACCGTAGGCTTGGAGATCTCTGGCAGGGTGTCACATCAAGTTTCGTTGAGTTTCCAATCAAACTAATTAGAGGGGGCTCTTCTAGGTAAATCATATCATCACCATATTGAGGCTGAACATGTTTCCCTGTAGAGTACAAAGTACTTAGAAAATGACATCAAGTCCAAGCTGTTTCCTAAAAATAAATACAAACTGATTTCCACCTGCTTCAAAATCAGAGTTGATAGAAGTTCAGCAGAAAGAGCATTTATTTACATACTGATTTGTTCTGGGAAATAACTCGAGAAGGTCCCGGTCCCAGAGCCCTTTAGGAAATGATGAGACTCTGCTTGCACTTGTTAGCGTGTAGAAACAGAAAGCCTGAGTGCCCCACATCCAGATGGTGGCAAGTGGAGACCAGGAGGGCATGGGAGTACCTGAGAGACGCCCAGGCTCTCAGGGGAGGGAGGGTGGTCCTCGGGACAGGGTCCCCTCCTCCCTGACGGAAATCAGGTCCATGAAGCCACACCTGCAGACAGCACATGAGTTATGCTTTCAGTGTCCTGGCCGTGCGATCACAGGGGACAATTAACAGCTGGAAAAGACTTCGAGTTCTTTGCCTACAGACCTCTCCTTTTCCTAAGGGTGAGTCCAGATTCTGGGACGAGGGCATGGGTGAGCGGCCCAGAGGCTTCCACGTAGCTGGCCAGCTTTCCTCTCCTGCTGTGCTTCCAATTTATTTCCTGCTGTAACTTCCCTCTAAGATACACTTATTATTTTCGAAGCAAAGTTTAATCTGAATTTTCTGCGTGGAAATTCAGAACACTTTGAGACCCAGAAGGTGTGCCTTTGAGGGCCCCTCCCCACCAAAGTCCCTGGAGCCCCTCTGCCTCCCCCTGGTGGCCTGGAAAGTCACTGGGCATTCCGTGGGCGCCAGGGCACCCACTCAAAGGCTGGACCTTTGAGCCGTTTTGTTGGGGGGCTGGAGAGGTGTTTCCAGAACAATTAACTTGGAGAGGACACTGAGAGGCGTGGCTGGGATGCGAGCTCTCGCTGCCGTACTGGGGGTCCTGGGGGTCCTGGGGTTGGGCCTGGCTGAGCCTCCGCATGCCTACTGCTGCACACCTTGGCGACCCCTCAGAGGGGCTTAGGCTCGGGAGGGGTGGGGGAGGGGAGGCTTGCCCACCAACGTCTCCCCTTCTCCTGGGCTTTCACCCTCGGCCTCATATAGATGAGTCTAGAATGGGGAGGCACTGTGTGCATGCAACAGGAGCCCGCCCCCCCCCCCCCTCCGACTCTCTGATGTAAAACCAGCTCTTGAAGGGATGGCCATCTTCACACACGTCTCTCTGATTCCATGAGTGAGAGGCCAGCAGCCCAGAAGATGGAGACTCATGCAGGGGCCACGGGGGGGGGGGGGAACCTCTTTGTGGGGGCTCATCCATAAGCAGGTTTGGAAACCCGGCTCTGTCTACTACTGAAAGCGGCCCCCGATGCTTCCCACCTACACCCCCAGACTCAATTTGCTCCACTTTGTTAGGTTAGTGTCGCCATGAAAGGCCAATCACATTTGGTGTATTTATTTCCTCTCTGCCTTACCGTCTAGGCTATAAAGGCACACACAAGTGAGTGTGCTTGTTTACGGGGACATACCTGTGTCCCCAAGCCGAGGGTCATGCCACACAGCAACACTCCCCCGTGGAAAGCCTGGCTGGCCCACGGTGGCGGAGACAAATGGGGGAATCACCTGGGAGCCTCCTGGGAGGCCAGCCACCTGTCTCACCCGGGATGCGGACTCCCGAGCTCCCGCCACTCGGCTCCTTCGTCCTGCGTGGGCCTGGCTCTCGGGCAGTAGCGCGCCTCACCGTGTCGGGGCGCCAGCGCCAGTGCAGCGTTGAGGATCCCGAGCACTCTCAACCCAGTCGCTCCCATGGCGTGTGCCATTCTGGCCCTTCTCTCCTGGTGACCATCAGGAGGAGAGGTTCTTTTTCAGCTTTATGGCCTCGCTGGTTCGATGGCAGTTGTGGTGCCCATAGCAGCTGTTACTTCTCACTACAGTGGGTCAGAAATGAAGCTGAGCTCTGGCTTAATGGAAATTGTCCCTTGAAAGGTTTGAATTTGGAGCATTTATTCTCCATTAATTTCAAGTAGGCTCTAAATTGAGCAAAGCAGCCTTCGTCTTTCCTTTGGATTACAAGTTTGAGCTGACACAGGGCTGCCAGGCTGCCGGGCTTAGTTGTGAGCACTGAGGCGTGTGGATTTGGAGGGGGGCGTGTCCATCTTCTCAACGCCACTCATCCCATGGGGAGCCTGGGCCCCACCAACCTTGGTCAGGGGCCGAAGGCACCGAGGGCATTGGGAAGGCACTGAGGGCATTGGGAAGGCATCGAAGGTGATGGGAAGGCACTGAGGGCGTTGGGAAGGCATTTGGGGGCTTTGGGGAGGCATTGGGGGCTTTGGGAAGGCACTGAGGGTGTTGGGAAGACATTGGGGGCGTTGGGAAGGCATTGAGGGCGTTGGGAAGGCACTGAGGGCATTTCGAAGACATTGGGGGTGTTGGGAAGGCACTGAGGGCGTTGAGAAGGCACTGAGGGCGTTGGGAAGGCACTGAGGGCGTTGCGAAGATATTGAGGGCCTTGGGAAGGCCTGTGGAGCCCAAGCAGATGGCCCCCGTTGTGTGGACTCTGCTCCGGGGTGGACTTGGGGAAAGGGTGAAAGGCTCTGCCCTGGACAGAGAAGGAGGTGGACAAGAAGCCCTCCCACCCCCCTTCCTGAGCCCTACTCTCTTTACAAAGGGTTGCGCTTGCTGCTTCATTTTGTGCTGGGGTCAGTGACAGCCGCAGAACGTCTCCATCATCCAGGACAGGTGCTGAGCTGATTTCAGGATAACGCTCAGCGCTGACCAGTTCTTCATGGTCCAGGATGCCTTTGTCTCAGACCAAGCACGCCAGTGGTGTGGATGAGATGTGACAGCAAGTAGTCTGGCTTCAGACACCATGCCTTACCCAGGTCAGCCTGCCTCTAAAACCCCTCACGAGCCAACCCTGTAGACTCATCCATGAGACCTTCTTCTCCAGAGAGAGTTTGGTTGGTGTGGTGTGTAAGCTATCTTCCGCAGGAACCCTGAGCTAGACACAGGCATGGAACTGATTAATATTAGGTGTCCTGTGTTTGTGTCCAAGTCCAGCTTTGAACTTTGTGGGAAACATCGTGCCCCCGTGTGGACGGCCTTCTCCCCAGTCTGTGGCCTCCCTCTGTTCTTCCCAGGCGGGCTCCCCTGCTGGCCTTTCTTCCTTCTTTCTGTTCCCGTTGTCACTGATCCAAACACCAAGCGTAGCTCATCAGCTCAGAGGGAGACGGACAGGGAATGATTTAGCTTTCTTCCAAATCCCTGTCTTCCTCTATGGGTTGTGCCCCTTCCTGCCTCTTGATGACATCTTGCCAAATGCCACAGACTTTTTTGGTCATTTTTTATTAACAACAAGTCTAGATGAATCCACCTTGAAGTCACGTCTTTCTCCTCCTGCTCCGTGAGCCTGCAGGGACCTGTGGTGGTCGGAAGGCCTGGAATGAAAGGGGACAGGAGTTCCTCAGCATCTGGCTGCCGCCAGGATCCTTTGCTGGCTATGGGAACTGCAGAGGAGGACCATGGCTGACGGTGACACTTCAGAGGCCATCAAGGGACCAGAACGCATGCGTGTGTCAGGCAGCTGCCCAAGAAAACGAGCCCTGTAGCTGGGCGTAGAGCTTTACCCGGCGGGCTTGAGAGCCGCAGCGCCCACGCAGCCCAGAGCGTGGGGCAGGTCCCCTGGGGAGCATCCTCGCTGTCAGTCACGGGCGGCCGTGTCTGCCCATCCCAGGGCCGGCTCAGCTTTCCGGCACCGGCCACCCTGTGGACGTGCGGCTCCCGAGATTCCTTTGTGGAGAGCACCTCCTTCCCCTGAAGGGCCTCGTGGTGACCCCAGTCCCTTCGGAGGACTCACCAGAGCTGCCTGAATTTGCACCTTCCCCCACAGGGATTCCCAAGACCCCAAATCTTTTTATTTTAAGCGTTATAGCTTCTGGGGCTGATTTGGTCAATGGCTGTCCTCTCTGGCCCCCTCTGCATGGAAGGTAGGAATTCTGGGCTCTGGTTGGTGATTGGCACCTTCATGGGGGGTCACGGAGGGCGTCCCCCAGTGCCCGGCCGTGCCCAATGGCAGCCAGTGCCTCCGGGCCACGTGGCCTCTGTTGCCCTTGTGTCCAGGCATTAACAAGATGGCGCAGGCGCATCCTCAGGCGGGGTCCCCTGACCCCGAGCATTTCTGCATGTGGCAGCCAGCCAGGGTGCTGCTGGCCCCACCCGCCACCCCGGCCGCCGTTTTCATGGCAGCTGTTCAGAGGAAAGCAGGAGGTTACGAGCTCTCAACTCCCTAGCCTGCCCCACCCCAGTGCAGAGGAGGCGAGGCGTGTGGTCTGGCCTCTCGGCTCCATTCCGGCCGTGGCCTCGGCAGGTCTGGGTGGGGAGACTGCTGGCAGGGTGATGGAGGGTCCCACATGGCTGGTGGGGAACCTGCCTCCCTGTTGTTTGCAGCCCCTGGGGAACGTGAGGTGCCCATAGCTCGGATAACTCTTGGTCCTCAGCCCTGTGTTCCGATCGCCGAATCGACAGTGTTTCACTCTCAGGGCAACATTGTACTCACCATCCTTGCTCAAGAGCTCCCCACTGCGTCCCTGCTGCCTCCCTCCAGCCCTGCTCCTGGAATGCTCTCCCTACCTCCAAACCCGTCCTTCCTCCTGCTGACCCCCAGCTGCGAACATGCCCTGACCTCTTCCAGTCTCCTCTGCACCGTGTTCCCTCCACTTCCGTCTCCTTCATCCTCGCCATGGTTCACCGGAAATGGCTCCACTTCCTTCTCCTTCATCACCGTGGTTCATCAGCAATGACTCCACTTCCTTCTCCTTCATCCTCACTGTGGTTCACCGGCAATGGCTCCACTTCCTTCTCCTTCATCACCGTGGTTCATCGACAATGGCTCCACTTCCTTCTCCTTCATCCTCACTGTGGTTCACCGGCAATGGCTCCACTTCCTTCTCCTTCATCACCGTGGTTCATCGACAATGGCTCAAGGATTGCCAAGTTGTCACCATTTTCCGGCTGTGGAAAGACAATACATCTCAGTGGCTGAAGACGCAGAAGGTGGTAGTAAACCTTTGAGACTATAGACATTTGTAAGATAAGTCCTCGAAAAATGTTGGGCTGCTTATTTATTAGCAATTGAGCTTTTTATTTTCACTGGAGTCACTTTTGTGTGTTCTCGTACATTTTAATGAGAAGCTGTTCACAGCTTTCGGTGTGCTGTGTTAGTCTTGGGCATAGAGCTGATCACACTGGGAGGTCGACTCCCCTCCTACCATACTCAGCAGAGCCATGGTTGGCTCTTTACTGATGGCCTCTGGCCGGGTGTGCAGAGCCAGCTTTCTGCTTCATCACTGTGCTTCAGTCAGTACAGTGGAATGCTGTGTCTTCCAGCACCCTAGGACAGAAACAGGACACTTGAAGGGAGAAAGAAAACCTTCACGCAGCCGCCACATTCCTGGCAAGATTGGCTTTCCAGTGACTTGTCAACTTTGGAAAACAAAAAGACACTGTATTTCTGTACTTAAAGTAAGAATAGATTTAAGAGAGCACAAACCAGATTCATCTGCAAACCTTTCAAGAGCAATAGCTCCATCAAGAAAGAGTTCAAATAAAAAATAAATCATTGCCATTTTCAAGTTGAGCAATAAACTGTGTATAATTGCGGAGGCCGGGATTGCCGCTAATGGAGTGTGTCTGTCTTCTGGCAGGAGCTCCACAGTCAGTGTCTGAGGGAGCAGCGAGCAAGCCGGGGACGCCGGCAATCCCCGCACCCCTCCGGGCCTTCCTCCAGTCGGCACACGGTAGGCACTGCTGACCCCTCCCCGTGCCAAGTGAGGGTTCCAGGGGACCCCGGGGTGGGGTCTCCTCAGCCTACTGGGAGGGAACGGCACTCACGTGACCTGAGGTCCTGAGGTTTGACACCCAAGGCTCAGGACTCAGACTTCTGTGTATGGATTCCAGCTTTGTAAAACTTGTGCTTTTATTCGCGGAGGCACTGGAGTCCTAGCCAGGAAGGTGACGGGGTGCTCCCAGTGCTGGAGTCCTAGCTAGGAAGGTGACGGGGTGCTCCCGGCGCTGGAGTCCTAGCCAGGAAAGTGATGGGGTGCTCCTGGCGCTGGAGTCCTAGTCAGGAAGGTGACGGGGTGCTCCCGGCACTGGAGTCCTAGCCAGGAAGGTGACGGGGTGCTCCAGCACTGGGTCCCTCACCGTAGCATGGGCACAGCTGGAGGGCCTGGAGTGAGACACACTGCCTTCTGGGGCCCAGGTGGCTGCAGGGGGACCCCCACCCCCCACCCCTGCACACCCATCCTGCTGCATGTAATTCTGTGATTCACATCTCAACAGAAGAAACAAGGGTTCCATTGCTCCTCTGGTCTGATTGTGCCTGTCCTGCAGCCCAGGGCTGCCCTTCTCATGGCGTCCACCCTTCCCTCTCCTCTCCTCTCCTCTCCTCTCCTCTCCTCTCCTCTCCTCTCCTCTCCTCTCCTCTCCTCTCCTCTCCTCTCCTCTCCTCTCCGCTTCTCTCCTTTCCTGTCTTTTCCTCTCCTGATATTTTTTCAAGATCCCTCTGAACCCCGCGGGTCGCTGATCATGAGAGGGAATGTTCCTGTCTACTGGCTGACGTAGTCTTTACATTTGGTTTTTTTTCTTCCTCAAGAGGCATCATGCACCCTGCAATCTCTGGGGTGCGGAGGCCTTGCAGGCAGCTGAGGGTCCCGCCTGCCCCGTGGAGAAAGGGGTGAAGGCCGACTGCCGGCTTCCGCACAGGGATGGGAGGGTGGACACCGCACAGGGAGTCAGTGTGGGGGGGAGGGAGTGGGGATCGTGATCAAAAGTCAACCACGAGGCGATTTCAGGTGTCTGTCATTTGCTATTAGGCAAATGAGAGGGTCCAACGCACGTGAATGACACCCAGCGAAACCCGTCATCAAATGCTTTCTTAATGCTTGCCACGCATCATTTAACATTCATGGCATTCCTGTTATCGGTTCTAGCAGCATGTGCGAACCAAAGCCACCTGGGAAAGCTGGGCTAGGACCCCATCAATGTCAGTTAACTCCGAGATACCCGATGGAAACGCGCGCGATGGTGGAGCTGAGCGGGTTCCCACGGAAAGCAGAGGAGCAGGGGAGGGGGAGGATGCCTTCGGGGAAGGGCGGTGGGGGGCCGCAGTCACAGATCCATAGGTGTGCTTTTATGAAATCCTGAATTTGGAGATAAAATCACATCTAACACTGTTACGTATAAAACCTATTTACTGATATCAAGTAACACAATAACACAGTGAACCAGTCACACGCACACACACGCACACACACACACACAATCACCCTCTTGTGTGGTTACCAGTCCTTGCTTCTTTTCATTGTTTATTATATTGTACCAATCCCTAGTTATTCTCTGTGCAAACCGTATGAAGTTTACGTAGCTGCGATCACACAGTCCGCGTCTTTTAGTTCACGTCTTTCCTTGGTCTCGGTGAGGCGGCAGCTCCCTTGGCCCATCTGCTTTTGCTGCTGCTTGAAGGCACTCTGCTGAGTGGAGACGGGGTTCTGTAGCCGTGTATCCGTCAGTAGGCTATGTCCAGGCCTCCGCTGTAACAAACTGCCTCCTCAAAAATTCCTCAACTTGGGGCTGGGGATATAGCCTAGTGGCAAGAGCGCCTGCCTCGGATACACGAGGCCCTAGGTTCGATTCCCCAGCACCACATATACAGAAAAACGGCCAGAAGCGGCGCTGTGGCTCAAGTGGCAGAGTGCTAGCCTTGAGCGGGAAGAAGCCAGGGACAGTGCTCAGGCCCTGAGTCCAAGGCCCAGGACTGGCCAAAAAAAAAGAAAAGAAAAAAAAAATTCCTCAACTCGTCTCCTGGTTCAGACAAGGGAACGTTATTTGCCTGTCTGTGCATCCATCTATCCATCTACTATCTACCTACCTACCTATCAAATACATATATAATATGTAATATATATATTATATGGAGAGGAAAAATCTTTTAATTTAATAAAGTAATGTCTATTCCCCCTTAATGGGACTGTACCAAAATTCTGTTACCCCTTCCTTCCTTCCTTCCTTCCTTCCTTCCTTCCTTCCTTCCTTCCTTCCTTCCTTCCTTCCTTCCTTCCTTCCTTCCTCCCTCCCTCCCTCCCTCCCTCCCTCCCTCCCTCCCTCCTCCCTCCCTCCCTCCCTCCCTCCCTCCCTCCCTCCCTCTTTCCCTCCCTCCCTCTGTCTCTCCCTCTCCTTTTCCTCTTTCTCTCCCCCACTTCTTCCCCATTTCCCTCTCTTTCTTTATCTCTTTCTATTTCTTTCATCCTGGGGATTGAACCCAGGGACTATAGCATGCTTTACAACTACAACCAGATCCCTTATGTTTTTGAGCCGGGGTTTTACTATCTTTTCATGGACTAACCTTGAGTTTTTTTTTTTTTTTTTTTTTGCCAGTCCTGGGCCTTGGACTCAGGGCCTGAGCACTGTCCCTGGCTTCTTCCCGCTCAAGGCTAGCACTCTGCCACTTGAGCCACAGCGCCGCTTCTGGCCGTTTTCTGTATATGTGGTGCTGGGGAATCGAACCTAGGGCCTCGTGTATCCGAGGCAGGCACTCTTGCCACTAGGCCATATTCCCAGCCCTAACCTTGAGTTTTTTTTTTTTTTTTTGGCCAGTCCTGGGCCTTGGACTCAGGGCCTGAGCACCGTCCCTGGCTTCCTTTTTGCTCAAGGCTAGCACTCTGCCACTTGAGCCACAGCGCCACTTCTGGCCGTTTTCTGTATATGTGGTGCTGGGGAATCGAACCTAGGGCCTCGTGTATACGAGGCAAGCTCTCTCGCCACTAGGCCATATCCCCAGCCCTAACCTTGAGTTTTTGACCCTCCCGCATTCGCCTTCTCTGAGGAGGTTACGGGTGCCTAGCCGTGAGCCTCCTTGCCGGGCTCGGGAGCTGGTGTTGTGTGATTTTCCCAGGCTGGTGGTGTAAGGTGAAGAAAGCCGTGACCCTGGGTACCCATCCCTGAACCCCTGGAGGGGCTGGGCAGCTTCTCTTATGGTGTTGGCTGTTCAATCTTCCTTTTCTGTAAAAGTTTTATTGGACATTTTAGCTTTTTTTTTTCTATTCTGGTTTAAAAAATTGGCATTTGGAGCTCCTTATATATTCTGGGTAGCATTTATGATTCTAAGTTGTGGCAAATACAGTCATGTTTAATGATGTGTTTCATTAGCAGATATTTTTATTTTAACATAATTAAACATATCCATCTTTCCTCTTATGTTTGTGTTTCTTTTTCTCTTGTTTAAAAACTATTTCCAACGTCAAGTTCATAAAGATAGTTGTATGATTTTCTTATTCAGGCTTTATGGTGTTGCCTTTCATATTTATGTTTATTACCATTAAGTTCTGGCTTCTGAAAAAGGCAAAAGGGATACAGTTTCTGGAGAATGATGTTTTATTCTTTTTACCTTGTATGATGTTTTTGTTTAACAAAAATCAGCACAGTTCATTCATCTTTTACTCTGTAATGAGATGTTGGAATGTATTCTAATCTAGTATTATGTATATGCAATATGAATAATGCAGCCACAGTCAATTTTGTTCTTTGTTTTGCACACGTGTGTGTGGTCCGTGTGTGTCTGTGCATAGACATTTGCTGGTAGTGAACCACTTGGTCATGAGCTCAGGTTTGGTGGTTAGCACCAGTGGTTTTCTTCCGTGCTTGTACCAGTTACAACCCTGAACAGAAGTGTGTGTGTGCATGTGCGTGTGTGTGTGTGTGCATGTGCATGTGTGTGTGTGTGTGCACGCACACGTGCATTCCTGTTTTCCCAGGTCCTCACCAGCATTTGGCATAACCAATGTCTTGTTTTCCTTTGCTTTCTGTCTGCCGGTAAGGCTCCCGTGGACCTTGTTGATCTCATCTATCCTGTGATTTGCTGTGATGTGGATTTCTTTCCTTCCTTCAGGTTTATTTTGGTGTGCTCGTGAGCGTTCGTGTTTCCCAGGTGTGTGGGAATTTGTCAGGGGGAGGTCTTCAAGCACGGCCTCTCTTGTATCCACTTCTGGAGCTTCCATTGCAGGTAGAATAGATTTTCTCGTGGTCTTGCCGTTATAAATAGATGCTCTAGCGTCTATTCGCCTCACGGCGCTGCACTGTTATTTCCCCCCATCTACCTTTCTACTCCCCGTTCTCTATGTATCTGGATTAGTCTGCTGGTTAGCTTCAAGTGCATTTCGATTTTGATAGGTATTTCTTATTTCTTTGGGGGATAGTCTGAAATCTGAATGCCGTCCCTTGTTCTTCGTTAACATTTTTGTCTCTGTTACATTTGGTCATGGCCCATACAGTTGTGTTGCATTTTTAACACAATATTGTGTAAGTTGAAGTTTCAGAGTCTGATTCCGCTGTTTGCTGACTTTGGTAATTGTTCCTCGGTTCTTTCATTTCCCTGCTTGGTTTATGTGTCGGTTGGTTGGTTTCCCTGTGTCTGGGATCATTAGGAGAAGTATTTGGGTTTTCTTCTTTCGGGAGCCCCGAGGACGAGGTATCTGGGCCGGCTTACGCCCTTTATCTTCAGCGTGCGCGGCTTTAGGCTGTTTTGTTTTGGTTGTTCTCAGGTACGGCCCAATCTCTGTCTCCCAAATGGCTAGGACTGTGCCCGAGGTGGCGATTCTTCCCCGGGGACCTGGGCAGGGAATGGATTCAGCCGGTGCGAGCGCCCACCGGCCCTGCCGCCCACAGAGCTCGCTCGGCCTCCAAGCCATCTTCCCCGAAGCCACGCGCGGGAGGCCGGTCAGCTCTCCCTCCCCTGCCGTGGGCAGATGGCCCCAGCTCCCCACGGGGCGGGGGGGGGGGCAGTTCAGTCACCTGCTGAACCGTGGGGCCCAGCCCATCCGCGCTCTCCGGTGCCCAACGCGTCCTAGCGCGCACGATGGGCGGGGAGGGGAAACAGAACTTGCCCGCATAAGGAGCGGCGCAGTTCAGAAGCTCACGCCAGCAGCCGTCACGCGACACGGCCGAGTGGGTGTCTGGGAGAGGAAGCCCTCGCCTGAGAACCCCCGTGTTCCGCAGGTGAGGGGGGCCGCGGGAAGCTCGCAGTGTCTCTTCTCAGCTCCCTTGCATGAGCTTTCAAAATGACCTTGCTTAACCGCGGATGCTCTAAATGACCTTGCTTAACCGCGGATGCTCTAAATGACCTTGCTTAACCGCGGACTCTAAATGACCTTGCTTAACCACAGACTCTAAATGACCTTGCTTAACCGCGGACTCTAAATGACCTTGCTTAACCGCAGACTCTAAATGACCTTGCTTAACCGCGGATGCTCTAAATGACCTCGCTTAACCGCAGATGCTCTAAATGACCTCGCTTAACCGCGGATGCTCTAAATGACCTTGCTTAACCACAGAGTCTCTAAATGACCTTGCTTAACCACAGACTCTAAATGACCTTGCTTAACCGCAGACTCTAAATGACCTTGCTTAACCTCAGACTCTAAATGACCTTGCTTAACCACAGACTTTAAATGACCTTGCTTAACCGCAGACTCTAAATGACCTTGCTTAACCGCAGACTCTAAATGACCTTGCTTAACCACAGACTCTAAATGACCTTGCCTAACCGCGGATGCTCTAAATGACCTTGCTTAACCACAGACTCTAAATGACCTTGCTTAACCGCAGACTCTAAGTGACCTTGCTTAACCGCAGACTCTCTAAATGACCTTGCTTAACCGCAGACTCTAAATGACCTTGCTTAACCGCAGACTCTAAATGACCTTGCTTAACCGCAGACTCTAAATGACCTTGCTTAACCGCAGACTCTAAATGACCTTGCTTAACCGCAGACTCTAAATGACCTTGCTTAACCACAGACTCTAAATGACCTTGCCTAACCGCGGATGCTCTAAATGACCTTGCTTAACCACAGACTCTAAATGACCTTGCTTAACCGCAGACTCTAAGTGACCTTGCTTAACCGCAGACTCTCTAAATGACCTTGCTTAACCGCAGACTCTAAATGACCTTGCTTAACCGCAGACTCTAAATGACCTTGCTTAACCACAGACTCTAAATGACCTTGCTTAACCGCAGACGCTCCACGGTTCTGCACTTGATGGGACGATGGCAGAGTTAGAAGTCTTGTGACATCAGCTGCGGCTCGCGCGGCCTGTCTCCTCGGTGTCACTCTAGCAGTTATCTGCCCCTGGCACGGGGCAGCTCATGCCCCAATCCCCACCCGTTTCAGACATTCTTAACAGTTTTTGTCCTCGTGTTTTCCCCCCTGTGCTGGAGATTGTACACAGGGCTTTGCTTGTCACAGGGAAGTAATCTGACAATAATCTATATTTCTAGTCATTGGTATTTTTGAGACAGGGTCTTTCTGTATAGTCCAGGCTGGTCTTGAACTCACTATGATATTAGAGGCCACCCTAGCCTCTAATATAAGAGCCTGCCTCTGTCTCCCCAGTTCTGGGATTAGAAGCTTAAACTAATATGCCCAGTTCTTACTAAAAACTATTTTCTTTGGTTTAAAATACTTTGAGTTGTATTTTGCATGTCATGCATTCTACCCTGTAAAGCACACCACTTAATGTTTAACAAACGGACAAAGTCACACAGCTAACACTACGAACAAGGTTGCTTGTGCACGTTTGTCTGTCCCAGGCACCCACTAGTGTTTGTTTGTATCTTCGCGGCTTCTGGATGTTTCCTACAGATGGAGCCACGTAAGATGCATATGCTCGAGGCTTCTGTGAAACCCAAGTTTTTGCGGTTCCTCCGGTGTAACATGTACGCCCGCTCTCCTCTTTCCTTCCACTGGGTATCTGTTTTGTAGTTGGTGAACACAATTGACAGGTAGCGCCGCTCGTCTCTCCTCAAGCTGCCCGCATCCTCGATAAGGCCTCTCCGGCGCCCACCCCATCTCGCCTCCTACGACGCGCTCATCCTCTCTCTGTTACCACCAAGATTCAGAAGTGGAATTTCACGCGATAGGCTCGTCTTATCTGTCTGCCGTCACCCAGCACATTTATTTCCAGGCTCATTCACGTCGCTGCGTTTACCAAGGATTCGTTACTCTGGATGGCTTCTGTGCAGTGCTCCTCTGTTCATATACCTCTGGACGTGTATCCTTGGCTTTCACAAATAATAAAGCGGCCCTGAACGTTTGTGCCAGGCTTTGTATGGCTATATGCTTTCTTATACTTGTATAAATACCTAGGAAAGCATAGATGCCTGGATATCTTTTCAAATGGGATTGTGGTATTTTATTCTATATGTGCTGAAGTTCCAGTTTTCCCATATTTTCAACAGTACTTGGTGTGTCACACATATATAATAATTTTTGAAGTTCTAGTTGGAGTAGCATGTCACCACAACTTTAATTTGCATCGATCATGATTAATGTTATTGAGGGTATTTTATGTGGTTGTTGGCTATTCATGCATCCTCTTGGGAAGAGAAGAATCCCTGGTGAAGCATTTTCTTTGAGGAGACTTGTGTTTGAGTTTAACACGTAAACCTGTGAAGATCTTCAGTTTATGTGTGGTGTGAGGTAGCTTTCAATCTCCTTTTGCACATAGAAAAGTTGTTGTTGCGAGATCAAGAGGTTTGGGCCTATGCCCATAGTCAGTGTCTGCATTTGTGTGTGTGTGGCCAGAATCCATGCTTTCTTGTATTCTTGTTTTGAAAACCAGAACACACTTTTTGATCACTGTAACTTGACAAGACCCCAGTGAAGTAGAAATCTTTATAACACTACTCTTTAACATTACTTTTTATTCTTACCATTTTTTATTTGCCAGTCCTGGTGCTTGGACTCAGGGCCTGAGCACTGTCCCTGGCTTCTTTTTGCTCAAGGCTAGCACTCTGCCACTTGAGCCACAGCACCACTTCTGGCTTTTTTCTATATGTGTGGTACTGAGGAATTGATCCCAGGGCTTCAAGTATAGGAGATGAGCATTCTTCCACTAAGCCATATTCCCAGCCCCCCACTTTTTTTTTTTTTTTTGGCCAGTCCTGGGCCTTGGACTCAGGGCCTGAGCACTGTCCCTGGCTTCTTTTCTTTTTTTTTTTTTGCACAAGGCTAGCACTCTGCCACTTGAGCCACAGCTCAATGGCCGTTTTCTGTATATGTGGTGCTGGGCAATTGAACCCAGGGCTTCATGTATACGAGGCGAGCACTCTACCACTAGGCCATATCCCCAGCCCTTATTCTTACCATCGTATTTCATGCAATTTTATACATATTTCAGAGTCCATCTGTGGATTTTCACGAAAGTCTTGGTGGGATTCTAGACAGTCCAGTGACGGGTCTGGGGAGCTGTCTTGTGAACACGGCCGAGTTATCCAGCTGTGCACAACGCGGACTCCACTCACTGTCTGTAACTGCCGTGGCATCTTTCCTGGAGCGTCGTTGTGTTTCAGTGTTATTATACATCCTGTTATCTTTAGTTCCTGGTTATTATTTTGCTAGGAGGTGGAGATAAAGTGATTTCTGAACACTGACACGGCATCCCGCAAACCTACTAAGCGCGCCTGTGCTTTCTAGCAGCGTTTCTGGATTCCAGTGTCGTGTTGTCTAGGAAGCAGGTTCGTTTTTCTGGGGAGTCTATTTACTTTTTCTTCCTTGGTCTAGCCTGTGTGCTCTGGGCAGGACCTATAGTACGAGATCAATTAGACAACATGAGATCAATTAAGCAATATTGATCAGTTTGCTGAGAATCTGCTTGCGGTCTGACTTCTGGTCTCCAGAAAACCCTGGCAGAGGCGTTTGCTGAACGTTTTTAAGGGGTGCGGATTCTCCATTTTGTAAATTCCTTTTCCTGTTAGTTAGGATGACCATATAGTTTTAAACTTTTTTAGTTTATTAATAAGGTAAATTACACAGGTTGATTTTCAAATGACAGGAGCCTTAAATTTCTGGGATAAACTATCTTGGTCATCACATTCTTCTAATAGGTTGGCAGATAATTTGCTTAACTTTTGTTCACAGTTTTGTTCCTCTAAGTTTGTGTGATGTTGGACTCAAGTAGGCTTTTTTGATCATACATTTTGTAATAAGTGAAATGGTGGCTTGAGTTTCATGAACATGTTTGTAGCTTATCAATACATTTCTTCCTTAAATGGTTGGCTTAATCTACTAATAAACCATTGGTTACACAGGACACATTGGATATGTCTTCACATGTACAAGATTCAAGATTCAATTGATGTAATAGATACAGGGTGATGAATACTGTCAACATTGTTGGGTTTTTTTGTTTGTTTTTTGGTTGTGGGGCTTGAACTCAGGGACTAGGTGCTGTCCCTGAGCTCTTTTGCTCCAGGCTAGTGCTTTACTACTTGAGCCACAGCGCCATTTCTGGTTTTTCTGGTAGTTAATTTGAGATAAACATCTTATGTACTTTCCTGCAGGGGCTGGCTTTGAACCACTGTTCTTCAGATCTCAGCCTCCTGCGTAGCTTGGATTACAGGCGTGAACTCCTCAAGCCTGGCAACATTGTCAGTTTTTAAAGTAAATTTTGTATCTTTCATGAAATCTCCCTTTTCATCCACATTCTGCAATCTAGAACTCAGCGGTTGACAGCCTTCTCTTGTTATCATTTCAACACTGAGTATATCTGGCAAGGTCACCTCTCTTGCTGATAATTGTGTCTCTTGGTTTCTCAGTGGATGGATTCTATGCTCTTCTCAAAGAACCTGTTGGTTTTTTAATTAATTTTTGGTTGTGTTTCTCCCCGCTTCTCAAGGGCAATGCTGTGCTTGGGTATCTACTTTGGTCTTTGTTATTTTCTTTCTGTTGACTTTGCTATTCCTTTTCTAGTTTCTTAAGAAAGAGTGTGTGCTCCTTTGTGCGCGTCATCTCTCCACTGTGACACTGTGGCAGTTGCAGACACTAACTCCACTCTAATCATCGCCCTCCCGCACCCTACACCTTCTGCTGGGTGCCTTTTCATTTCTCAGGCAGTTCAAAGCACATCCCGACTTCCCTTTGGCTTTCTTCAAAAACATGTTGTTTTCCTTCCGCATATCTGGACATTTTCCAGATGTCTTTCTGTCATTACTTTCCAATTAAATTCAATTTTGTCAGAAGTTATAATCTCATTATAAGCCCTTGCAGTTAGTTTAGCGCTATCCTGCAGTCTTGGGCTTGCTCTGTCTTGGTGAGAACGTGTACTTGAAAAGAACGCACCTGCTGCTGGCATCCCGACGGTGTCCTAGAAATGTCAGTCAGGTCTGTGGATGGCGTTGTCCAGTGACTGTGTCCTTGCTGGTTGCCTTCCTACTTTTTCAATCTGCTATTAAGGGAAAGAAGGGCCTGGAGTATTTGACCAGAATTGCTCAGTTGTTTTTTCTCTCTGTCTGTCTGTCTGTCTGTCTCTTTCTCCCTTCACACTCCTTTGCAGTTACACTGGGTTTTGCTTAGAGTATTGTGAAGCTCTGTTTGTGAATTTGTAAAGGCTCAAAGATGCTGGAACTTCTTAACCAAGAACCTTCTCATTCTGGAGCGGGCTTCGTAAGGTGGGGCTCGGTGGAAGAGGGCTTTCCCAGCATGGGTGGAGGAGGCCTTGGGTTTGGGTTTGATTCCCACCAACACACACACACACACACACACACACACACACACACACACACACACACCACGATCTACTAGGTTAGCCTGGTATACACGTTTCTTGTGCTTTTGTTGACTTCATTTTCATAGTTCTATATGAAGTGACTCTCCCACGGGATATTGATTTTCCATCCAATCCAACAATCTATGAGTTGGAGTTTTAGTCAAGGTGACTGGATTGGTGTAGGTCCATAGGACCACGGTTTTCTATTTGCGTCTCTCTCGCTTGTCCCCTCTCCTGGTTTTCTGCTTCATTAGGGTTGGCTTATTGGATGTTGAATTGGTGTAAAATGCGGTGATTGCTCTAGGACTCAGGGCCTCCATCCTCAGCCTACCTCTTTCTTCTTCCAGGGATACTTATCGCTGCTCTCATCACAGACAGCAGCGTGTTGATCTCGCTCCCAGTCTTCACGTTATTCTCTCGTGTTTACTCATCAACTCCCGAATACATTTGATCCCTTTTGTCTAAACAGCCCATTGACTTCTGATAGTATCCAAGTGATATAGGAATTCGCTTCTCCACACCCCTGGGTTCCAATCTGCCATGATTCTCTTTCTCTACTTCCTGTCCCATTGCTGGCATGGAGAATCCCTCATTACTAATCAGTTTCAGCATTTCTGAAAGCGTCCTTATTTTTGTGTTTAGACTGGGCACGTTTGTCTGCTCACATTGTTTCTGGTGCGTAAGAAGCTTCTCCTTGTTTTTCTCTGTGAAATGGGTTCTTGATTCTCTATCTCTGTTTTATACTTTTCTCTCATTCACAAGTTGTGCCATTTAATTGTGATTTTTCTTGTGATTTGTGAACCTTCTGAGATATGGAAACTTGCTGCTTTATGAAGCTAAACTTTCAGCCACTATCTTTCCGTTTTTCCTCTGCTGTTCCCCATTACTCTTCCTTAAACTCAATTTGTGGGCCTCTTGCACCTCTAAAATTTGTGCCACAAGGAATGAATCTGTCTGTCTGTCACCTATCACCCAGCTGTCTTATTTATTTTCATTGTGGCCTTTACTTTTTACTTTTATTTCATCTCTTTGTCCTGATTCACATAGTTTCTGTTGCTGCATCTTAGATTTACTTTTCTTCTGCAATGTCTGATCAGCTCCCCAGTGTAACTTTCATTTTCAATGTTAAGAGCTTTTGCACTTAGACTTTCTGGTTCCTTCTTTATACCTTCAATGTCTCCAAGCAACCCTGGGCACCTGAAATACACTCATGATCATTTTTGATGCCCTGGTCAGGTAATTTGAACACTGATGTCAGTCTGTGCCTGATGTTAATGGGTTGATTAGTCTCCTCATTAAGGACTGTTTCCACATTTCTTCTTGGGATTTGGGGTTGCCACGGTGTGAGGGCTTTACTACTCTGGGACTCCGTGGGCAGGAAGCAGTTTGGTTCTTCTGGCCTTGCTTCTCCGCTTTGTCGGGTCTGGCTGCAGCGGCACAGGGCTAGCGCTCACTATCTCTTGATGAGGGAAGGCTTCTTGAGTGCGGTTCCCTCCCCTAACTCTCTTAGCTTGCCTGACAGCAGGGCCGGGACCGTCTAGCCTCGGCCTGCCTTTCCTGCCTTCCTTCTCCTTATGTGTTTGTGTTTCTGCTTTTGAGCCTTTGTGAACCGTCGCTGTCCTTTCCCTCTGTCTTCCAGGAATCTACGATGCTTCTACGATGTTCTAGTGAAGAGGTCATTGTGGCACTGTGTTAGGATCTGGTGTGGTTGGTACCTTCGTGTAATGGTAACCCAGTCTGGGGTACTGATCTACTTCACGGAGTTCAAGACACAGACGATCCCCCCAAGCGTGGGAACTCTTTTCTACTTGACAGATGACCGTGTTACCCACAGGCCCGTGGCACCTCCCGGGGCAGGGCTCTGCCGCTACACGAGGCTGACTCAAGTCGTGCGGTGGGCGTTCTCCACGGCGGGGGGGGGGGGGGGGCCCAGGGCTGAGCAGACATCGAGGAGTGATGGGGGCTGGGGGGCGGGGCAGAGACAGAGCAAAGCATCCGGCTGGCCCTGAGGGTGCAGAGGGGAGCAGGGAGGAGGTGAGGGCATGCAGAACCCCGGCTGTTCTGAGCCACGCTGGAACCGCCCCGGGCTCCCGACCAGGTGCCCACCCGCCTGACTGCGGCTTCTAGAACCTGCTCTGACTCAGGTGTGGCTGGGGAGGCACTGTCGCAGGGAAGGGCCTCATCTACAGGGCAGATCTTGAAGGAGGGCACCGCTTCCAGACCTCAGGGCAGAGAGCAGCAGCCCAAGGAGGACGGTCCGGTGATGACGAGGCGGGAAGCCCCAGGGACAGCGGCGTCCGCGGTCCAGTCCCGGATGGAGCTGGGCTGCGTGGCAGGAGCCACGTCTGCCTCTGGCCTAGGGCAACCGGGAGGAACAACCGGGAGAGAAAGCTTTGCTCTGATGTCCTCTGCCCAAGCCCTCTCTCCTGGGAGTTCATGGCTCTGTTTCCCGGGCTTCCACAGTTGTCTGCGTAGCCTTGAGATCGCTTTCCCTGCCCTGGCGTTTGGAGCTGGTCGCGTGCCTCTGCCCGCCCGCGCTCTAGGGCAAGCGGAGCCTATGAGCACCGTCTTTGCCTTCCAGCTAAAATCGTCCCCGGAACCAAGGCTCTCGCGCAAAACGTGGGTGCTAAAGTCTGGCGACTCAAGTGAGCAGAGGGCTCCCTTCTGCACGAGTGAATGCTTGCATCGTGAGCGATCGCACCGGGCTGCCCTCCGTGACACGCGTGAGGACTTTGCACGCGTGCACTTTTCATTTCAAGACCTAAAGCGATGACGCATCTCAATGGATGTATCGGCAGCACAGAGCCAGAAGAAACATTCTCAGCCTCATCTCCCCATGGTCGTACGGCTTCCCGTCCGGTAGAGCCATAAATAACGTCCTCAGTGAGGAGGGGAGGGGAGCGGAGGCACGTGGCTTGATGCCGTGGCTGCCGAAGTGTGCAGCCCAGCCAGGTCCGTGTCAGCGTTGCTGGGGGCAGGTCAGGGGTCAGGGGTCAGGGGTCAGGGGCCAGGGCGTCTCCACCAGGCCTGGCGCAGCTGCTCGGCGGGGGGGCCGGGGCTGGGAGGGGATCTGGAGCGACGGTGGGGTCCACAGTTCCTTGTTACCGAGGTGTCCACGGAGGCGCCCGCGGGCCTGTGCGTCAGGACGTCAGTGCGGACGCCCCGCTGCTGGAGGAAGCAGCGTGTGACAGGCCTGGGGACCTCCGTGCCGCCGACACGAGGGATCCCCGATGCCCTGGGGGTGAAGACCCTGGTCCCGGCTAACACTTCCGATGCCAGGGGCGGACTTTCCTTTCCGGGAGCTGGAGTTGAGAGCGGGGCTCGCCAAGTCACCAACGAGGCCGTCCACTCCCTTCCTGCAAAAGCCCCGGTAGGGGCCCCTCCCAGCCCACGCCCTGCCGCAGGGGCCCCTCCCAGCCCGCGCCTTGCACCAGGGGCCCCTCCCAACCCGCGCCTTGCACCAGGGGCCCCTCCCAGCCCGCGCCTTGCACCAGGGGCCCCTCCCAGCCCGCGCCTTACAGCAGGGGCCCCTCCCAGCCCGCGCCTTGCACCAGGGGCCCCTCCCAGCCCGCGCCTTGCAGTAGGGGCCCCTCCCAGCCCATGCCTTGCCGCAGGGGCCCCTCCCAGCCCGCGCCTTGCCGCAGGGGCCCCTCCCAGCCCGCGCCTCGCCGCAGGGGCCCCTCCCAGCCCTCGCCTTGCCGCAGGGGCCCCTCCCAGCCCGCGCCTTGCCGCAGGGGCCCCTCCCAGCCCGCGCCTTGCCGCAGGGGCCCCTCCCAGCCCTCGCCTTGCCGCAGGGGCCCCTCCCAGCCCTCGCCTTGCCGCAGGGGCCCCTCCCAGCCCTCGCCTTGCCGCAGGGGCCCCTCCCAGACCGCGCCTCGCCGCAGGGGCAGACGGTCAGGGCTCCCTGCCGGTCGTCCCCAGGCCCGGCTGCCCCTGGCACTGTGGACGTGCCCGTGCCCTCTGGCGCGGCCCGGGCCTGTCGTCCCTGAGGCTCCTGCCTCACCCCAGCTGGGGTCTAGGATCTCGTGCCCACGTGGGTGCTGGAGGCATGGGGGATGGGTGGCGCCATGGAGACCCAACGGGGCCTCGTGAGAGGTCCTCGGGTCACTGTCTTTCATGGGGGCAGGGAGGCCCCGATCCTTCCCCGCCAGGACGTGAGCAGGCCGCCGGCCCCGGCCACGGTGTGTGTGCTGCTTCGCCACAGACCGAAAGAGGCCGACGGACCGTGGACTGGGACCCCCAAACCCCGAGCCAGCATAAACCATTCCTCTCTGTAAGCGGACAGTCTGGTGTTTGTGACAGCGATGGTCAGCTGACTTACACGTGGCCCCGGCGCCTCCCTCGTGGGAGGCCTTTGACGTCTTAAGTTTGTTCATGGAGCTCGTTTTCTATTTCTTTCGTTCTCGGAGTGCAGCTGGTCAGCACAGATGCTCGTGACGTGTGTTCTCATGGCGGCTAGGGAAGCACCGGGCTGAGGTCCTGGCCCTGAGTCGCTGCGCTCCTTCGTGCTCTCCTGCGTCCTCTGTCGGGAGTTTCCATGCCTGCAGTCCCACCTCTCCCATTGTTCATCATCTCCACTCACACAATCTCCCTTGCTTGCTCACCAGCAAGTGACCCAGCTGTGCACACTCTTCAGACCCACCAGCTCCTCTCCCCGGAGCCTTCGGGTGTCCTTCAGTTCTTCTCACTATCCTCGACTTGAGCCTCTCCTTTGACATTACACTTCTTGGCAGTGCTGGGATCTGAACTCTGCCCGTCTGTGTGCCGGGGAGGCGCTGGGCTTCGTGCCTAACACTACGGCCCTTCTTCACTCTTTGAATAGGATTATTCCATGCGTAGATGGCCAGGCCAGCCTGGATAGCCACCTCCTACCTGTGCCTCTTGCGGAGCTAGGACGGTGGGCACGCGCCACCACGCGCAGCTTTTGATGCGCTGTTGGTGAGCATAACAGCTACGAGCCGCCAAGCCCAGCTCTTTGCTATTGATTTTGAGGGTGGCTTTGAATGGCCATCCATCGTTGAAGGGGAGAATCTCATCAAGTGTGTCAGGCACATTAAGATAGTTCTTGAATAAATAAATAGGTAAGTTTATTTGTGCAAACAAGATTTGACACTCTTTGACAAATTCTCTAACACTTGTGTTAGTACTTTGTAGTTTTAATCCATTCCGAGGAGAAATCAACCAAGAGATATAATGATAAAATGATGTGACAATGTAAGAAGCTTAAAATTCAGAGAGCAAATAGAGACATAGTTGAGAACATTGCCAAGTTAACAGTGCAGAAAGAAAGTGGGGGGGGGGGCTAGCACTCTTCCTTTACAACCTGGCCAATCAGATACATACTTGGGAGAGTAATAGAAGCAGTGGAAACGGTGTCCCTTTTCCCTTTATCCAGAGCATATTTACAGTCATTGCTTAGGACCTAGGAAAGAAGACGTCAGACAAGTTCTGAAGAACGAGCATTACATGTCACAAATCCCACATTTTTATAGCAATAAAATTAGTACTTAGTCATGAAACGAAAGAGAAACCACCACTCACACGGCCAGAGACGAAGATAAAATTCACGGTGATTGCCAACTACTCACGACTATCGGGTGGTGCCGAGTGAACCCTTGGTACTCAGTACCTGCTCCCCAGATCCTAATGGAAATGGTTCATACACAGCCCGAAGCACGCCGCACAGCCGGTCCTTAGAGGGAAACGTGACTACTGACGGGTATCAGAACCCCGGCGGAGGGCGGGAGCGCGCGCGGGGCACGCGCGCGGAGCACACGCACGGAGCACACGCGCGGAGCACGCGCCTCGTTGGCAGGGATGAGGAGCGCGGTCGGGACCACGCGCGCGGACCGTCCACGCACCACCGTCACAGACCCAGCGAGAGTGCAAGACCAGCTCACACCACCCGCACATCCTTCCCAGGGTTCAATGTGGATGGAGTCAACATATTAACACGTAAGCCTGAGGCGTCCGTGTTAGTTGTCACCTGTGTAAGGACACAGAACGGGGGGGGGGAGGAGAGGAGTTTAAAAAGGGTTTTAATTGTAGTTATGATGTTTGTGTCAGGTGGAGATAAAGGGCGGGTCTGTGGGGACAGTGTGCACTCAGACACAGACACACACAGCGTGCGTACATGCGTGCGTGCGCACACACACATACACGCGTGCGCGTCCGCTGGGTTTGCTGACGGGGTGGGGGGGGCCCCCTCTGGCCGCCGCCCACGTGGAGCTGGTCAGCGGGCAGATGGAGGGATGGAGGGAGCCAGCGACCCGCACCTCGTCGCTGGAGGTAGGGAGGGAGCGGGCCCGGGGCCCCAGCCGGGAGGCTGGAGAGCGGGGCGCCTGCCACGAAGCTGGCCGGTGGCCAAGCGGTGCTTCCGTGCGGGTTAGACGGGGCGCTAGCAGGGGTCCGCCACTGGGCCCACCGCCCTGGCCATCTTTGTGGAGAGACGGTCTTCCTAACTGATGTCTGGGTCTGTACTGTCATCCTTCCAGTCCCCCTCCCCGTCCTGTCGCGCGGATGGTAGTCATCCTTCCAGTGCCCCCTCCTCGCTCCCCCCCCCCCGCGGCTCAGAGGGTGGGCGCCGCCTCGGGCCTAGACATTGTGCCCCCCCAGAGTTCGGATGGCAGATAGGCGCCATCATTCCCAGGCACTGGCTGAGGTGGCGTCTGGGGCCTTCTCCTCGCATCGGCGCTCCTCAACCACAACCCTCCCAGCTCTGCCGCCCACGTATCTGGATGACAGGCGGGAGCCACCCTGCGTGGCAGTCTTGAATTCGTTCCTGTTGGCGTGCGCGAGGGCTGGCGCTCAGGGCGTTGTACTTGCTGGGCAAGCGCTTCCTTCCCCTCTCGAATCGCACCTCGGGCTGTCAAGTGATTTCGGGCAGACGATGCTGAACAGAGCATAGGAGGCCTTTGGGAGGTAGCCATCAGTGCCCTGGACGAGCCTGGGGCCACCTCCGTCTCCCTGGCTCTGCCCTGCTCTTCCTGTCCTTCTGTCCCGGTTCGTTTGTCCATCCTGTGCTCTCAGGGCAGAGGCCTCTCCCGGGCTACCGGGCTAAGCCCCTGTGTCTCTGCATCTATTCCCGGGAGGTCCTCAGTCAGAGCTGCTGCTGTACCTCCCTAAGCCACACTCCGGAGAGCCCTGTGCCCGAGAGCCCTGTGCCCCGTGAGCCCTGTACCCTGTGAACCCTGTGCCCTGTGAGCCCTGAGCCCTGTGAACCCTGTGCCCGAGAGCCCTGTGCCCTGTGAACCCTGTGCCCTGTGAGCCCTATGAGCCCTGTGCCCTGTGAGCCTTGTGCCCTGTGAACCCTGTGCCCTGTGAGCCCTGTGCCCTGTGAGCCCTGTGCCCTGTGAGCCCTGTGCCCTGTGAGCTATGAGCCCTGTGAACCCTGTGCCCTGTGAGCCTTGTGCCCTGTGAACCCTGTGCCCTGTGAGCCCTGTGCCCTGTGAGCCCTGTGCCCTGTGAGCCCTGTGCCCTGTGAACCCTGTGCCCTGTGAGCCCTGTGCCCTGTGAGCCCTGTGCCCTGTGAGCCCTGTGCCCTGTGCCCTGTGAGCCCTGTGCCCTGTGAGCCCTGTGCCCTGTGAGCCCTGTGCCCTGTGAGCCCTGTGCCCTGTGCCCTGTGAGCCCTGTGCCCTGTGAGCCCTGTGCCCTGTGAGCCCTGTGCCCTGTGCCCTGTGAGCCCTGTGCCCTGTGAGCCCTGTGCCCTGTGCCCTGTGAGCCCTGAGCCCTGTGAGCCCTGTGCCCTGTGCCCTGTGAGCCCTGTGCCCTGTGAACCCTGTGCCCTGTGAGCCCTGTGCCCTGTGAGCCCTGTGCCCTGTGAGCCCTGTGCCCTGTGCCCTGTGAGCCCTGTGCCCTGTGAGCCCTGTGCCCTGTGAGCCCTGTGCCCTGTGAGCCCTGTGCCCTGTGCCCTGTGAACCCTGAGCCCTGTGAACCCTGTGCCCTGTGAGCCCTGAGCCCTGTGAACCCTGAGCCCTGTGAGCCCTGTGCCCTGTGAGCCCTGTGCCCTGTGAGCCCTGTGCCCTGCTCCCTCGCGCTCTCCTTTCTGTGTCTGCCCTGACGCAGCTCCGGTCAGAGGTCTCCAGGCAGTGCCCGGCCCTCTTGCTGTCTGGGCCCCTGGAATCCCGGCACCCATTCCTGGCAGAGGCACGCGGGACCCAGGCCCGCCCTTCACCTGCGTGTCAGCCCAGTGCGCTGTGGTGCCGGAGCTGTGGGCGCTCAGGGCGGCTTGTGCTGGCTGTCACCTCTTTGTCACCCGGTGCAGGGTGCTCAGGGCGGCTTGTGCTGGCTGTCACCTCGTTGTCACCCGGTGCCGGGCGCTCAAGGCGGCTTGTGCTGGCTGTCACCTGGTTGTCACCTGGTGCCGGGCGCTCAGGGCTGCTGTGCTGGCTGTCACCCGGTTGTCACCCGGTGCCGGGCGCTCAGGGCGGCTTGTGCTGGCTGTCACCCGGTTGTCACCCGGTGCCGGGCGCTCAGGGCGGCTTGTGCTGGCTGTCACCTCGTTGTCACCCAGTGCCGGGCGCTCAGGGCAGCTTGTGCTGGCTGTCACCCGGTTGTCCCCTGGTCCTGGGAGCCGCGGGCAGCTTGTTGGCCGTCGTGCTGTTGCCTTTGGGCACGGAGCCCTCGCTTTGTAACTCCTTTGGGGCGGCATTTGCTTTGGAAGGCGGTGAAGAAGCCTGGGAGACCCAGCTGGAGGGCATTTCCTCGTGGGCTTTGCTGTCCCTCCATGAAGATGCGAAGGCGGGTCCCAGCGGAGGGGGTGGAGCGGGCGGAGCCCCCACAGTTTTCTTGGGAAGGCCCCCCCCACCATGAACCAGGTAGCCTCTGCCTTCAGCCCCGCGAGCGCGGGTGCCATTGCTGTTACTCCGTTAGCAAAAGCCTGTCGCCCCGCGCCTGGGAGCCTCCGGGTTCCGTTCTTTCTGACGTCGGGAGGAAGGGGGGCGTCACGTGTCCTCACCGGCCGCCCGGCACTGGGCTCCCTCTGCAAACCCAAGGCCACGCGGGGGCCATGGCTTCCTGCTCAGAACCTGGCACCTTTGCCTCGACATAGACCAGAGCCCCGCCTGGAAGCGCGGGCATGGCGCGGTTCAAGAGCGGCTGCCACGTGACTCCTGGCCCTCGGGCCCCTCCTCCTGCAGCCCTGCCCCTCCCCGCCCCCTCCCAGCCGCCCGTGAGGAGGGCGGGCTGCCCCATCCCTGCCCAGGCCGTGCGGGGTTCGGGGTCCCCCGTGTCCACGCGCAGCCCAGCGCCTCCTGCGTGGACAGTCCACGCCACACGACGCGGCAGCGGTGGCTGCAGAGAGACACGCCCGTGCAACCCCAGAAGGAAATCGGGGTTTTCCACTCAGAGCCGCGAGGCCCCGCTGTGCGGAGGGGAAGGGGAAACCCCAGGGAGTCGGCAGGAATGGAGAACGCGGCTCGGGGCTGTCTTCTTCCTGCACACAGGGAGTGACAATGGCCCCCTTTCCTCAGAGCTGGCTTCTTCCTCGGGCTGCGCTCACCCCCTCCCCTGCCCCACCCCGGCCTGCCTGCCCCGGCCAGCCCACCCGGGACCCCTGCTGAGCCTGCAGGCCTGGCTGCCCAGGGGGTCTGCCCCGTCGGGGAGCAAGGCCGTGCCCGCCTCCCGTCCCCTCATTTCTTGGCTGCCAAGGTGCCCCCTTTTCCGGAGAGAGCAGGCCAGGCCGCACCCCGGGCCGCTCACTGGCCGTGGGCCGGAACGAGGGTTCTCATCACTCTTCATCCTCACGATTACCCTCGACTGACAGCTTGATTGGATTGGGAGATACTGAGGACATGAGGAAAGCAAGCCTCTGAGTGCAGGGCGAGATTTGCTAGACACAATTAGAGCAAGACGGAGCTAATTCCCGCCTCAATCTGTGGATGGATGCACGTGTTGAGCAGGTTATTGGAGTGTGGTGGAAGTTGGTCACTGAGTGGGTAGATTTTTAATGAAAATGGAAGAAGGGGCTCCAAGGTTGCTTATTGGTTCTCTCTCCTTAGTAGTCCTTCCTTCCTTCCTTCCTTCCTTCCATTCTTGCTCTCTCTTTCTCTCTTCTATTTTATGTTTCAGAGAACAGGACTGCACTCAGTATCAGTGGCTTGCTTTCGAGGTGGTGGGTGCTGGAGGATGCTAGGCTGGGTGCTAGAGGCCGGGAGGCCGGGAGGCCGGGTGCTGTGGATGGGTTGGGTGCTGTGGATGGGTGGTGGGTGCTGTAGGATGGGTGGTGGGTGCTGTGGACGGGTGGTAGGTGCTGTGGATGGGAGGTGGGTGCTGTGGATGGGAGGCGGGTGCTGTGGATGGGTGGTGGGTGCTGTGGATGGGAGGTGGGTGCTGTGGATGGGTTGGGTGCTGTGGATGGGAGGTGGGTGCTGTGGATGGGTGGTGGGTGCTGTGGATGGGAGGTGGGTGCTGTGGATGGGAGGTGGGTGCTGTGGATGGGAGGTGGGTGCTGTGGATGGGTGGTAGGTGCTGTGGATGGGAGGTGGGTGCTGTGGATGGGTGGTGGGTGCTGTGGATGGGTGGTGGGTGCTGTGGATGGGTGGTGGGTGCTGTGGATGGGAGGTGGGTGCTGTGGATGGGTGGTGGGTGCTGTGGATGGGAGGTGGGTGCTGTGGATGGGAGGTGGGTGCTGTGGATGGGTGGTGGGTGCTGTGGATGGGAGGTGGGTGCTGTGGATGGGTTGGGTGCTGTGGATGGGAGGTGGGTGCTGTGGGTGGGAGGTGGGTGCTGTGGATGGGAGGTGGGTGCTGTGGATGGGAGGTGGGTGCTGTGGATGGGAGGTGGGTGCTGTAGGATGGGAGGTGGGTGCTGTGGATGGGTGGTGGGTGCTGTGGATGGGTGGTGGGTGCTGTGGATGGGAGGTGGGTGCTGTGGATGGGTGGTGGGTGCTGTGGATGGGTGGTGGGTGCTGTGGGAGGTGGGTGCTGTGGATGGGAGGTGGGTGCTGTGGATGGGTGGCGGGTGCTGTGGATGGGTGGCGGGTGCTGTGGATGGGTGGTGGGTGCTGTGGATGGGAGGTGGGTGCTGTGGATGGGTGGTGGGTGCTGTGGATGGGTGGTGGGTGCTGTGGATGGGTGGTGGGTGCTGTGGATGGGTGGTGGGTGCTGTGGATGGGAGGTGGGTGCTGTGGATGGGAGGCCGGGTGCTGTGGATGGGAGGTGGGTGCTGTGGATGGGTTGGGTGCTGTGGATGGGAGGTGGGTGCTGTGGATGGGTGGTGGGTGCTGTGGATGGGTTGGGTGCTGTGGGAGGTGGATGCTGTAGGATGGGAGGTGGGTGCTGTGGATGGGTGGTGGGTGCTGTGGATGGGTGGTGGGTGCTGTGGGAGGTGGATGCTGTAGGATGGGAGGTGGGTGCTGTGGATGGGAGGTGGGTGCTGTGGATGGGTGGTGGGTGCTGTGGGAGGTGGATGCTGTAGGATGGGAGGTGGGTGCTGTGGATGGGAGGTGGGTGCTGTGGATGGGTGGTGGATGCTGTAGGATGGGAGGTGGGTGCTGTGGATGGGTGGTGGGTGCTGTGGATGGGAGGTGGGTGCTGTGGATGGGAGGTGGGTGCTGTGGATGGGTGGTGGGTGCTGTGGATGGGAGGTGGGTGCTGTGGATGGGAGGTGGGTGCTGTGGATGGGAGGTGGGTGCTGTGGATGGGTTGGGTGCTGTGGATGGGAGGTGGGTGCTGTGGGTGGGAGGTGGGTGCTGTGGATGGGAGGTGGGTGCTGTGGATGGGAGGTGGGTGCTGTGGATGGGAGGTGGGTGCTGTAGGATGGGAGGTGGGTGCTGTGGATGGGTGGTGGGTGCTGTAGGATGGGTGGTGGGTGCTGTAGGATGGGAGGCCGGGTGCTGTGGATGGGTGGTGGGTGCTGTGGATGGGTGGTGGGTGCTGTGGATGGGTGGTGGGTGCTGTGGATGGGAGGTGGGTGCTGTGGATGGGAGGCCGGGTGCTGTGGATGGGAGGTGGGTGCTGTGGATGGGTTGGGTGCTGTGGATGGGAGGTGGGTGCTGTGGATGGGTGGTGGGTGCTGTGGATGGGTGGTGGGTGCTGTGGGAGGTGGATGCTGTAGGATGGGAGGTGGGTGCTGTGGATGGGAGGTGGGTGCTGTGGATGGTGGTGGGTGCTGTGGGAGGTGGATGCTGTAGGATGGGAGGTGGGTGCTGTGGATGGGTGGTGGGTGCTGTGGATGGGAGGTGGGTGCTGTGGATGGGAGGTGGGTGCTGTGGATGGGTGGTGGGTGCTGTGGATGGGAGGTGGGTGCTGTGGATGGGAGGTGGGTGCTGTGGATGGGTGGTGGGTGCTGTGGATGGGTGGTGGGTGCTGTGGATGGGAGGTGGGTGCTGTGGATGGGTGGTGGGTGCTGTGGATGGGAGGTGGGTGCTGTGGATGGGTGGTGGGTGCTGTGGATGGGAGGTGGGTGCTGTGGATGGGTGGTGGGTGCTGTGGATGGGAGGTGGGTGCTGTGGATGGGTTGGGTGCTGTGGATGGGTTGGGTGCTGTGGATGGGAGGTGGGTGCTGTGGATGGGAGGCCGGGTGCTGTGGATGGGTGGTGGGTGCTGTGGATGGGTGGTGGGTGCTGTGGATGGGTGGTGGGTGCTGTGGATGGGTGGTGGGTGCTGTAGGATGGGTGGTGGGTGCTGTGGATGGGAGGTGGGTGCTGTGGATGGGTGGTGGGTGCTGTGGATGGGAGGTGGGTGCTGTGGATGGGAGGCCGGGTGCTGTGGATGGGAGGTGGGTGCTGTGGGTGGTGGGTGCTGTGGATGGGTGGTGGGTGCTGTGGATGGGAGGCGGGTGCTGTGGGTGGGTGGTGGTTGCTGTGGATGGGTGGTGGGTGCTGTAGGATGGGTGGTGGGTGCTGTGGATGGGTTGGGTGCTGTGGATGGGTGGTGGGTGCTGTGGATGGGTGGTGGGTGCTGTGGGTGGGTGGTGGGTGCTGTGGGTGGGTGGTGGGTGCTGTGGATGGGTGGTGGGTGCTGTGGATGGGTGGTGGGTGCTGTGGATGGGTGGTGGGTGTTGTGGATGGGAGGTGGGTGCTGTGGATGGGTGGTGGGTGCTGTGGATGGGAGGTGGGTGCTGTGGGTGGGTGGTGGGTGCTGTGGATGGGAGGTGGGTGCTGTGGGAGGTGGGTGCTATAGGATGGGAGGTGGGTACTGTAGGATGGGTTGTGGGTGCTGTGGATGGGAGGCCGGGTGCTGGATGCGGGGAGGCTGGCGGCCGCCGTTAGCCGCACCTTCAGGCGCCCTGCTGTCCCCTCTCTCGGGTCCTGGGTGTGCACCCCGTGCGTCCGCTCGGTTACCGGGCTGAGGCCGCAGCGCAGGCGTGGCGGTCTCCCGGGGCCCCACCGTCCCTACCGCGCTCATCTTGAGGCCCCTGCGGGGAGCTGGGGCTCTGGCCTCCGCCCTCAGCCCGGCTGCGCCCACTCTCTTTGCCCCGCGGGGAAGGAGGGGACACGCTGCCCCTCAGCGGGCCGGGTGCTGACCACAGCCGTGAGCACAGAGTTCCCAGATGCCGGGCTGCCTGCGCCCTCGCTGTCGCCACAGTGGCCCAGCACGCGGGCGGCTCCGTCCAGCCCCTAGGTGGCCCCCGCCCCGCGTGGAGGGGAGAGACCGCCCCAGGAGCCCAGCTCAGCCCTGGGGCCCCGCGTGGAGAGGAGAGACCGCCCCAGGAGCCCAGCTCAGCCCTGGGGCCCCGCGTGGAGAGGAGAGACCGCCCCAGGAGCCCAGCTCAGCCCTGGGGCCCCGCGTGGAGAGGAGAGACCGCCCCAGGGGCCCAGCTCAGCCCTGGGGCCCCGCGTGGAGAGGAGAGACCGCCCCAGGAGCCCAGCTCAGCCCTGGGGCCCCGCGTGGAGAGGAGAGACCGCCCCAGGAGCCCAGCTCAGCCCTGGGGCCCCGCGTGGAGAGGAGAGACCGCCCCAGGAGCCCAGCTCAGCCCTGGGGGCCCCGCGTGGAGAGGAGAGACCGCCCCAGGGGCCCAGCTCAGCCCTGGGGCCCGCGTGGAGAGGAGAGACCGCCCCAGGAGCCCAGCTCAGCCCGGTGACCCCGCGTGGAGAGGAGAGACCGCCCCAGGAGCCCAGCTCAGCCCCTGGGGCCCCCGCGTGGAGAGGAGAGACCGCCCCAGGAGCCCAGCTCAGCCCTGGGGCCCAAGAGCAGCAGTGACTCCCAGACCCCGGGGCTGCTGGTGACACCATCGTCACCATAGCAACCACCGTGCCCACGCTGCTGCCCTGACGCCTGCCTCATGGCAGCCCTGACAGCCACACGGGGGGCGCCATTCTCTGTCTGTCTCTCCATGCCACCCCTCCCCAGGCCCGAGGGTGCTGCACCATGCGACCTTGTGGGTGCCCAGTGCCCTGCGGCTGGTCCCTGGGGGCTGCAGGTGCTTCCATCACTGGTCACCCACGTCACACACACACACACACACACACACACACACACACACACACACACACACGCCCAGCATGGCCGCCGTGCAGCAGGTGTTTCCAAGGCTGTGTCCTGTCCCCAGCTCCACTGGCTCCTCCTCTGGGCTCCCCGGCCCCTCCAGGCCCCTCCGCTCACGATGCCCTGCCTCTCGCGCGACCCCGAGCCGGCTGGGCTGGAGATCAGCGTCCCACAGGCTTCCCCGCCGGGCTGGCTGTGAATCGCGACCCTCGGACCTCGGCCCCCTGCGTGGACTGCAGGCCTGAGCCACCAGTGCCCCCCACGTCAGCATTTTTACACTGTGTTTTCAGCCCCGAGTTCTCACTGCAACGACGTGCCTGGAAGTCGTTCTTCTCGGGTCCTGTCGGCCAGGAGGGCCGTTTGCCTCTGTCAGGAGGCTGAGGTTTCTCTCTCTCGAGATTGGGGGAGTTTTCTGTTATTATTTTGTTAAATACGTTTTCGAAGCCTTCAGGTTTGAATTTTCCCTCATCTGTCCTGGTGACGTGTGGATTGGATCTTTTGGCCGAGTCTGCCGCTTCTTGAATGTCCCTTTGCTGTATTCTGAGTGTTATATTCCACGCCTTTGATTTTGGGTTCAAATTCCTGTTTTATCCCCCCAACCTCCCGACACCCTGTTTTCTACATCACTTGCTCTCTTGCCTACGCGTTCACTGGGGGTTTGCAGTAGGGGGCTAGAGCCTTCCACGTGTCCTAGCTCTTTGTTGATGTCAATTCTCAGGGTGTTGATTTTGTCTTTCTGGGACACCCTGCAGTTTCTTGGTCAATTCCTCCCTGAATTCTTCTGTTTGTTTTTGGATCTGCCATTTTATTTCATCGGCCAATAGCCTCGTGATTGCGTTCCTGGTTCATTGTTCTCCATCTGTTCATCGCCCTCACCCGCCATCCTTGGGCTGCTGTTGACTTGGGGAGTGGCACGCTGTCTTGACAGCTCGGGAACTCGGTGATCCTTCACTACGGCCGACGCGTTGGGGCTCCGGGAACTGTAGGGGCCGCTGGGTGTGTGGATGGCGTTCAGAGGGGACGGGCTCCGGGTCACGGGGAGGGATCCCTGTTGGACCTGGCAATCGGCGGCTTTCGGCACAGAGTGGGGCAAGCCGTGTAGCGAGTCCCGCCCAGACGCGCGGGCTCTGTGGCCAGTTCCCACGTGGCGGGGCCGGGAGGTCGTCGGGCCCAAGTTCTGGCTGGGCAGTTGGTTCCTCGAAGGCAGGACGGGTCGTTATTCTAGCCTCCAGACCCGAATTCGGGCTCAGCCACGGCAGGTTCCGACAAGGCGGATGGGGGAGGTGGCCCGGCCTGAGTGCTGGCTGGCAGGTTGGTTCGTGCGGGGTAGGATGGGGCATCCCAGCGTCGGGACTGACTCTGGGCCTGGAGCAGGTGGTGAGCTGGTCCAGGCCGGGGTTCCGGAGAGCCGGTTGCTTCCTGCAGGGCGGGGTGCCGCGTCGCAGGGTGCACACCCAGCTTGGGCCGGGTGCCTGGGGGGCCCTGCGTTTCTCTGGCTCGGGGGCCGGGTCGTGTCCCGGTGGCGCGCCCCAGGCCACTGCCGCAGGGGTGCGCGCCTCGGTTCCGTGCCGCGTCTCACACTCCCGGTGGGCCCCTTCAGGCCCTGGGCGTGGCGGGCTGCCTGCGGGAGGCAGGCCGGGGGTGTCGGGGGCACCTCACACTTTCTGGCACATCGCTCTTCACGTTTTCCTTGCTGGGGTTCTCTTGGGGACCCCAGCTCTCTGTTGGATCAGCGGAAGGGAGGGTAGGTTTGGTCCCCTGTGGCTACCTGCCACCCGGCTCCATTTTCACAATGTATTCTCGGGCCACAGGACGGTGCCTCTTTCTACATTTCGCATTGTTACCGTCGCGTTCTTCCAATCACTAGGGTGGTTTTCTGGCCGCAGGGGATCGTGATGGACTTGGCCTGCACTACCTAGAAAGGGATCAGACTCGAGGTTGTGGCCAGCTAGGGGTGAGGCGCCACGCGCTGGCCCCTGCTGGCCAGCCCAGGGACTCCCTTCTGCTCCTTGCAGGGGTTGGAACGACGCCGCCCCCCCCCCCCCGCACTTAAACCGAGCTACCTGGGTTGCCTGCCGCCCCGGGGGCCTTACGCGGTGTTCTGCATCTGCGTCCTCACCAAGAAATCCTTGGCCACCATAAGATGGCAACGACGGGCTTGCCCGTTCCCTTCTGAATAGGTATCCTCTTACCTTTCATTGTCTCAGTCCGGCAGACATTTTAAGGTGGTTTTCCCTTAAGGTTGTTTTTTTTTTTTTTTCCCCTCCATACAGTTGTTCCAGCACCACCTGGGAGGAAATGTGTTTGTCTTCCCATTCAAGTTGTTTTGATGCCTTTGTCAAAAATCAATGGCGATTTCTCTGGGCTCTGCTGTGTGGCGTTGATCTCCGCAGCTCCGCTTTGCTCCCCCGACGGTGGCTTCGCAGGAAGTGGGACTTGGGATCTGCCTGCCCTGGGCTGGCTGGAACCGGCTGCTCGGAAGCCATCCGAGAGGAGGGGCATGCGGTGCTCCCCCTCCGCGCCCCGGTGCTCCGCCTCCGCGCAGCCCGGTGCTACCGCCCTCCCGCGCCCCGGTGCTCCGCCTCCGCGCCCCGGTTGCTCCGCCCTCTGTGCCCCGGTGCTCCGCCTCCGCGCCCCGGTGCTCCGCCCTCTATGCCCCGGTGCTCCGCCCTCTATGCCCCGGTGCTCCGCCCTGGCACGCCCCGGTGCTCCGCCCTCTACCGCCCCGGTGCTGCCGCCCTCCGGGCCCCGGTGCTCCGCCCTCCCGCGCCCCCGGTGCTCCGCCTCCGCGCCCCGGTGCTCCGCCCTCCGCGCTCCTCCGGTGCTCCGCTCCTCCGCGCTCCAATGCTCTGGTGGCTCCGCCCTCCCGCTCCCCGGTGCTCCGCCCTCCGCGCCCCGGTGCTCCACCCTCCGCGCCCCGGTGCTCCGCCCATCCGCGCCCCAGTGCTCCCCCTCCGCGCCCCGGTGCTCCGCCCCTCCGCGCCCCGGTGCTCGCCCTCCGTGCCCCGGTGCTCCGCCCTCCGCGCCCCGGTGCTCCGCCCTCCCGCGCCCCGGTGCTTCCGCCCTCCGCGCCCCCGATGCTCCCCCCTCCCGCGCCCCGGTGCTCCGCCCTCCGCGCCCCCGTGTGCTCGCCTCCGCGCCCCGGTGCTCCGCCCCTCCGCGCCCCGGTGCTCCGCCTCCGCGCCCCGGTGCTCCGCCTCCGCCGCCCCGGTGCTCCGCCCTCCGCGCCCCGGTGCTCCCCCTCCGCGCCCCGGTTGCTCCGCCCTCCGCGCCCCCCGGGTGCTCCGCCCTGCACGCCCCGGTGCTTCCGCCCTCCGCGCCCCGGTGCTCCCCCTCCGCGCCCCGGTGCTCCGCCCTCCGCGCCCCCGGTGCTCCGCCCTCCCGCGCCCCGGTGCTCCCCCTCCGGCGCCCCGGTGCTTCCGCCCCTCCGCGCCCCGGTGCTCCGCCTCCGCGCCCCGGTGCTCCGCCCTCCGCGCACCCGGTGCTCCGCCTCCGCGCCCCGGTGCTCCGCCTCCGCGCCCCGGTGCTCCGCCCCTCCGCGCCCCGGTGCTCCGCCTCCGCGCCCCGGTGCTCCGCCCTGCACCGCCCCGGTGCTCCGCCCTCCGCGCCCCGGTGCTCCGCCCTGCACGCCCCCGGTGCTCCGCCTCCGCACCCCCCGTGCTCCGCTCCCTCTGCGCCCCCGGTGCTCCGCCCTCCGCCGCCCCGGTGCTCCGCCTGCACGCCCCGGTGTGCTCCCCCTGCCGCGCCCCGGTGCGGCGCTCTCTCGCGCCCCGGTGCTCCCCCCTCCGCGCCCCGGTGCTCCCCCTCCGCGCCCCGGTGCGGCGCCTTGTGCAGGCCGCAGGGTTCACGGCTCCCCACCCCGTTCTTGCTCACGTTTGTGAGTTCTTGTGCCAGAGGTGACTCCCTGTGTCCTTCCATCTCAGACAGCCAATTCATGGGTGGGATGACATTTTAATTATCTATTGCCATCACCTAGTGTCGCCGCAGCAGCACTGTGCTTTATTCGTGATGCTGGTGACTTGTCCGGTCTCTCTTTTCCCACTGGTGCAGTAGGGCTCTGTGTCTCACTGTAGCCCCTGCTGGGTGCGTCCCGGAGCACGGACGTGGGCTGCTGACCGACCTTCCTGCCGCGGGGCTTCTAACCGGCGTGCAGAGGCTCCCGGCCGTCCACACGCTTCGCCTCTCCACGCTGGTCATCTTCGAAGTCAGTGTCTCCGTAGGGGTGGCCACCTGCATCTCTCCCGTCCTCTTACTTTCATCCTCTTTGTGTTTTTTGTATTTAAAGCACCACTCTTACAAAGACAATGAATGTGTTCTTGAGTTTTTGTCCCATCCCAGACTTGCAAAGGAGTGTTCGCTCCATTCATTTTACTACAGCTGTGGTGTCATTGTGTTTCGATTTGCCATCATGCCATTTTTCTGTTTGCATCTTTATCTCAATCTCCCCAGGGCGAGTACTGAATGGCGTGGAGTGAAGTGTAGGAGCCTCATTGCAGTGGTTGTCATGTGACGTCTGCACATTATCAGCCTAACCCCGTTAAACATCACGTGTCTCTTAGAGGACGCGAGAAAGGAGAACACACAGTGTCGTTATTTACTGCAAAGTTCCCACGCTCTTGTCCTTCTCATAGCTCTGAGTTTGGGCCGGGCATCATTTTCCTCCGGCTGGAAGAAGGCCCTAAGTGCCTTCTGCTGTGTCTTTCTCATGACCAAGTCACTGAGATGTCATTCATCAAGGATATCTTTGGCTAAACACAGACTGTGGGTGAAGGTGTGTATGTGTATGTCAGGTGACGCGGTATTACTGTCACCCTTGCTGATGTCTGTCCTCTCTAGAGAGGTTGGCTGCCAGTGGCACCATGCTTTCCATGCGTGTCACAAGTCATTTTTCATCTGTCTTTACAAAACATCTCCTCAGCTTTTCTCCAACACTTGTATTAATGAACACCTACAAGAAGTTGATGATGAGCCCCTTGGAGCTCACTGGCATTCTCCAGAAGTTAGTATTTTCTCCCAGCTTTGGGGAGCTTTTGGGAATCTCCTCCTCCTCCTCCTCCTCCTCCTCCTCCTCCGCTTCCTGCTTCCCCTCCTCCTCCTCCTCCTCCTCCTCCTCCTCCTCCTCCTCCCCTCCCCTCCTCCTCCTCCTCCTCCTCCTCCTCCCCCCCTCCTCCTCCTCCTCTGCTTCCTGCTTCCCCTTCTCCTCCTCCTCTTCCTCCCCCTCCTCCTCCTCCCCCCTCCTGCTCCCCTCACCCTCCTCCTCCTCCTCCTCTCCTCCTCTTCCTGCTTCCCCTCCTCCTCCTCCTCTTCCTCCCCTCCTCCTCCTCCTCCTCCTCCTCCGCTTCCTGCTTCCCCTCCTCCTCCTCCTCTTCCTCCCCTCCTCCTCCTCCTCCTCCTCCTCCTCCTCCCCCTCCGGTTCTAGCTCTCCCTGAACTTTTTTTTCTTCAAGGCTCCCAATCTATGGCTTTAGCCACACACAGTTCTGCTTCCAGGTTTGGTTTTTTTTTTGTGCCTAATTTGGGCAGACTTTCCTGCCTGTCTAGTTTCGAATCATGATCACTGGATCCCAGCCTGGTGAGTAGCCAGAATTGCGGTGTGAGCCACCAGCACCTGGTGAGTGTTTGTAACGATTTCCTGCATGAATGTTCTTCTCTCTCCTCCCATTGCCCCTTGCTCAGGAGAGCACGGCACAGGCCGACGGGGAACGTCCCGGGACTGGCCACCTTCTCCAGCTGTTCCGGAGTCATCTCCATCCTTTCGTTTTTAAATACAGTTTAACTCGGCCTATCTTTTGTTTTGTCACCAAACTGGTTCTGAGCCCGAACATTCAATTTTTTTTTTAAATTTAGGTATTGTATTTTTCAGCTCTGTAATTTCCATTTTTATAGTTGTAATTTTTCAGTGGAGATTGCCTATCCCTTCCGTTAGCAAGGCCATTTTTCTTTTTACCTTCTATTGTTAAGGGTTGCTTTGAGATCCTTATTTATTGAATCTGACAACAAGGTCACTTCTCTTCTCGTTAGTCTATTCCTAGTAACTGCCTTCCCCCCCCCCCCTGCCCCGGGCACACACACCACAGCTTTCCTATTTGCATGGCGCATCACTTGATGTCACAAAGCAGATCACACCAATGGTGCTGTGCGATGGTGCTTTGCAGTGGTTCCGTGCGATGGTGCTGTTTCTGGAGTCTGCACCGTTGCACTGTGTATTTATTTTTGTTCTAACTTGCAGCTCAGCAGCCTGAAATGACCAACTTTGCTTTCTGTGTTATGAGACCCCCGAAAGCTCTACTCTGTCTTGAGTACTTTAGTCCTTCGGATGCAGACTGCTTTTGCAATATTTATGTTCTGTTTTAATCATTGCAAACTAACCTGTCATGGCTCAGTACGTATTTGGCGTTCAGAAATCCATCAAAGGTTTAGGTTGAGATTATGTCCGTATTTAGCGGCTCAGCCTCCTGGAGTTTTCTTGCTCCTGGGACAGATCCCTGGATTCTGGAAGCTCTGTGAGCCCAAGGTGCTGACCTCAGTTCAGACATCAGAGTGATGTGGGGGGTTAGAGCTAACTTTTGCCTTTTGAGGGGGTCTCTTTTATTTTTTTTGGTCAGTCCTGGGCCTTGGACTCAGGGCCTGAGCACTGTGCCTGGCTTCCTTTTGCTCAAGGCTAGCACTCCGCCGCTTGAGCCACAACGCCACTACTGGCCATTTTCTATATATGTGGTGCTGGGGAATTGAACCCAGGGCCTCATGTATACGAGGCGAGCACTCTTGCCACTAGGCCATATTCCCAGCCCTTGGGGGTAGGGGTGAGGTCTCTTGTTGTGTGATTCCTGAGTATTCTGAAGCAGCTCCTTTTAGTATTTGATGAAGGGAGGAAGGCATTGTACCCAGTAGAAGTTGGGATGGTGGCTTCAACTTGTAGTCTTTGCCACTTGTAGTTTAAAAATTCTTTTAAAACAAATGTATCTTAAAACCTTCTTGTCTCATAATATATTTTATCATAGTTTTAAGACTTTAAATAACCATGGGGTGGACCAATTCTTATTTTTCCTTGAAGGCCTTAAACTTGTAGAGCTAGTCAGTGTGGCAAGTTTTCAAAAGTTCCTTTTTCTTCTGGTCAATCAGAAGAGGGGTTCCCATGACATCTGTTGCACCATTAGCTTTCGTTTTTATTTTGGTGTGGGTGTTATTTGGGCTTATGTTATTGTTTTTATTGATACGTCAAAAATGAAACATATCTGCTTTATTACAAGTGTAAACCCAGTCTGCTTTGCTGCCCACTTTTAGACTGTCGTTAGCGATAACATGTCTTTGATTTCTCTTGAGACTGAAAGTTTTTCAAACGCTTGTGAGCTATTTGGAATCGCTCTCTCGTGTGTCACATTGCGTGCACCGCTGTGTCACAGTCACCTTCTGAGATGTACTTGTAGCTTTTAATGTACTGGGACATCAAGCCTTTGGGGGGGCAGCCCTCACTTCCCCGGGTGCCCTCGCTGTCTAATGCCGCTCGTAGACTTCGGTGTTTTCAAATGGTCGAATGGAGCAGGGTTCCCATCTGAGGCCGGGCTCATCCCCCTCCTTCCAGTGTGGTCACCAGCAACGTCACATTGAGGCTTCCAGTCCACCAAAGATGTGGTTTCCTTCCCTTGCTCAGTGGCCAGATGGCCTGGAACTCGAGCTCCTCCTGCCTCAGCCCTCTCGGTGCTGGGACTACCCTAGTGCGCCGCTTTGCTCTGGTTTTTATATATAAATTGGAAAAGAGATATGCAACTGTTACTTACTTGCGATTCCATCATTTTACTTTAAGCAGTTACACTCCCTTGGATTTGTTCCTAAACAGATGGGAGATGAGCCTGCATTGGTTCCAGGGCTTTGTGACACTTTTCTTCTGCTCTCTGTCACAGTTACCCTTCTTTTTATTTTTCTCTAATATTCTTTTACATCTTCCTTTGTTGATGAACACAGGGGGTTTTATGGCGATGTTTCCTTACATGCGTGTAGAACGCATCCTAGTCAAAGCCCTCCCCCCTCTGTCGTTCTGCCCCATGCCCTCTCCCCTCTCCCGTGTGTACAGAACTCTTCAGCCCTCCTCACCCTCCTGTCCCTCACGTGCACACCTCGACCCTCTCTCCCTCTCCCTGTACCCAGCCCCAAGTAGAGCCTGGTTTACATTTCTGCCATCCGTTACTTGTTCTGGGCAGGTACTCAGGTTTGAACTCCAGGCTTCCGGCTTGCTAGGCAGGTGCTCCACCCCTTGCACCTCAGGTCTGGCCCCCTTCCGTCCCTGCCTGTGCTGGCCTCGAGCCACACTCTTTGTGCTCTCCACCTCGGGGTAGTTAGGGTCACTTATGAGAATGTGTGGGGCTCAACTTTCTCGGTGTTACTTCACTTCACAGGATGATCTCCAGTGTCATCCATTTTCCACCAGTTCCTTGTGGATGAATAATACTCCACGGGGTATCGGTACCATGTTGTCTTCATCCATTCCTCAATGGGTGGGCACCGGGCCATGTTTTGGCTGTTTGGTGTACCAGGACGTCCATCCTTGCTGACTTGCGTTCCTTTGCACTGTAGCTGGATCCTGTGGTCATTCCACCTCCTCGCTGACTTCCACAGTGGCTGTGCTAATCTCCTTTCCCCCAACGCCATATGAGGGTTTCCCTTTGCCCCACACCCCGCCCCTTACGTTTGTGTGGTTCGTTTTCTTTATGACAGCGGCGGGAATGAGGTGAGATGTAATCTCAGGGAGGTCTTCATTCACGTTTCCTTCATGACTCAGGATGTGGGACATTTCTTCATGCATCTGTTCTCCTTTTGAGAAAATGTTCAATGAATTTGCCTATTTATGAATTGACTCATTTAACCTTCTGATGGAAAACCTCAACTGCTTGGAAAATGAGAACAAGATTGGAAACTGGTGTGGCATCAGGTTGAAAAGCTTCCATTCAGCAAAGGAAACGGTTTCTAATATTCTTACACATTTTTCTGTTTCAAAGCAGTTTTTGAGAAGTTCTGCTGAGTCAATCTGCTTCGGACTTCTGTTGACGTGGACCTCGATCTGTGGAGGCGGCTGGGGACCTGTGACAGGCGTGACAACACAGCAGGGCTCCTCTGGTCCAAGTCACATCTCACTTCTACCGCCAGCCATTTTCTCTGGCCAGGCCCTGCTCAAAACTTCTCCCCCAGGAAAATGCCCCAGGACGTCCAGGCCGTGACCCGGAGAGGCCTGGGAGGCCGGGCCCGGCGTGGCACGCCCGGAGGGCACTGGAATCCTCTGCCCTTGGCAGTGTCCCTTAGAGGAAGCCAGGAAGTGGGCTCCTCCCAGTGCCAGGAGCCATTCCCGCACCAGGAAGTCAGGAGACTCCGGACCGCAAGCTGGGGTTGCGACGTGCAGCGGGCTGCTGGAAATGAGCTACACAGCGTGCGGGGGAGGGCAGTCGGGAGGGGATAAAGCCCGGGGAGAAGGAGGGAGGCGTGACACTGTTCAAAAGCAAACGGACTGTGCGCCCGACGCGCGGAGCGGTCACCTCTTCGTACATCAACCTTACGATAATGCTGTCTGATGAAGTGCGGCAGGCCTAGCTGTGGGACTGGCATGGGAGAGGGGCCTGTCTTGTGGTGGAGCCTGTGACCTCTAGTGACCTTGACCTCTGGAGCCCTGGACGCCGAGCTTCTGCCCTAACGCTGCACTGTGAGGATGGTCACAGGTGTGTCCTTTGGTAAATGGCTTGTCCCAGGGGGAAGGGCTCACACCCAGCCCCAGATCGCTTTTGTGCGGAGGCCTGAGAGCTTAGTAGAAGGGAATAAATTGCTTCTTCTTGCCACATGCAAATTGGGAGACCGAATGACTTCAGATAAATCTATACAAGTCTCATTTTAAAATATTAGCAACATTTTTCTATTTTTATTTACAAATAATCTATAAAGCCAGAAATCAATGCTCAATTTGTCCGAATGGCTATTGCAGAGTTATTACATTAATCATGCGGTTTGTTTTTCTTGCACTTATTATGATAAATTACATTAATAAATTTACTATTTTTTAGACTATAACACTTTTGGACATTTTCTGCTATTTTAGACATTCTGGTAGATTAGATAAATTATATTGTCTAGCATTTGCTTGAAGTTTTAACATTTATTCACGGATAAAATGACTAGATGGTTTTATTTTCATACTTCTAAGAATTTTGCTGTCAGGGTTACGTACAATGAACTGGGAAGCATTCCAGATTTCTGCGCGCTGAAATAATTTAAGTTGCATGAGAATGATCTCTTTCTGAGTTTTGAAATCACCTGCTCATAAAGATGCCTGGACCTGATCTATCTTATGGCATTAATTTTGGGGGACCTTAAACATTTTATCCTTTAAATTAATTTTTATCTACAAGCTATATGGCGAATGTATTTTGTTATGTAAATTTGCAATAAAATAGACAGAATAAACTCTCCGGTGACTGTTTCTTGCTTCCATGCTCATTTCTTGTCAGGCGGAATTTGCAAGTTGGGTGTGAGCTCTTGCCTCTATTCTCCTTTGCTCCTCAGGGCTTGTCCCCCGAACAAATCTCCTCCCTGCATTGTTTTCAGCAGAACTGGGTAATTCTGGGCTGGGAATATGGCCTAGTGGTAAAGTCCTCGCCTCGTATACATGAAGCCCTGGGTTCGATTCCTCAGCACCACATATATAGAAAAGACCAGAAGTGGCGCTGTGGCTCAAGTGCAGAGTGCTAGCCTTGAGCGGGAAGAAGCCAGGGACAGTGCTCAGGCCCTGAGTCCAAGGCCCAGGACTGGCAAAAAAAAAAAAAAAAAAAAAGAACTGGGTAATTCTGAATGTGTAGTTTGAAACACATCTTTTCTCTTAATAAAAGAGCTTGAATTGACCTGACTTTAATTCTGCATCTTATTGCCGTGCCATGTGTCATGCAGAGGGACTGGCTATAGCCTGTTCAATCTTCAGGGTTCTTGGTATGCTCCTGTTTTCGAAGAGTCCCTTGGACGAGTTTGAAAGCACGTGCTCTTCCAAAGCGTCTCTAACTTCCTCTCGACCTCCTTTGATTTCCACCTGCCTCCCTTCTTACACTCATCCAGTCAGTCAACAAGCATTTTTTTTTCCAGAGCTGAGGACCCAACTCAGAGCCTTGAGCTCGCCAGGCAGGTGCTCTTCCGCTGAGCTAAATCCCCAGCCCCTCAACAAACATTTTTTTTTTTTTTTTTGGCCAGTCCTGGGCCTTGGACTCAGGGCCTGAGCACTGTCCCTGGCTTCTTCCCGCTCAAGGCTAGCACTCTGCCACTTGAGCCACAGCGCCACTTCTGGCCGTTTTCTGTATATGTGGTGCTGGGGAATCGAACCCTAGGGCCTCGTGTATCCGAGACAGGCACTCTTGCCACTAGGCTATATCCCCAGCCCTCAACAAACATTTTTGAGCGCTTGCTGAGGTGGGCCCCTTCTGGAGGGGTGCGGTGCCCTCTGCCTGCCCGCTGCTAATATCCAAGCGCGCTGCGAGGTGCACGTGCGTGGTGCGTCCCAGCACCATGAGGCCGTTTGATCCGGATTGCAGGGCACTGTCTTATGAGTATTCACCTTTAGGAGCTGTGCTCCTTGTCCTTTGACTGTCTCTGTTTTCAGCCTGCTATCTTGTATCTCTATTTCCCCTTTCCCATCCCTGATTAGAATGCTTTCTTTTTTCGAATTTATTTTCATCAGGTTTTTTTTTTTCTTGCCACAATTAAATACTCACCATAAAATTTATGAGTCTGTTATTTTAAGGTTTATTTGTTCATTTCTCTTTTTAACTCGATTGCTTTCTTATTTTGCTCTTCTTTCCTTAGGTCCTCAGATAAGATGCTCGGTATGTTTACTTTGTCTCCTTGTTGTTTAAAAATGAAGTGCTTTCCAGGTACCGGTGGTTCACGCCTGCAATCCTAGCTACTCAGGAGGCTGAGATCTGAGTTCAAAGCCAGCCCAGGCAGGAAAGTCCATGAGACTCTTATCTTTAATAAACTACTTAAAAATAGAGCCAGAAGTGGAGCGGTGGCTAAAGTGGTAGAGCGCAACAGAAGCTCAGGGACAGTGCCCAGGACATGAGAGGGGGGGGGGAGAGAGACAGAAAGAGAGAGAGGGAGAGGGGAGAGAGAGACAGAGAGAGGGAGAGGGAGAGAGGGAGAGAGAGACAGAGAGAAGGAGAGGGAGAGAAGGAGAGGGAGAGAGGGAGAGGGAGAGAGAGAGGGAGAGGGAGGAGAGGGAGAGGGAGAGAGGAGGGGCTGGAAGGCTGCACCCCCCCCCCCCCGTTCTGGGCTGGCTCCCGCTTACGCCCTCTTTCCGGCAGGAGCGTGGATGCCACTGCGGCGTGCTCACGCATCGCCGGCTTCACGCGCGCAGCTCCTCCCAGCTTCCCATGGTAGCCGCTGCTGTTTGGATGGGGACTCGTAAAGGCTATCGCTTACCTTGTGTTTAATGCCTGCTGGCAGTGGGGGGGGGGGCTCCATTCGCTCCTCCGCCCTCAGAGCCGCCGACAGCACCTCCCCATTTCACGCGTGGGGCAGTGAGTGCGGGTGGGGCTCACGCACACGCTCAGGGGGGTGAACGCCACGCCCCTCACCTTCACCACCGGCGCGGGAGCACAGCGCATTTCGTTTCATTTGAGATTTCACTTTTATTTCTCTCGTTATCCATTTTGTCCTGCAGCCTAGGGAGAAATTGCTCGGCTGGTCATGGGACTCACTCACCGAACGTCTTCTGGGTTCCGCGCTGTCCTTTTCCCGCTGTCCCTTGGAATCTAGACATCTGTGATCGTGTCGCTTTGATTTGTCACTGGAAGCAATCGTCTTGGTCGCAGGTGCGCTGCCATCTGAACTTCGCTTTAAAAACTTCAAAATAAGGGAGTTTAAGTTCTTCCTTAGGATATTTCCACAAGTGTGATTGATAGTAGGGTACCTCTCACTGTGAAGAAGATTAGTGATTCTTAGTTACCAAATTATCGTGCAGGTAGGGAACTCTCTCTCTCTCTCTCTCTCTCTCTCTGAGAGCTGCCGACTCTGCACTATCATTATTGGACTTGAGACGATTCTGCACAGATTGGCGGGATTGTTGCTTCTCCCCTAGGTCTCTTTACACACACAAAGGAAGGCTGGCCTTGCTATTATTTTTCTTGCCGATGCAGATGATGTTGTGGATATTTTCCTTGTCCATCAGGTATTTCCCCAGCATTTCCCGCTCCTCTTGTTTCCAGGTGCTTTTCCGTTCTGGTCACTCTTCTCAGAAGGCGTCCAGTCCGTGTCCGTGTCCGTGTCCGTTTCCGTGTCCGTGTCGCTGTCTGTGTCCGTGTCTGCGTCTGTGTCTGGGCCGCTCCCTCCCTGCCTGCTGTGTCTGTTGTAGGGCAGATGGGCAGGGCAGGGGAGCTCTGACCTCCACCTCGTGTCCGTCTCCTGTTACGGTGAGCTCTCGTGCCTCTTTATGACACCTGTTGGCTCAGCTTGACCTTGCAGTCTACTTGTAAACCTACGGAGACACGTGCACGTGCCATGCACGCGAGAAGTTACACTGGTCTTTTGAACGTTGGTATGAGACACTCCATTTGTGCCTACTTTGCCCTGAGCAGAATGGCCCTTCCCTGTACGTGACCAAGGGGCGTGGCAGTGGACGGGCTGCCATGCTTCCCCGTGTGCGTGGTAGTGGACAGCCTTCTGTCCTTCCCCGTGTGCGTGGCGGTGGACGGTGCTTCCCCGTGTGCGTGGTGGTGGACGGGCTTCCGTGCTTCCCCGTGTCCGTGGCAGTGGATGGGCTTCCGTCCTTCCCCGTGTGCGTGGCGGTGGACAGTGCTTCCCCATGTGCGTGGGAATGGACGGTGCTTCCCCGTGTGCGTGGGAATGGACAGTGCTTCCCCCGTGTGCGTGGCGGTGGACGGTGCTTCCCCATGTGCGTGGGAATGGACGGTGCTTCCCCGTGTGCGTGGGAATGGACAGTGCTTCCCCGTGTGCGTGGGAATGGACAGTGCTTCCCCGTGTGCGTGGCGGTGGACGGTGCTTCCCCATGTGCGTGGGAATGGACAGTGCTTCCCCGTGTGCGTGGGGAATGGACAGTGCTTCCCCGTGTGTGTGGCGGTGGACGGTGCTTCCCCGTGTGCGTGGGAATGGACAGTGCTTCCCCGTGTGCGTGGCGGTGGACGGTGCTTCCCCGTGTGCGTGGCGGTGGACGGTGCTTCCCCGTGTGCGTGGCGGTGGACGGGCTTCCGTGCTTCCCCGTGTGCGTGGCGGTGGATGGGCTCCGTGCTTCCCCGTGTGCGTGGTGGTGGACAGTGCTTCCCCGTGTGCGTGGGAATGGACAGTGCTTCCCCATGTGCGTGGCAGTGGATGGTGCTTCGCCTTGTGCGTGGCGGTGGACGGGCTCCGTGCTTCCCCGTGTGCGTGGCGGTGGACGGTGCTTCCCCGTGTGCGTGGCGGTGGACGGTGCTTCCCCGTGTGCGTGGCGGTGGACGGGCTTCCGTGCTTTGCCTTGTGCGTGGCGGTGGACGGTGCTTCCCCATGTGCGTGGCAGTGGATGGTGCTTCCCCATGTGCGTGGCAGTGGATGGTGCTTCGCCTTGTGCGTGGCGGTGGACGGGCTTCCGTGCTTCCCCGTGGTGCGTGGCAGTGGACGGTGCTTCCCCGTGTGCGTGGCGGTGGACGGTGCTTCCCCGTGTGCGTGGCGGTGGACGGGCCTTCCGTGCTTTGCCTTGTGCGTGGCGGTGGACGGTGCTTCCCCATGTGCGTGGCAGTGGATGGTGCTTCGCCTTGTGCGTGGCGGTGGACGGGCTTCCGTGTTTCCCCGTGTGCGTGGCGGTGGACGGTGCTTCCGTGTTTCCCCGTGTGCGTGGCGGTGGATGGGCTTCCGTGTTTCCCCATGTGCGTGGCGGTGGACGGGCTTCCGTGTTTCCCCGTGTGCGTGGCGGTGGACGGGCTTCCGTGTTTCCCCGTGTGCGTGGCGGTGGATGGGCTTCCGTGTTTCCCCGTGTGCGTGGCGGTGGACGGGGCTTCCGTGTTTCCCCGTGTGCGTGGCAGTGGACGGGCTTCCGTGCTTCCCCGTGTGCGTGGCGGTGGACGGTGCTTCCCCGTGTGCGTGGCGGTGGACGGTGCTTCCCCGTGTGCGTGGCGGTGGACGGGCTTCCGTGTTTCCCCGTGTGCGTGGCGGTGGACGGGCTTCCGTGCTTCCCCGTGTGCGTGGCGGCACGGGCAGTCCACTGCTTTGTGCCCTATTCCACCCTCACGCCAATCCAACCAATGAGGTGGGGCCTCGCGGTCCTTACAGAGAAGAATCTAGGCGCCTCCCAGACACTTGGTGGGGAGACAGCGACCCTGGCTTTGCTCGGGGACCCTGTCTTGGCCCTTCCCCATCCGGGCTCCCCACCTCAGTGGCTTTGCACAAGGATATGCATCCATGTCAGTCCACCTCTGCAGCCCTCATCTGCGCTTTTCCTCCCCAGAAGTTTGGCTCCTGTGACTCGTACCACGTGTGCGCAAGTGCTGAAGGACGTGACCTCGACACTTCCCTCCGCCCAGCCCTCCACGGCCTGCAGGGGTGGCTCCCCATGCTTGCTGAGGAGAAGCCTCCACCCTCAAGACGGAGGACCTCCCCCCACTCCTCCCCACCCCGCGGACTCTCCATTTCCACCTCCAGCTCGCACGCCTCCTCTCCAGGGCTCTCCTGGCCCCCGGGAGGCGTGCTGCCCCGAGTGCACTCGCACCCCGCACACAGCGGCTCCGCCACGCGCAGGGTGGGCCGCGCCTGCGTCCGTCCACGCAGGCCCCAAGCCCTGGGCTCAGGGCCGGCACGCTGCTGTCCCGCGGGGAAGTTCGAGTCCCCAGAAGCGCTGCTCAGGTACAAGGGACACCACCGGCCACTCCTGGTCAATATTTAAAGACAAAGAATCTCCCCACACCGGCAGAGCGCGGGGCGCCGAGGAAGCAATGCCCCATCACGTGAGGAGCCTGGCCAGCTCGCAAGTCAGCCACGTGCGCGCGGTGAAAGAAAACCATGTCCCACGCACTGCTTTGTGAGCTGACATGGAAGTCTTAACGATAAGTGAGCAAGCAAACCCCGCAGTGCACACATGCAGATGCCCCGTTCCATGCGTGCACACGCCGCACAGCACGCCATGCACACACGGTCCACACACGCCGCACAGCCACGCCATGCGCACACAGTCCACACACGCCGCACAGCCACGCCATGCACACACGGTCCACACACGCCACCATGCGCACACGGTCCACACACGCCGCACAGCCACGCCATGCACACACGGTCCACACACGCCGCACAGCCACGCCATGCACACACGGTCCCACACGCGCCACACAGCCACGCCATGCGCACACGGTCCACACACGCCGCACAGCCACCCACGCCATGCGCACACGGTCCACACACGTGCACAGCCACGCCATGTGCACACACGGTCCACACACGCGCACAGCCACGCCATGCACACACGGTCCACACACGCCGCACAGCCACGCCATGCACACACGGTCCACACGCGCCACACAGCCACGCCATGCGCACACGGTCCACACACGCCGCACAGCCACCCACGCCATGCGCACACGGTCCACACACGTGCACAGCCACGCCATGCGCACACGGTCCACACACGCGCACAGCCACGCCATGCGCACACGGTCCACACACGCCGCACAGCCACGCCATGCACACACGATCCACACACGCCGCACAGCCACGCCATGCGCACACGGTCCACACACGCCGCACAGCCACGCCATGCACACACGGTCCACACACGCCGCACAGCCACGCCATGCACACACGGTCCACACACGCCACAGAGCCACGCAGCCACGCCATGCACACATGGTCCACACACGCCGCACAGCCACGCCATGCACACACGGTCCACACGTGCTTGCATTCACACACCCGGTGAGAGCGCTGGGGCTGGGACAGCCGCACCCTGGCGGCAGGGAGGAGGAGGAGGAGGAAGCGCGCCTGCAGGACCGGCGGGCAGCTGTGCTCAACGCACAGGCGCGCGGCACGGAGAGGAAGGCGTGGGCTGAAGCCTGCGGTGCGGTCTGGGCGTGGCCGGGCGGGTCTTCCGATTGCTCGAGGGCTGAAGCCTGCGGTGCGGTCTGGGCGCGGCCGGGCGGGTCTTCTGATTGCTCGAGGGCTGAAGCCTGGGGTGCGGTCTGGGCGTCTGTGACGGGGCGCGGTGACTGCTTTGGAGGGCGTGTGAGGCTGGGCACGGGGACTCCAGGGCCCCCGAGCTCGGTGTGGCAGCCAAGTGGGCGCACTGCTCGGGGTGCGGGGCCCTTCGTGTCTGGAGCCACGATGGAGGCTGGGTGTGCGTGCGAGGCCTCTTGAGGCCACCGTGCAGCTGGCCAGCATGAGACAGCCACTCGTTAGTGAGCCGTGCGTGCGTGTGCATGGTGTGCCCAGGGCTGTGCACGCCGCCGGCCAGGCAGGGTCCTCCAGCTTTGCTCCCTCTCCTCGTTTCTGCACGGCAGCTCCGGGAAGCCAAAGCCAGGAGGCCGCCCTGCCCACGAAGCCAAAGCCAGGAGGCCGCCCTGCCCACGAAGCCAAAGCCAGGAGGCCGCCCTGCCCACGAAGCCAAAGCCAGGAGGCCGCCCTGCCCACGAAGCCAAAGCCAGGAGGCCGCCCTGCCCACGAAGCCAAAGCCAGGAGGCCGCCCTGCCCACGAAGCCAAAGCCAGGAGGCCGCCCTGCCCACGAAGCCAAAGCCAGGAGGCCGCCCTGCCCACGAAGCCAAAGCCAGGAGGCCGCCCTGCCCACGAAGCCAAAGCCAGGAGGCCGCCCTGCCCACGTAGCCAAAGCCAGGAGGCCGCCCTGCCCACGAAAGCCAAAGCCAGGAGGCCGCCCTGCCCACGAAGCCAAAGCCAGGAGGCCGCCCTGCCCACGAAGCCAAAGCCAGGAGGCCGCCCTGCCCACGAAGCCAAAGCCAGGAGGCCGCCCTGCCCACGAAGCCAAAGCCAGGAGGCCGCCCTGCCCCACGAAGCCAAAGCCGAACCTTTGCCTTTCGGGTGTCCAGTCTGTGGGGATGGAGGCTCCCTGGGGGTGGGGGCTGTGGGGGGCTGCAGGGGGGGCTGCAGGGGGGCCTGCAGGGATGGAGACTGCGCGGGGATGGAGACTGCGCGGGGGATGGAGACTGCGTGGGGATGGAGGACTGCGTGGGGATGGAGACTGCGTGGTATTGGAGACCACAAGGGGCACAAGAGGGCCACAGAAGCAAGGCGACGGCTCTGGAAACGAAGGCGGGCCCTCGGTCACCCCTGCCTGGCCGTGAACCTGGGCTCCGGCGTCCTCACCGCACGGGCGGAGACGCTCTGCTGGAGTTCACTGCGATGCTGCAGGGAGACATGGCAGGCTCCCGGAGCTGGTGAGCGTGTGCACGTATCACGAACCAGGGGAGTGCACATTGAACCCACGGGGGCGGCCAGTCCCGGGGCTCCAGTGGCGAAGGCGACGCACGGCGGTGGGGGGGGGGGACCTGAGCTGCGTGGGGCCCACGGTGTGGGCTGGAAGGGCAGTGAACAGCCTCATCACGGCCGGGAAACGCTCCGTGTGGCCCGAGTGAAACACACGTGCCTTCCCAGACTTCCACCTTCAGGGTTGCACATCCCCCAGCCGTTCACGCTCACCTGTGCTCACAAACACTCACGGAACACCCACGGCCCCCCACCACCCCTGAGCGCCAGAAGCCACTTTCCTGAGGCGCCCGGGGGGGAGGGGAGGGGAGGGCACAGCCGGGACCCAGGCCAGTCTCAGCCATGTCACCTGCGCTGGCACCGTGGCGCCCGCCCGCCATCTTAGCTGCTGAGGATGCTGGGATCTAAGGGTCACAGTTCAAAGCCAGCCTGGCAGGGACGTCCTTGAGACTCTTACGACTAATCATTACCAAAAATGCCAGAAGGAGGTCTGTGGCTCAAGCTCCAGCCTTGAGCAGAAACGCTCAGGTACAGCGCCCAGGCCTTGAGTTCAAGCCCCAGGACCCTTGCACACGCAATCACACGCACGTACTCACACGCATGTACTCACACGCACGTACTCACACGCACGCACACACACACACACCCCTTTGTTCTTTGGACAATTTCTGCAAGTATCATTTTCATGGGGAATTTTGTTTCAAAAGGCAAACATTTTTCACCATGAAAGCTGTATAAAGTTGGGCCTAAATGACAAGCAGTGTGAATATAATCTATGAATGTTTAATTTGGGTTCAGATAAGCCAGACGCAAATTTCCTGTGTCCTCAGGCAGTGCAAACACGGATCGCGCGTGCGGTTATTTGGAACGAGGGTCCGTTTCTGGTCTGCGGACACGCGGCTGCAGCGGGGAGGTGTACGAGCCGCGTTGCCGCGGCGGGCGGAGGCGGCTGAGCCCACGCAGAGCCCGGCCGCGGCCCTCGTTGCGATGCTTTATCGCGCCTCCTCTTCCGCCGCTGGAGGGGTCGAGGCGGGACAAGCTCATTTATCATCAGACAAAAATAACACCAAATGTAGATTTTTGCCTAAATAACTGAGGCTGAAGCAGAAAAACTTAACGAAGCCGAGCTTTCAAAGCAAGCGTGCAAATTGCCCCAGCCAGTGTGTGGTGTGAACTTGAGCTGTGACCAGCTTTCTTTGGCTAGGAAAGGAGAGATCATGGCGTTCCATGATTGGCTTGCTTATGTAAACACCACAAAAAGCCTTTCAACTCTTTTTCTGCAAGACTGCCAGCGAGATGGAACCACCCCGGCGCTTGATGAAGACTGGAGACCCGAGGGCCACTTTCGGCAGTCCTTCTAGACGGCCAGAGCCTCCCTCCTGTCTCCTAAGGCCTTTGGAGTCCATCATAGTAGTTTGGCGTGTGCGTCATGGCAGTGTGGAGGCCCACACCTGTCAGCAGGAAGCGGAGGTCTGGAGGCTCACAGCCTGAGGCCAGCTTGAGGGAAACGCGCTCACAGAACCCCTCTCCACAGAAGGGGTGATCGTGGTCGGGTGCACCTGCCATCCCGCCTGGCGCGAGAAGCGTGAATTGGGAGGATCGTGGCCTAGGCATAGGGACGAGCAAAGAGTGAGCTCCCGTCTCAACATCACCCGTGCAAAGAAGGGCTGGAGGCATGGCTCAGCAGTCAGGTGCCTTCCAGAACGTGCAAGGCAGAGTTCAAGCCCCATCACTGCCTTCATAAACCCGTGGAAAGGGCCAGAGCCCCGTGTTCGCGTAGACACAGCTGCGTCGCCCCTACAAACTCCTCTACGCACGTTTCAGTCGATGTGCATCGATTACGGTTATAGAGAGGAGCTACGCATACACCCATCTTCCACGCACACGCGCCCCTCTTGACAGATGGCAGGCATCCGGGCACACCGCACACTCACACGCCCCTGTGCTCCGGAACAGCACGGGCGGACGGAGGAGCCTCTGCGGACGGCCGTGCTCGGGCGATTCCCGGACGACGCTGTCTGCCCCGGGCGGCCTCCTCGGGGGTGCTCTGCGCGCCTCCTCTCCCTTCAGAGGCCGACGCCCCCCCACGCTTGCGGAGGCGGCCGGTGTCTTCTCAAAGCCAGGGGCCTGGTGGGGAGGATGAACTTCTGCGGCCTCGCGGGCCGTGTGGGCGGCGGCTCATGTCGGCCCCCCCCTCCCCCCCGCCGGAAGGAACTGAGCGGAGGCAGCCACCCTGGCCCGGCAGAGGGGCCCCTGCCCCCCGGGACAGCGCCGGGCGCCATTCTGGACCCATGTGGCCGCTGGAGGACTTGGGTTCTCTGGGGAACGCCGTCGTGGGGCCGCAGCTCACGTCTCCCCGTTCCCCTTGGAGAGCTCTTGCTTCCCTGCAGTCCCGGGGTGTGGGCCTCTGGCTCGACCACTCGGAGTTTCCTTGGAGCCCGTCTCTCTCCTCAGGGTGCCAGCAGCGCCAGGCTTCCTGCAGGACGACCCCCCCATCCCCCTCCCCACCCCCCTCCCCCTCCCCCTCCCCTCGTCCTCAGAGCTGATGGCCGTGACGGTAGACTTGCGTGTTCCGGGGTGAAGGCAGGCTCCGTCAGGACGCGGGCAGCCCTCGTCTCTGTCGGGGCCAGCCGGCAGCGAAAAGGGAATCCTGAACGAGGGCGGCGAGGATTGAAGAAAAGGAAAAATACGAGGCAAGGGAAAAAGACAAGAGCAAAGATGGGGGTCCAGGAGGTCTGCACCTTAAGATTGAAACTCAGGACTGCAGCCAAGGTTATTCTTAACTTCCAGTTTATTATATGCAGTTTGGGAACCAGGGAATAGCATAGGGTTGCTAACATTCAAGAACAAAACAGGCGTTGAAATCGCATCATCTGATTACAGTCAATACAGGATGAGGTCGATTAACACAGGCATGTGCTCCAGCGGACATAGCAAAGCAGGCACAGGAAAGGACCTAGCAAAGCAATTCCAGAGAGTGGCTGTGAACAACTGCTAGTGAACAAAAATCATAGCATATCCTGGTGCTAACAACACAGCCAGAGGTCAGAACGAATCTAGCTGCAAGTTTGGCTCCTGACACTCGTCTTCCCGCCTGTGCTCTTGGTCCTGTGGTCCGAGGGCCCCGGCGCAGCTCTACCCAGCCACCGCGATGGAGCACAGAGCGCCAGGTGCTAGGAGGCCTTCCTCCTCTGTCACAGACATGGCCTGCGCTGGGACTGTCCCACGCGGTGACCTCACGCCCCCTTCGCTGTCCCCACGCGGTGACCTCACGCCCCCTTCGCTGCCCCCACGCGGTGACCTCACGCCCCCTTCGCTGCCCCCCACGCGGTGACCTCACGCCCCCTTCGCTGTCCCCACGCGGTGACCTCACGCCCCCTTCGCTGTCCCCCACGGGGTGACCTCACGCCCCCTTCGCTGTCCCCACGCGGTGACCTCACGCCCCCTTCGCTGTCCCCACGCGGTGACCTCACGCCCCCTTCGCTGTCCCCACGCGGTGACCTCACGCACCCTTCGCATCGAGAGGCGCGCCTGTTCCGCGATGAGGTCATCGGTGCCCACCTGTCATGATGAGCTCAGTGGGCTCAGTGGCCCGTGGCCGGCGACGAGGGTGACAGAGGCCCAGAGGGACCCGAGACAGCGGTGCCCACAGAAGGTATGGAGGCGTGAGAAGCGCTGCGGACGCACCACGCGCCACGACGTGGTCTTGGCCTCGCTCCTCCCACCTTCCCTGGCCCGTGGCCAGTCCTGCCTCCGAGCCGCCGGGTCTCTGAGCCGCCGGGCCGCCTCCTTTCGTCCCAATCGCCTCTCCTTCCCAGCTCTTTGCAGGAGGACCAGGTTTTCTCGAGAGAGAGCAGGGCAAGGTCCAGGCTGGGCTGGGTCAGGGCCCGGGCCCCCCGTCCGCACCCCGGCTAAGCAGGCTGTCTGCCTCTGCACGCAGAGGTGCGTACCACATGGGAATGCTTCTCGGCCTTGCCTAGCTTGTGCAGATGGACATCCGGGTTTCCACAGAGACCCCCGATCGAAGCAGGGGTCACCGCGGTCTGCCATGGCTTCCTCCACGGGCGCCAAGCCGCCGCCGTGTGGCAATGCCAAAGAGCTGTCCTAACAAGTCGTTGGAAAGGACAAAGACAGTCCTTTATTTAAATGAGATGGGGCCAGCGGGCAAGCGTGGGGGCAGTTTTGCGAACCACGTCTAGATTTCTTTCTCCACCTCCTCCGGCTCGCATGCCAGGAGGAGGGAGACTTCCAAGAGGTGGAGTAGAAGGTCAGGAGGGAGGCACCTAGGCAGCACATGCGGCGTGATGGGATGTGCGTGATGCAGTCACGCGCAGTTACAGGAATCCTGGAGGATTTCCGGGTGTGACCACCATCTTGCTCGACCTGTGTGCTGTAACGCTGCATGGGAATTCTTCCACAAACCCCTCTGGCGGCAGCCGCTCAGGGGTGCCCAGCCCCGACGCCCAGCAGACGGGGAGCCGCCTCAGCAGTGCCCAGCCCCCGACGCCCAGCAGACGGGGAGCCGCCTCAGAGGTGCCCAGCCCTGCGCCGCCCAGCAGACGGGGAGCCGCCTCAGAGGTGCCCAGCCCCGCCGCCCAGCAGACGGGAGCCGCCTCAGGGGTGCCCAGCCCTGCGCCGCCCAGCAGACGGGGAGCCGCCTCAGAGGTGCCCAGCCCCGCGATGCCCAGCAGAGGGGGAGCCGCCTCAGAGGTGCCCAGCCCCCGACGCCCAGCAGACGGGGAGCCGCCTCAGAGGTGCCCAGCCCCGGCCGCCCAGCAGACGGGGAGCCGCCTCAGAGGCGCCCAGCCCCGGCCGCCAGCAGACGGGCAGCCGCCCTGTAAAGCCAGGCTGGCGAGCGCCGGGCGGGGGAGCGGAGCCGGCCCGGGCCGGGAGACCCAGGGCCGCCGCGTCTGTGACAGATCCAGGGCCTTCCTGAAGGATCTGCCTGGTTCTAACACGGTATTTGAATGAATTTCAGATTAGGAAGCATTTTTTGGCAACAGTACGAAGTGCTCGTGTCTGCATAGATTGACAGGCTCTTGACATTTTGACATGTTTAATTGACTCGTATCTCTTCATTTTTATTACAACCAGATGGGAAGTTTATACTAGCATAAATTGCTGCTATCATGATATCGGCAGATTCTTACCATATTTTTATTAAGTGGTTACATTCCTTTTACGTCGTTAATTCTTTCGTGCTCTTCGTTACGCGGAATGCTTTGTGTTTTGCTTTACTTCCTCTGTGAAAGAGCCCGAGCTTCCGTCTTCTTCAAACCATTATTGATTGAGTCTCCAATAGTCTCACGTTTCATCAGCAGGATGCCTGTAACCTGGCTTCTTTGTGCTCTGGCATGCTTCTAATCCTTTTTTAAAGTCCTATTTTAATTTTTTTTTGCACAGAAATATGCTGCAGACTCCACTTATAATGATTGCTTATCTAAGTGACTCATTTTTTTAGTGGGCAACTGTGTATTTACTACCTATGGCCTGTGCCCTGCACCGGCTCATGATTATGGGTGTCGTTGGTTCAGGTCCCTCAGAAAACAAAACAAGGGGTCCGGTGCAGCCCTGCATCTACCTGTGTGCCTTTATACCGACGTCTCAGTCTGTGTCTCTCAAACTGTGACACTTGTGAGCTTCTGAGGATGCTTCTTCTTGTCAGGAGCCACCTGACTGAAAATCAAAATAAGATGCATGGAGCAAACATCTCCAACAAGAAGCAGCACAGGGATAAAATGGTACCTGAAGAAATGGAAACAAACTTGGCTATCCACACAGCTGTAGGCTCGCTGGCCCGGTGCTGTGTGGAAAGGGAACACCAAACAGCCCCGCACATTTACCGCCCCGTGGCCTTGAGAGTCCAAGACAGCTGGACGCTTCAGTGCTGACGGCGGTCAAATTCCAGAGGTCTGCAGGGCCACGGTCTCCACGTCTCGCTGTCAAGCCGCGACACCTGGGGGCAATCTCTGTGGGTTGGAGGAAGAACCACTAGACAACAGGAAAGGTTCTGGTGCACACAGTGTTGAGAACTTTCTATACCACCAGCAGCCCAGGGACACGGGAGGAGCCCTCGGGAAGGCACTGCCCTGGCAGCGTTGGATGAGGGCGAGTTCTGGACCCTCTGCCAGAAGGCCTATAAGCAGACCTCAGGAGAGTGGGCCTGACTGCAAGTGACACAACACTGGACCCTAAAGACACTGCAGCTCGTGATGAATGCCCGGGGTCCAAAACAAGTTCCACTGACAGAACTGAGCGAGAAGATGACACCTTCCACCAGGATAAGACACAGGGAATAACAGAATGACAGAGTTAGGGAATGCTCAAACACTATAATGGTACTTGTGCACTCACACAGGCAACCACATGTATGTGAGTGCAAGACAGAAATCAGTGGCCCTGAATACACAGCCCTCCCTAAGTTGTCCTTAGCCTCTGCACCGACGGATTTAGCCGTAGGAAAGGAAGCATGCATCGTTAATGCATCGTCGTGACCGCGTGCAACCTTTTCCTCTTGTCACTATCCCCTAACCATTACAGCACCCGTTTCCTCAGTGTTTGTGTTGTATTAGGACCGTACATCATCTAGATAGGGCTTAAGTCTGTAGTAGACTTGCACGTTATGTGCAAGTACTGTACCTTTCTTTACACCACAGGTTATGATAACAAGAAGTTCCGGAGAAATCCACTGTGGATTGGGAGGGTCACCTCCGTGACAACAGAAACCAAACCAAATATGTCAGAGGAGAAGTAGACATGGTGCTAGAGACGCCCAAGGACAGTAATTATCTGGGAAGAGAAAGGAGCCCAGAAAAGTCATCTGAAGAAATGATAACTAAATATATGAGGGAGGAGATGACACTGTTCAAAAGGAAATGTACTCATAACCTGACTTGTGTAACTGTCACCCCTCTGTACATCACCGTTACAATAAAAAAGACAAATATCAAATTTGATGAGAATCATAAAAGACAAATATCAAAATTTGATGAGAATCATAAATGGAAAAATTCAACATCCACAAAACTCTGAGTGAAAAAAAGAATCATACCAGGCCCCAAGGGCAATCCTGAGACAGTCTTACGTAAGAGGACCTTAGATGCATCTTGCATAGCTGCATAAGAAGAATAAGGAAGATTGACAGCATACCTTGCCTGAAAAACCATGAGGCCAGAAGAGAATGGGAGATGTGTGTGTGTGTGTGTGTGTGTGTGTGTGTGTGTGTGTGTGTGCGCACGCGCTAGTACTGGGGACTTCAACTCAGGACCTTGCCCTCTTCTTGGCTTTTCACTCATAGCTGGCACCCTACCGGTGCACTATGCCCCAGTGTAGCTTCTTTGCTAGTTTACTTGGAGATGAGTCTCTCAGACTGTTCTTCCCAGGCTGGCTTCGAACCATGATCTTCAGGTCTCAGTCTCCCAAGAAGCTGGGAATAAAAGCATGAATGTCTAGCACCTACTTTGGAACATAACTTTAATCTATTGTAAGGAAGTGACCCTCCACGGAGATTTTGTACTGAATGAAAGTATCTTTCAAGAGTGAAGGAGGGGCAGAGGGGCTTCTGCTCCTGTGAGGACCAAGGCCATGACGACCACACCCTTCTTCAAGACACACTACCAAGAAAGCTTCTCAAGCTACTGAAGATGGAAAGACGTTCCTGGGATCCTGAAGTTAGAGAAGTCCCCAGTCAGCCACGGGGCAGGCACTGGGCAGCATCTCTCACAAGGAAAGACAACGAACACTGAGCTGGGGAACCTGGGAAGTCCATCCACCCAGACAAGGAGCCGCGGAAGGGGAGAAGCCGGGAGAGCAGGCCCGGCTCTACCTACTCCACTTCTGACTGAACCAGGATACTTCTCCAGCACATCCCGTGCTACTTAGCTCAAGGACACCTCCAGAGAGAGTTCACAGTGGAACCCAACCAAGGAAACTGGAAACGTCTGCAAGTCTCTTAATTCTAGTTAACCAGAAAGAACAAAGAGTCTGGGTGGTGTGTGTTCAAGTGGTACAGTGGCAGCCATGAGCTAAAAAGCCAATTGAGAGTGTAAGGTCCGAGTTCAGCCTCAATTCTGTCACACACACACACACACACACACACACACACACACACACACACTTTCAGAGAAAATATATCAGAATCCAGAATTACAACTTTTCAGCATTTTATTCCCAGAATACAGTCCAAAATTATATCCACATAAGCAAAAACCAAGAAAATGAATACAATCTCGAGAGAGAAGAAGACACAAGTAATTTAACCATGACTGAGCATGAGAGGAATATTAAAACTGTATTTGAGAGGTTGTCATCGTGCCTTAAACAAGACAAGACGTGTTTGTTTAACCCAGACCTTGTGTACCTCCACGCACTTCTTTGCTATCTGCCTGCAGGTGGATCAGTTTCTGGGGCGCATAGTTTTTCCTTCTCTCTGAGAATTTCATGTAACACGGCCACAGATCCTGGGCTGTTGTTGATCTAGGAGGTAGATTCTCCTGCCCCTTTGAAGGGTGATTTTCCTGATCCAGATTCTGTGCCGATGCAGTAATTGGACAGCTTTGTACAGTCATGCTTTCAATATTTTACCCACGTTCTCTTTGATTTGGGGGAGAATGGATAAGAAACCCAGCATAATTTTTATCCTTATTCCTTTATAGGGAAGGCTGTTTCCTCCTGCCTTCATTGAAAATTTCTCTTCATCTCTGATTCTCTGAAGTTTGAATGACACCACCATATAGATTTTCTTGGAACTTAGGTCGGTTTGGCTCTTGAGGTTCCTGGACCTGTGTCTTGGTATCTGTTGTTAACTTGGGAAAACTATCAGGCTTTGCTTCAATATTTCATCTGCTCTCCTCTTTGCCTTCCTTTTGGGACTTTCAATATGTGAATGACCTACATTTTATCATTACCCCACAACTGGTGAGCTCTCTGCTCTACCTTCCAGCCCTTGTTCTCCTGTGTTTCAGTTTCTGTTCACATGTCCTCAGACTCACTGTGCTTTCTTCAGCCATATCCAGTTCACTGAAGAGCCACCGATGATTCTTCCCCTCAGCTCCATTGCTTGGATTTCTGGCATCTTCTGACTCCCGAGTTTCCATTTGTACGCTCACGTGCACATTCACGTCCAGTTTTTCCAGTGGAGCCTGGAGTACATTAATCAAAGCTATTTAAAATCCTTAGTCAGACCAGTTCAGATCTTAATCGTGTCTGCGCCTAACTCTGATGGTTGGGTGAGCATCATCCTTTGCGTCGCAGTGCACCTTGCACGTTTCTGGTTGAAAGCCAAATAAATGTGAAGGACTATCTATGGAATGGCTGAGGATGAGCCTTTGATGTGGAATTCTGTGTCTGTCTGTGTCTCTTGGCAGCTGCGGCTGTTCCCATCAGAGGCTAGCATTTCCTCGAGGGCGAGTGGGCACGCTGTTGTCCCTGCGTCTCCTAAGCTGCCTCTGTGAGGGTCAGCCGGAGCATGCTGAGGTGTGACAGGGCACAGCTGGGGGTCTGGGCAGCTCTCTCCTCTCCGGTCTCCCCCAGGCTTAGGGTCTAGCGAAGGACTCTGCCCAGGAGAGTGCACGCCTAGGCGCGTCTTTAAAAGGGACACTTTCTCTTTCCCCGTGGGAAGCAGGGGCTTTTTATCTATCTTCACATGGATATCTGGAAGAAGTTCGGGTTAGAAATCACAGAGGTATGCCCCTACAAATTTCCCCTCCCCTCTCAAGTCTTGACTTTCAAATTGGCCCTATTTATGAGCGAAGAAAATCTCTGAAGAGAATGAGAAAGCCTCAGCAGAGAAATTGAAATGATTAAAAAAAACCCAACTTCTTGCTAAATAACTGGAATTTGTAAGTGAAAATGTTCACAGGACAGGTTCGATTTCCAAGTGGATCTGACAGAGAACACAGTGAGCAGACTGGAAGATATTAATGGATTGTCTAAAGACGAATGCAAAGGAAACAGGACTTGCAGAGTCTGTTAAAAGTCAAAGCCTGAGTGGTTTGTTAGACAGCACCAAGGGCTCGGCATACGTGTAGTTGGATTGCCAGAAGGAAAGGCAGGAGAGAAGGGGACTGAGGAGTGTTTGGAGATTCGATGTCCAAACACAGAGTACATCTGACACACACGGCAGGTGCTCGCCCGGCCCGGGGAAGGGCCCGGGGAAGGGCCCGGGGAAGGGCCCGGGGGAAGGGCCCGGGGAAGGGCAGCGGCAGAGCAGCCCGGCCCGAGCTGAGGCCCCGCGCTGGCTCACGCTCACACGACAGACAACCAAGTCTTGGGAGCGAGACTTGGCGGCAGTGGAGAAAGATGACAGAATGCTTTCACGGTGGCCACCGGGCAGTTAGTTGGCTGCTTGTCAGACACCAGCGAAGGACAGGAGAAACAGACGTCTATCAGGGCTAGAAGACAACACCACATGTATTCAGCAGTCTGAAAATAAACGACGTCTGGAATTCTGTATTCGGTGCGATCCTTCATCCGAACTAAGGTAAAATAGAGACAGTTTTTGAGAAAGGAAATGGCGAAGATTTGGTCCTGGGCATCCTTTGTGACAAGAAATGGTAGCCGGCGTAGTTCAATCCGAGGGGAAATGCCTCGTTAGAAAACTGGATCCCTCATGAAGAAGAGAAATGATACATAATATCCTTGGTGCCCCCAAGCCCGAAGCAGCGCGCACCCCAAGCGGAGAACTGCACTGTGCCAGGAGAAAACCAGCGTGACTATCGTGGGCCCCCCGACGGGGACAGGATGCCCGCGGTGACGGAGGGCAGCCGCGGGACGGGTGTGCGGTCTGTGCGCCCGCACGGCGGAGGCTGCGGGTCTGCACTTCCCCAATCGGGCCCCCGACGGGGACAGGATGCCCGCGGTGACGGAGGGCAGCCGCAGGACGGTGTGTGCGGTCTGTGCGCCCGCACGGCGGAGGCTGCGGGTCCGCACTTCCTAATCTGGACGTAAGCCGCGAGGCTCGAGAAGCACGACTAGAGGTGAGCGCCGGGCTCCGTGCGGACGCGGCCTCCCCGCGGGCACGCTTCGCCCCACCCCTGTGTGCCGCAGGGCCGGGACGGCCGTCTGAAGGCTGTAGCCAGTAGGGAGAAAAAGAAGTTTCAGGACCGTGAGACGGAGAGGCTGGTACACCCTGTGATGCTGCGTGAGGTCAGGGGTGTCCCGTTCACGGTGCGCGCAGCGAGACACAGAGCCACGGGGGGGGGGGGGGAGCTGCTGGCTCCCGCCTCCAATCCTACCTCCTCAGAAAGCCCAGATCTGAGGAGCAGGTTCAAAGCCAGCCTGGGCAGGAAAGCCTGTGAGACTCTCACCTCCAATGAACCACCAGGAAGCCTGAAGAGGCGCTGTGGCTCCGCGTGGTAGAGCGCTAGCCTTGAGCAGAAAAGCTCCGGGACAGTACCCAGGTCTCGAGTTCAAGCCCCAGGACTGACAAAACCCCCCAAAGCCCACAACAGACCCTGGCGGTGGAGAAACCGTTCGGCTGCTGCCCCCTCGGGTGCCCGCCCCGTCACACCTTCTGTGCGGGTGAATATTCGCACGATTGGCTCAGGTCCAGGGAATGCACCCGCAGCTGCCATGCTGTCCGGAAGCGGCTAAGCCAGGGCCGGCCGTGCGCGCCGCAGGGCACCCGGGGCGGCTGCGGCTGCACCATCAGGACAGGCCCCGTGCGAGACGTGAACGTCTCCATCCGTTTAAGAGGACGGAAAGTGAGAGCATATTTCTCAGAAACAGGATAACGATAGCAGGAATCAGTGGCTGAGATGCCTCTAGAAATGTGCCCAGACTTAGACATTGAACATTCTTTGTGTGTGTCTGTGTCAAAGGAGAAAGATCAAGAGAACTAGAGAAAAGAAGAATATATTTCTAGAGGATTTGTGAGGCTGACATTACCCTCATACTCCTACCTGAATAATGTATTTTAAATAAAACTACCAGGTCCTATTCCTTATAAACATATACATATAAATAATCGACAAAATAATAAAACAAACTGAATCAAGATATATTCCAAAAGAATAGTTCAGTGGGATCAAGAAAATTTTATCCCTGCCATGTCAGAATTACTTTAAATTGAAAAATCAATCAAAGTAATTCACCCTGTAACAGAGTAGAATGAAAGGCCTATGGTTATCTGTCTTGCCAGCACCTGGGCTTGAACTCTGGGACTTATGCTTGCTCACTTGGCTGGCGCTCTGCCACTTGAACCCCATCTTCAGCCTGGCTTTGCACTGGTTATCTTGGAGTTAAGTCTCAGATTTTTCTGCCTGGTCTGGCTTCAAACCAGATCTTCAAGATCTGAGCCCTCTGAGTAGTTAGTGTTACAGGAATGAGGCCTCAGGTGCCTGGCTTGATTTTCTTAATAGAGACGGAAAATGCATTTGACAAAAGTCAATATCCACCCATGAAGACTAAAACAGAATAAATACCCATACATCTATGAATAGAAGGGAGCTTCCCCTCCCCCAACGTGGTTACTAGCATCTGTAAAGACCTCTAGTGAGTGTCATAGTTAGCGGTACAAGACTGACTCTGCTTCCTGCCTCAGACTCCAGAGGAATAAGACGTCATAAAGGAATTCACAGGTGAGTGGCAGCCACATGACTTGGACACCACAGAGTAAAACCCAGTCATAGTGAGGCGCACAGTTGTTTTGCTACTGTCCTAAGAGGTCTGCAGGCGTGATCAATAAAACCAATGAGGGGCTGGGATGTGGCCTAGTGGCAAGAGTGCTCGCCTCGTATACATGAAGCCCTGGGTTCGATTCCCAGCACCACATATACAGAAAACGGCCAGAGGTGGCACTGTGGCTCAAGTGGCAGAGTGCTAGCCTTGAGCAAAGAGAAGCCAGGGACAGTGCTCGGACCATGAGTTCAAGGCCCTGGACTGGCAAAAAATAAAATTTAAAAAAAACCCATGAGTAATTATAACAATAATATAATACGATACAATGTATATAATATATAACACATACACTTAATTGTGCCTTTTATGTTTTCAAATAAATCATTTAAAATTAAGCTTTGGAGATTCTATTTTCTGGAGAACATAAACATGAGATTAATAAGCGAACTTAAAATGTTTACATTAAACCTTCCCATATTTACCCACACATCTCCCTAAATGAGACATATTAACAATATATCTAACAGTATATATGCAAGATTTGTACACTGAGACATGCAAAATACTCCTTAGGGAAATTAAAGAATATCTAACTTAAGTGGGGAAAGAGACTATGTTCATATCACCCCAAACTAAATATGGCTAAGACGCCCCACGCCTCTCAAATGGCTTTGTAGATCTGCAGCGGCACAGAGGCTGCGGGTCTAGAATGTATAAAGAAATGCAAAGAGACTTGAACGAGCTGAGCGTCGGAGGCGGACACCTGTCTGGACTGGCGCGAGAGAGGGGTGGTGGGCGAATACGGCCCTGGCACTCACGTGCACGTGTGAGCCCAGAAGCAGCTGACTCAGTGCGATGCGCAACCGGGGGGCGGGGAGGAAGAGACGGGGAGATGCCCAAGAGGCGCAGGACACAGACACGGACCTGCGAAACTGAAACCCTCCTCAAAACACTCACTGGAGAAGTGACCAGCAGGGGGTTCAGTTACTTGAAAAACTACTCGAAGACACTGAGAATGAAGAAGAAATGCAAAGGACTTGAACAACTTTAACTCCCGCCCCCCCGGAGCTCAGTTAGAAGGCCCCACTTGTCTAATCTTAAGTTTGTGCCATAAAGCATCGAGGTTAGCAGTGGGGTGCTGGCCTGTTGAATGGACCGATCCTGAGGGACAGGACCCCAACATGCCTGCGCGCGCACACACACACACACACACACACAGAGGCAGACTCGCACCCACGTGGACTGATTTCCAACCACTTGGACAATGTAACCGGAAGAGGAAAGGGTGGACCTGCCAGCCGGTTGTGGTGGAGATCATTGCATGTAGAATTATTGCAATTGCACACACACACACAGACCAGAACATTCCACACTGGGTGCCATTCAGAAGTGCAAGGAAGGAATGCTGGTGTGCTCACCAACAGGGGTGAATCTCAGGGTCCTAGCCCATGCACTGAACACGGCAGTGACGTTCCGATTGACCCTGGTTCTGGGGAATGCTGGCAGCGCACAGGGACAGAAGGACCCGCGGGTGGCTGGCTCCCTGCGGGGCAGCTGGAGGAGGGAGTCCGCGGGGAGGGGAGGGAGGGGCTTCTTGTGGGAACAGAGTTGTTTTCTATCCGCAGTGTGGTGCTTCACATGCTTGTCAAAAAGTATCGACGTTCACCTAAAATCGGTGAACTGAACGTTATACACACCACGCCTCAAGGAAACGTGAAGCCTCCTCTCTGCGAAGGCGAGGTCCCCGCCGCAGCCCCCTGGGCACAGGCGGGAGAGCCGGGGCCCGCCAGCGACTGCGCAAGTCCACCTTTGCTCCTCCTTGACCAAGCAGCAGCGGCCCGACGGCTCCGGAAGGACGCAGTCCCCACCGCTGGCTGTGGAGTCCACCCAGACCCGCGGCTTTCCTGTCTTACTGGCTTTCTTTTAAAAATTAAATCTATAGTTGCACAAAGGGGTTTCGGTTCAGCTTGTCACCTGGACGCTGATCGGCGCCACCCCTGCAGCGTTCTCCACCCACCTGACCAGCCGGGCACAGCCCGGTGCGGCCCCCGGGGCCACGAGTCCCCTCGAGGACCCCCATGCGCTCAGGAGCCTGGGGGAAGAAAACCGTCCCCTCTGCCACCCGAGCCCCACACCAGCAGCACGTGAGCACCTGCTGCCTGCCCTTCCACGGCCAGCACCGGCCCCACGGGGGTGCTTTTCCTCTCGGCCGCTCTCTGCGCCTGCTCTACTGACCACCAGCATGCTGTCACCGACCGTCACCTGGGGAACTGGTTCTCTGAGTCCAGACTAGAGTTGAAGAGTCTGATGCAGACAGAGGGGGCGGGGCCTGGGCAGTGGGAGGGGGCGGGGCCTGGGGCAGTGAGAGGGGAGGGGCCTGGGCAGTGAGAGGGGCGGGGCCTGGGGCAGTGGGAGGGGTGGGCTGGGACAGTGGGAGGGGCGGGGCCTGGGCAGTGAGAGGGGAGGGGCCTGGGGCAGTGAGAGGGGGAGGGGCCTGGGGCAGTGAGAGGGGCGTGGCCTGGGCAGTGAGAGGGGGAGGGGCCTGGGCAGTGAGAGGGGGTGGGGCCTGGGCAGTGAGAGGGGGAGGGGCCTGGGGCAGTGAGAGGGGCGGGGCCTGGGGCAGTGAGAGGGGGCGGGGCCTGGGCAGTGAGAGGGGCGGGGCCTGGGGCAATGAGAGGGGCGGGGCCTGGGGCAGTGAGAGGGGAAGGGCCTGGGCAGTGAGAGGGGGGAGGGGCCTGGGGCAGTGAGAGGGGCGGGGCCTGGGCAGTGAGAGGGGGAGGGGCCTGGGGCAGTGAGAGGGGGAGGGGCCTGGGGCAGTGAGAGGGGAGGGGCCTGGGACAGTGAGAGGGCAGGAGCCTGGGGCAGTGAGAAGTGGAGGAGCTGGGAGGGGCCTGGGGCAGTGAGAGGGGCGGGGCCTGGGGCAGTGAGAGGGGAGGGGCCTGGGACAGTGAGAGGGGCGGGGGCCTGGGCAGTGAGAGGGGGCGGGGCCTGGGGCAGTGGGAGGGGCAGGGCCTGGGGCAGTGAGAGGGGCGGGGCCTGGGGCAGTGAGAGGGGGAGGGGCCTGGGGCAGTGAGAGGGGGAGGGGCCCGGGGCAGTGAGAGGGGGAGGAGCTGGGAGGGGCCTGGGGCAGTGAGAAGGGGAGGAGCTGGTAGGGGCCTGGGGCAGTGAGAGGGGCGGGGCCTGGGGCAGTGAGAGGGGAGGGTCCTGGGGCAGTGAGAGGGGAGGGGCCTGGGACAGTGAGAAGGGAGGGGCCTGGGGCAGTGAGAGGGGTGGGGCCTAGGGCAGTGAGCAGGGCGGGGCCTGGGGCACCAATACATCCAGGCCTGGATGTCACCTACGGACACCCTGTGGTCTTTGGAATCTTCCAGAACATGTGTTTCTGTTCGTCTATCAGCCCCGTATGTGCAGCACACATGGCTACATTTTGGACCCCAAAGTGAAGTTGGTGAGTAGCCACTGCAGGCGCTTCCAAACCTTTCTTCTAAGTCCACAGCATGATGGTGACGCCGACCCCCTGCCCTGCCCCACCCTTTGCAGTTAGTACATGGGGTAGGTAGAAGCTGTGTACCTGTCAAATCTAGTGCAACAGAAGTCAAACTTTCATCAAGTGTCTGTTAACAAATAAAGAGATAAGATGCAAAATGCCAACTCCTGTTTCTCTATCCGGGAATGTGCTTGGACATTTTCCTTTCTGGGGTCCGGGGGAGTTTTGAGGTGAGGTCCAGGTGGCATCTCAGCGGCACGTGTCATCGGGGTGCTCATTTCCAAGGCCAGGCGGAGCCTATCCAGCCCACAGGCCTCTGAGCCCCACAGCGGGGGCCTGCACTCCTCTCTCAGAGCGAGACCATGAAAGGAAGCCAGGAGGGCGTGCCACAAGCAATCAGCCCAGAAGCCGCCGTGCAGAGGAGAAAATCAGCAAGGACGGCGAGGCCACACTCAGCAGTGGACTTGCCAGCCTTCCGTTGGAGGATCTCAAGTCCTTCCCGGGAAAGCATTTTCTCACCCGCTGACAGCGGCTCTGTCTGCTTGAAATCCTGGCGGGGCAGTGGAGGGCTGCGTGAGGACAGCGGTCCCCTGGACTTCTAGCCAGGATAATGCCAGCAATGAGAGCGAGCCCTGGATCACCTGGGGGTGAAGCGACTGAGAAGGGGTCTCACCCAGAGCATCTCGGCGGCAGCTGCCGGATCAGTCCAGGCCCCAGGCAGAGGCACCGCATACTAGGCCAACATGGTCACTAGGCGGAAGGGTGGGGACCGAGGCGCTCCATGCAGCTGCCCGGGGGTCATCCGCTTGCCCAGCTCCCTGATGGGGGCGTCCATGGAAGGGCCGCTTTGGAGACAGTATGGCCACTCGAGCGGAAGAGGAGTTTCGCTGCCCTGTGCTGGGGCACCCCAGAATTCTGAGAAGCCAGACTCGCTCTCCTGGGCTGCTCTGGAGGACACATCTCTGGGAGGAAAGACCCTAGGCCGCCGGGAAGGCCACTGGGTTCGAGTGGACGCGGGGTCTCAGATCCGTGGGGAGGCCGTGCATGCTAGGAAGGGACTTGGGTCGGTTGTGGTCAGGCAGGCCAGAGCTCAGACCCCACCACGTCCTCAAGCTTCCTCTATGACTGCCGGTCAGGAACAGGAAGGACCAAGGCTCCTTGGAAGGGCGTCAGCCCTGGCTCACACAGCCTCTTGTGCTGTGGATGTCCTGATGCCTGAGGCAGAGCTGCAGCCCACAGAGGCAAGAGGCCCTCCCCCGCCCCCCCCCCCCCGCAGTCTGAGGGTCCACAGACCTACACACCACCGCTTCTGCTCCCGGAGCCAGGACCGGGCCTCTGGGCTCCTGCCTCCATCCCCAAACAGCCCAACACCTGCCGGTGAACGGCCTCTCCCTGCGGGGGTCTCAACCCCACCCCGCTCCCGCAGCTGCTTGGCCCTGGAGGACTCTGGGGGACCAGGTCCTAATGAAGCTCAGGGAAGGAAGCGGTTTCCCCCATTCCTCGCTCAAGGACTCCTTGCTGAACTTCTAGGATGGGTGGTGCAGGGTCCACGCAATTCAATTATTCGCAAGTTCTTTTGCCCAAGTAATTTAAGTGCTCACTCACTATGAAGAAAACAGAAAGTAATTGGCGAGCTTTAATCTGCAACTATGTACCCAAGGTGACTCTTGGTAGGTGGGAGATGTTTGGCGTCCCCTGGCTTCCGCCGCAGGCCGAGGTCGCTGGCAGCCGCCCGCCCACCGGCCTGGCCTCGCAGGCCGAGCGGCAGGTGCCGCTTTACCTGCCGTAGCAATCCATACCTAGATGGCAGATGGCTTCCGGGACGGGGAAGGTCTGCACCAGCCAGGGGGCGGAGCTGAGGGCCCCGAGGGTGAAGCACGGGGCCTGCTGTGTGCAGGGTCCCCGTGGCTCCCGCCAGAGGACACCCTCCGGCCCGAGCGCAGAGGGGTCGCCCTGCGAGAGGCAACGCCGGCGAGTTCTCCACCGGCGGCCACCTGTGCGCCCCAAGGCGGGGTCTCTGGGCTCAGAGAGCTCCGCTTGCCATGCGCTTCCCACTAATGTGCTGCTCCCCGGCCTTGGGCAGGTGATCAGGACCCCAAGATGCCCGCGTCCTCATGCGCAGACGGGGAGAGGGTGAAGTCATGGGCCGGCGCATGGTCTGAGCAGACCGCGAGGCCGTGTACACCCTGGCACAGAGCGCCAAGCCTCCACAGCGGAAGGGGAGTGGGGATCGCTGTGATGAGCCCCCTTTCGAGGCTTCTTTAAAGTGACAGCTGCCTGACCCCGAAGCCTGCTTGTCAGAAGAGCATAGGTCCATTCCAGGGGCTTCCACACTAGAGATGACCCCAGGCTTGCAGATCCGAAGCGGGCCAGCGGGGACTGTCCACGTCCCCCTCCCACTCCGCCAGAAGCAGAGCCAGCCGCTCGCGTTCTACCTTCTCCAGAGCACAGCCGGCCCCGAGTGACTCAGGAGGGTGACGGGTGTGCCACGTGACTCGGGAGGAAGAAAGGGGTGCCGCGTGACTGAGGGGGGTGAAAAGCGTGTGGTGTGTCAGGAGGACCGCCATCTGTTCCACACATCGCAGGACGATGGCATTGAAACAAAGAGACTGGCTCTAAGGAGCACGCCTCGCCCTCGCGGCCATCTCGGCACCTAGGTGGGGGACGGGGGCTTTCCACCCAGCTCCCAAAGCCCAGGGAGGAGATGCTTCGCAGCTCCAGGAGAGCCAGGAGAGCTCTGCGTCGGAGAACGGGCAGGCGTCGTGCTGTTTAGCCCCGGGAGCTTGGCTGGTTTCCCCTAAGTGGTTTGATTTGCTCAACCCTGGCTGTTTCCCTATATGGAGAGTTTAGCTGGCCCCTGAGCTACTTTCCTAGATGGACAGCTTTGCTTGTACCTGAGTATTTTCCTGTATGGTCTGCTTTATTTGTCCACCACAAACATGTGGTTTTTGTCTGAGAAAGCTTTGTGCGGGCTCCATTCTGGGGTGCAGTTCTTTAAGACAAGAGTTCACCTGCCGTCACCGGCTCTCCAATAGAGACTCCCAGGGTGACCTTTGAAGAATGTGTCTTCTCTGTTTCTCACAACTGAATGCCCATGCAACAGGGTGACCACATGACTGAGGAGGGTGCGTACCACGTGACTGAGGAGAAGGATGCACCGCGTGACCGAGGAGGAGGAGGGTGACCACGTGACTGAGAGACCTCCTTGCTGCTAGCAGTCACTTGGGTATTTAAAACGTTATCTGCAGGCCATGCAAAATGATCAGCACGTGCAAATTGCCTACGCCAGGCAGCAAGAGGCAGGTGGATGCCATTAGCTTCTGCCTGGGGCGGACCTCACCTGGTGATGCAGGCCCCGCCCCTGCCAGGGGAACCCCACCCCCATGGTCTGGGGGGGGAGGGGGGTCTTCAGATCACGCAGGCTCTCAGCATCCTCTTTCAACATTTATGTTTGAGGTCTCTCTGATTATTTTATTTTATTTTTTTTTGGCCAGTCCTGGGCCTTGGACTCAGGGCCTGAGCACTGTCCCTGGCTTCTTCCCGCTCAAGGCTAGCACTCTGCCACTTGAGCCACAGCGCCGCTTCTGGCCGTTTTCTGTATATGTGGTGCTGGGAATCGAACCTAGGGCCTCGTGTATCCGAGGCAGGCACTCTTGCCACTAGGCTATATCCCCAGCCCTCTCTGATTATTTTTTGAACATGTGCTTCAAATATTTTTAAAGTCTGAACTGCTTTTATGTTTAAAATTTATTTTTAACCCATACATAAAACCATTTAAAGGTATACCTATTAATGGCATGCCATTGGGATATTCTATTTTCACTGCCTGGGATGTGTAATTATCATTAATTGTGAGCACAGGTAGGGATTGGCATGGCTGTAGTGAAGGGACACTGTGAGGAAAATGGAGAACAACGGGAAAGGAATAGGCTGGAATCGATCGCCAGCAGGCGAGGACTGGTTATTGCCGGCGAGGGGCGCAGAGCTTCCCAGGGGTGTGGAGGCTGTGCCGGGCGTGCAGTTGGGACGGGGCTTCTATGGGTCTGAACAGGAGGCGGAGGTTAATGAAGGAGCCGCTGGTCTAGGACGCTGGGGGCCTAGGCCATGGCTGCCGCACGGCAAAGCCCGTCCGCGCGCACCTGAGGCGTTGCCTGGAGCCCGTGTGCGCCTGGGACACAGTGGGGCGGGGTCGGTCCTTTAGACACTAAATTCCAAGCAGGCAGAAGCCAGTCCCTGCTGGTGGCTCTAGTCCACTGACACCTCACCCCCAGTGCAAAAGGCAGGCATTCAACCCCCTGAAGGAAGGGGGGGACCCAGAGCCAAGGGCTCCCCTCGCTGGCCAGACCCTCCTCAGTTCCGCCAGGCACAGGTTTCCTCTGGTTGGATGCTGTGCCTGGAAGGCTGCAGCAAAGCAGATGGTGTCTGTCGTGGTAATTAAATTACCCATTGCCTCGGAGTGATTGCTCTGGAGGCAGAAGGCGAGAAGCAGGAGGAGTCGCTAAGGCCCTTTCTGCTTGGAGGTGAGCCCCCTCATTGACATGGAACACTTGATCGGAATTCAGATTGGAATTCACCAACAATCTCTGATTTAGGGAAATGTTCATTTGTAACTCCAATATCCTCTAGAGAGCTCCAAGGAAAATGATTCTCTTAAAAATTCTAACATAGTATTATTAGTGAAAATAAGGCTGCTCCTTAATGGTGGGTGTTGAGAAAACTCCTTCCACACTGCAATTTAGCCATGGCAGTGCCGTGGCTTCCTGGAGCCTGGTGGTCCTGTAGAGAGGGGCCCCCATGAGCACGCCCTGGTGGTCCGGTGGTGTCCATGAAGGAGGGGCCCCTGTGAGCACGCCCCTGGATCAAGAGGGACACTGGAAAATTCAGTCCTAGTTGTGAGCGGGAAGGAAGCCACCTCCCTGGGAGGCAGATGAATGGCTGATGTGGCTGAGTTCCTGTTGTGACTCGGAGGAGGAGGAGGAGGAGCCCACCAGGACAGGGGAAGAGGAGGGGGAGGAGGAGGAGGAGGAGGAGGAGCCCACCAGGACAGGGGAAGAGGAGGGGGAGGAGGAGGAGGAGGAGCCCACCAGGACAGGGGAAGAGGAGGAGGAGGAGGAGGAGGAGGAGGAGGAGGAGGAGGAGGAGGAGGAGCCCACCAGGACAGGGGAAGAGGAGGGGGAGGAGGAGGAGGAGGAGCCCACCAGGGCAGGAGACAAGGAGGAGGAGGAGGAGCCAGAGTCCACCACCAGGACAGGGGCTCTTTTGGATGGTTCTGCTGACAACAGAGGAGAGAGCTCTCCCAAGGGAAAAGGGTGCCATGCGAGGTAGGGAGAGACAGGGAGGCCTCCGCCCTGGGGGCTCATCCATCCCCCATCTGCAGAACCAGGACGAAGCTCAGATCATCTGCGGCTCAGGAGGGGAGAGCGGTCGAAGCAGAGCAGAAAGGCGTGGAGACGACTGGTCACACCTCCTGCTGCCCTCAGTACACACACTGTGAATTCAGAGGATGGGGTGAGTGCACCCTGTGACCTCAGAGGATAGTGTGAATACACAATGTGACCTCAGAGGATAGTGTGAACACACACTGTGACCTCAGAGGACAGGATGAGTACACACTGTGACCTCAGAGGATAGTGTGAATACACACTGTGACCTCAGAGGATGGTGTGAATACACAGTGTGACCTCAGAGGATAGTGTGAATACACACTGTGACCTCAGAGGACAGGATGAGTACACACTGTGACCTCAGAGGATAGTGTGAATACACACTGTGACCTCAGAGGATGGTGTGAATACACAGTGTGACCTCAGAGGATAGTGTGAACACACACTGTGACCTCAGAGGACGGGGTGAGCGCACACTGTGACCTCAGAGGACGGGATGAGCACACACTGTGACCTCAGAGGATAGTGTGACCACACACTGTGACCTCAGAGGACGGGGTGAGTGCATACTGTGACCTCAGAGGATACTGTGAATACACACTGTGACCTCAGAGGATGGGGTGAACACACACTGTGACCTCAGAGGACGGGGTGAACACACACTGTGACCTCAGAGGACGGGGTGAACACACACTGTGACCTCAGAGGACGGGATGAGCGCGCCCTCTGACCTCAGAGGATAGTGTGACCACACACTGTGACCTCAGAGGATAGTGTGACCACACACTGTGACCTCAGAGGATAGTGTGAATACACACTGTGACCTCAGAGGATGGGGTGAACACACACTGTGACCTCAGAGGATGGGGTGAACACACACTGTGACCTCAGAGGACGGGGTGAGTGCATACTGTGACCTCAGAGGATAGTGTGAATACATACTGTGACCTCAGTGGACGGGGTAAGCACACACTGTGACTTCAAAGGATAGTGTGAATACACACTCTGACCTCAGAGGATAGTGTGAATACACACTGTGACCTCAGAGGATGGGGTGAACACACACTGTGACCTCAGAGGATGGGGTGAACACACACTGTGACCTCAGAGGACGGGGTGAGTGCATACTGTGACCTCAGAGGATAGTGTGAATACATACTGTGACCTCAGTGGACGGGGTAAGCACACACTGTGACTTCAAAGGATAGTGTGAATACACACTCTGACCTCAGAGGATAGTGTGAATACACACTGTGACCTCAGAGGATGGGGTGAACACACACTGTGACCTCAGAGGACAGGATGAGTACACACTGTGACCTCAGAGGATAGTGTGAATATACACTGTGACCTCAGAGGACAGGATGAGCGCACACTGTGACCTCAGAGGACGGGGTTTGCTCTGGCTCTGGTGCGGAGGTTTCAGTTCATGGTCGCTTGGCCCGCTGTCTTGGGTCCCTTCAGGAGATGCAGATCATCATGAAGAATAGCTGAGAATGAAGGCTGCTCACCTCATGGTGGCCAAGAACCCGAGACACAGAGAGACCGAGACACAGACAGAGACAGAGACAGAGACAGAGACAGAGAGACAGAAAGAGACAGAGACAGAGAGGCAGAGAGAGACAGACAGAGAGACAGAGAATCAGAGACAGAGAGACAGAGAGGCAGAGAGAGACAGAGACAGAGAGAGACAGAGAGTCAGAAAGGCAGACTGAGAGACAGAGTTTAAGAGACAGAGAACCTGGAGCCCTGGGGGCCCCTCACGTGATGTCACTTCCTCCCCCCGAAGTTCCACTTCCTCAAGACCCTCTCCCAACAGTGCCAACATTTGGGAACCAAACTTTCACCTGGTGGCGTGTCAGGGACTGTTAACCCCCGGCGACCCTCCTAGGCCTTCTCATACTCGACTAATCTGCGTACTTATCTGAAACTTGACTCGGATAGATGGCTGGAATTTGTATTCACTAAGTCCTGCTATAACAGGCTGCGGGGGGTCCCGGGCCTTGGACGGGACGGGAGAGAGGAGGGGGTCACCGCCCCCGGCCTTGCCTCCTGCAGGTTCCTAGCGGCTGGTGTGACACAGACTGCGGTCATTGTCTGCTGGCAAGGCTGGGGCGCGGCGGGAGGCCATCTGTGCCCGTGTCCAGCTGAAAATCTACCTCCCGTAATGCGGTGGAAGAATACACTCCACAACCCCCAGAGGTAAGTGTGCCACACACATTGGCTCCCGGAGACACACTTCTGCATCAGCAGGGCGATGCGGCTTCATTGCCACACAGCTTCTCCAACGAATGCTTTCCTACCAGGAAACCTTGTTCTAACAATGGAACTGTAATAAGAGCAGATATTTACCTGACGGTCACTGTGGATAGATGCTTTGCAAAGCCGGTGTCACGTTTCATGGCCATTCATTTTCCCAGAAGTTGTTGTCCATCCATCCAGTGGCTGTTCCTTGAGCTGGGGACTGGCTCCTAGTGATGGCGCCCCAGGGCCTGGCCCCTGGGAGCAGCAGAGCTGGCTTCCTAGTCGACCTCGGCTCCCACGTGCCTGGAGCATGCAAGGTACAGACCTTGGCAACGCGCAGGGCAGGCCCCAGGCCCAGCCAGTTGCTGCGGCAAGCAGAGGTCACCTGCGTCGTTGCTGGGCCTGTGCCTTGCTGGGGAGGGGTCCTGCCTTGCTCTGCCGCCTCTGCCTGAGACAGGCTGGGTCCTGCCCTAGGGACCTGGCTGAACAGACTTGGGTTCACTTGTACAAAATGGCCTAGACTGTTCAAATACTCTGAGTGATTCAAATGCCCTGGCATGCTGATCATACAGAGAAGACCCAATGGTCCAGGACAAAGGAAAGGCCTGGTCTCCCGCCCAGCATGGTAGGTGAGTGAGTTGGCTCACGCTTCTGGGCCACAGAGGGGCCTGGGCTCAGGCTCAGTCTTTCGGAGGCCTCTCCAGATACACTGTCTCGAAGAAGGAGTTGAGTTTCCGGAACTCTGTGTTCCAGAGAATCAAATAACAATGCTAGCCGCACATCCTGTGTGGCTATAAATAATGAAACACGAGGATAAGGAGCCCTGTCTTAGGACTGGAAAGGCAGGTCTTTGAAAATTATATATGGGGAGCTGTTTTCCCGGGACGACGCGGAAGAATGGAGTGAGGTGGATGAGGAGGAAGGGCAGCGAAGCAGGCGCGAGCAGGAGTCCCGAGGTGCAGCCGGAGAACACGAGGCTGCCCTGCGGAGGGGGAGGAAGAGCCGCAGCCATGCGGAGGAGAAGTGAAGGACGCAGTCAGCGCCCAGGGCGAAGGGAAGCCATAGATTTAGAGTAATAGACTACCGGCGAGCCGTTTGCTTCTGAAATAAAAGCTTGATTGATTCAATAATGGGAAATTCATAAATAGAATTCATTATATCAGCAGGGCGAAATTCATCGTATCAGAAGAGAAATCGTGACATTAGATCGCTGGCCCCGGAAAGGGCACTTGACGAAGCCTTCTTCCGACGGTGCGGACGGGCGGTGCGCGTCCGCGGTGATTAGAGGCGTTCTCCCGGCCCGCGGTGGGCGAGGAATTCGAACTCTAACCCAGTGGGAACAGCATGAGCTTCCTCCCACAGAGTCGCAAGGACACGTGACCCCGGCCCCGTCCGTGGTCAGCACGAGGAGACGCTGAGGGCTCGCCGTGGCCGAGTGCCCCCTGCCTGTCCCCTCCCTGCCCTCCAGACGGACGGGACGTGGTGGCTCCGCCTCACAGACGTGCTGGGGCTTGCTCTGCCGGTGGGCGAGCCCCCCCCCCCGCCCTGGTGGGTGAGCCCCCCCCCCCCGCGCCCAGGCCAGGCCAGGCGAGGAGCCCCACTGGCAAGCCGGCCATCATGTCTCTTTGGTTCCCCTCACATTCTCCCTGTGTGCTTCCCTTCTTTAGACAAAGCCAAGCCGAAACCAGCAACGTGCTGGGTTTGGATCCGCATCCACCGAAGAGCTGAGGGTCTTCTCCTCCATCGCGAGCGCAGAGAACTCAGCTCAGGAGGGAGCAAGGGCGTCCCTGCGTCCAGCAAAGCCGGCGAGCAGCCGCCCCCCTCCCCCCCAGGCAGGACCCCTCCCTCCCCACACAGGCTCAGGAGCAGAGGGGCCCGTGAGCCACGCTTCCCTCGCCCCCCCAGATCTGCAAGGGAGAGAGCCAGCTTTCCAATTCGCATCCTTTTAATATCATTCACTACATTACAGTGCTTCAAGGCTGTCCCTTAGCCCGTTGCGCACATCGTTAGAAGGGGGTGCGTAACGCCCGCAGGCGTGACTTGAGATAGCAGATCACGCAGGATGTGTGCTTCATCTTCAGGGCTGAGGTGTACACTGGGGGTTCGTGGCTTGGACACCCTGTTCCACCAGAGGCGTAGGAGCAAACGTGGGCTTGTCGTCAGGAGAGGACGGGGGTCTGAGCCGGCACAGCCGCCCGCCTCCTCCTATGGACCGAATGTCGGTGCCGCCCACCCCGGCTCATCGTCTGAAGACCCAACCCACCACGTACCAGGGCTGGAATGGGAGGTGCTGAGTGGTGTCCCCGTGTGATAGCAGGGCGGGAACGCCGGCCGGGGAACCCCGGAGACAGGCGTCTGGAGAGGGCTCTGGCCTGGGCCTCAGCCTCCAGAGCTGGGAGAAGCGGGCTGCTGCCTGTAACACCTGCATGGTGGTGTTAGCTTGGTGCCTAAACTGTCCCGGAGAGGGCACGGGTGGGGAGGGAGGGGGACACTCCAGGAGGAGGAAGGATGTCGGTGCCACCTCCCGGCTCTCCCCCTCTCCTCCTCCTCCCCCGAGGCAGCAGGATGTGTGGCCATAATAAACCCAGCATCCGAGACTGTTTGCATGGTAGCGGCACGGAGGGCAGTTGAAGGAAGCGGTGCTTCGTAGAGGAGTGGTGGAAGAAGGGTAGACACCACCTACCTACACAGGGTGCCGTGCTGGGTGCCTGTAGTCCCAGCTGCCCGGAGATCAGGAGTTTCTAGAAAGGAAAGAAGACAAGCTACTACTCTACCGACCGTGGACCTTTCCTCCAGTTTGCTCACCCGCAGACTTGCGCTCTGTGTTCGCTCCGCCCGACGGCGCCGCGTGGTCTGCTTCCTCATGTCCTCGAGTCCCGGGTGCCATGATTCCACTCGTCCTGGCTAAAGCGAGGGAGAAACGAGTCCCCCTGGGCCCCGCTGGGCCACACGCGGTGTGGGGCGAGAGCACGCTCGCGCGTGACGTTTCCAGCCGAGACGTGCGGCGTTGGATGGAGACTTTCAACGATGAGGACGAGGGGCGGCGTCCAGGAGGGCGGCGGGCGGACCGTGCGCTGCCGGGGAAGAGGTGGAAGACGCGGGAGGCTGCGCGGACCGCCGAGCGTCCTGGCGCCGGTCCTCCCGGATACCCGGCACGCCCGGGGCGGCAGGGGGAAAGCCGCGAGCGCAGGAGGAGCCCGGGGACGCGGGCTCCCCCGTGGCCCTGGCAGAGCGCCCCGTCACACGCGCTCAGCCGCGGTCGGAGGGAGGACGGCGGGAACGCGCCGCGCCGCACGCAGCCTTTCGTTGGTTGAGATGGGGTCTCGCGAGCACTTTGGGCCCCCGGCTGGGCTTGAACCTCCGTTCTTCTGCTTCCAGCCTCCTCAGTGGTTGGTGTGGGGCACGCCCGCTGCCCTTGGGTAGCCAGAATCCCTGGGTGCGTTGAGCAGGTGGGAACGCGTGGGCTGTGTGGGCCTTGTTTTGGGGCGCCGGGCCGGGACCTGCAGCGCCCCTGCCCGCTGCCGTAAGACCCCGAGCCCTTTACCTCCGCTTTGGGGCGCCGGGGGGGGGGGCAGCTCGGCGGCCCTCAGACCCTTCTCGGAACGAGCACGCTTCGCCCACCTGGGTTCCCTTCCAGAAGTAGTTTTATAAAAACAAAAAAAAAGGTCCTGGCCTAAATATTTTGTCCGTAGTTTAAGATGTCCAATAAAGACCCGAATCCAATTTTATACTCACATCTACCACTGCCTATTTTGCCTACAGAAAGCCACCCAGTCTAGATTTATAGTTTATATTTTTATCTAGCTTCTGTGGCATAAATTATAGGCTAATTTATATGAATATAAACCATAGGCACCTCACAATAATTCTCAGTTTTAATACATTTTTAAAAGTTGGATCTTTCTTATACAAATGGATGTTTCTTTCTGTTGATAACTCACCAGTGCCTTAATTTTAGGAACGCCTCCCGGGGAACCTTGAGCAGGCGACACGGGTAGACACCGGCAGTGGGGAGTCCCGGGCAGGCGACACCGGTAGACACCGGCAGTGGGGAGTCCCGGGGAGGCGACACCCATAAACACAGGATGTGGGGAACCTCCGGGCAGGGCGACCCCGGTAGACACCGGCAGTGCGGCAGCCGGAGGGAAGGCAGCCTGCCTCCTTCCCCAGCCTGGGAAGCCCAGCGCCGTCACCTTGAGACTTCCTCCTCCAATGTATTTGTGAGGACGGAGGGATTCATTCCTAAAACTCAGATTGCTTCAGACCGTCTACAGACGAGAAAGCCTAGCGGCTCGTAGCGGCTGGGCCGTTACGTTCGTGAATACGGAGGTCGCCTCTATTGGCCGAAGGCAATGCTTAGGGACGGGTCTGTGCCTGTTCTTCACGTTGTGTTTGGTGGGACGGGGAATGGAACGCAGAGCCTCATTCTTCGAGGCGGGCACTCCACCCCCTTGGGTTGGTTTATTTCTCGGGCGTCTTGCTTTGTGCTCCTCCGATCTGCGCTTCGTTGGGTCGCGGGGATGACAGGGCTGCATCCCCACCCCCAGCCATCTGTTGAGACAGTGTCTCCCAGCCGCCTCCCTCCCCAGCGCCACCGCCCCCATAGCCGGGATTGTAGCTCTGAGCCGCCTCGCCGGTCCCAGTCGAGCGTGGTGGAAGATTCTCTAGCAGAGCCCGCACCCATCCCCTCGCCGCCCTGCCGGCTCTGCCCACCTCCCGCTGGTGCCCAGCGGGCGAGGCTGTGCCGGGTCCCCCGTCCCGAGGGCCGCCCCGCCCCTCTGTGCCCCTCCAGCCTCGCAGCGGGGGCTCCTCTGTCAGCGGCGGGGACGCCCGCTGCCCTCGCACTCCGGGCCTCGCTGAGCTCAGAGCCGCGACCCTGGCCAAGGCAAAGGGCCAAGCGGGCCGCGCTGTTGCCCCATGAAGATGTGGCAAGCCGAAACACGGCTCAAAGTCGAGAACGGTGAGTGGGGACTTCCAACCTTTTAAGACGGGGAGTTAACCTTTAGACGAGCCTTGCACAAACCAGAATGTGACAAACGATTTATAAACGGACGCCCAAGTGAGCAGGCACCATAAAAATGTCCTGAACCCAGAAAACCTCCAGACCAAAGCACGGTGCCATCTCCTTGTCACTCAGAGGACACATGATGTATGGGGCCCCGGAAGCGCTGCAGAGCGCCAGGCGGAGGGCGAAGGGTTCTGATGCCCGGGGCACCGCGTGGGTCAACACAGCGACTGCAACTGGATAAAGAAGGGACCGGAAGAGCTGCGGCTCCAGAGCCCCCACGCCACGCCACTGCTGTCGGGATCCTTTCCACCTGTGGTAGCTGCCCCCCCCGCCCCCTCACCCCGGGTCCTGCCGAGGGTAGGGAGAGGAGCGGCCTCCGTGAGGACTGTCTCTCTGGTCTCCGGACAGGGCAGGGCTGCTCCTGGAGTTGTGCATCGCAGCAGACATTGCCATTCAGTGCGCACGGCTCCAGGAGCTGCCCTCCGAGGCATGGTGTCCATTCAATCATTTTCCAATCTGTTTCCCTTGTGAAATTCATTATTTTTTCATGGAAACAAATATCTGTCAAAATGTAATGTTACGATGGAGTGTGACGGTCCGTACATCCTCGGCCGTCATGGCTTCCCATCCTCTTTCCCTGTGAAGGAATGCTGACGTCTCCCCTGGGGATGCCCTCCCAGGTCTTAGGCTGTTTTCCCATCACCGGATGGTAAACACCCTTAAATGGCTCAGGATGCCGTCCTGGTGGGTTCTCACCACGCACACACAACCAGGGAAAGGGCCTGAACACGCCCATTGCACATCTCAGTGCACACGAAGTCTCGAGAGGAGAGGCAAAATGCCCCATTACCATTCATAATGAGCGCCAGGTCTTTAACATATGGTCGATCTCGCATGTTCATCGGGACAGCGGCTAGAAAGGCATCGCAGAGGCCTGGAGGAGAGACGTCTGCCTCTGGTGTTCGGTAAGCACCGGGCATCTTATCAGTGAGAAAGTGCACGAGAGAGAGAGAGAAGGGAATCACTGTGGGGAGGGTAGCCCGCACCAGGCAGCTCTCATCCCTACTGAGGCCCCGGCGTGCAGTTAGATGCTGGCAGGAGCCGGGGATCTGTGATCTGGAGCCAGGCACCAAATGCCTCCTCCTCCTGCACTTACTCTTACCTTTCTCCTAGCGCACCTGCTGCGGGCGATATTGAAAAGACTAGATGCCCACAGGACTGGGTGCCAAGCGTCTTGCTTAATAACCTGCCATGTGCAGCACCTGCTCCCAGAGGGAGCCTTGGCCGCGGAATGAAAACATCCAGCCATTTAGGAAGATGAATGGAGCATGCTTCCACTCTCCATCCGGAACCGGGACACAATAAAATCTCCACTTCCTCGGGCTCATCCGCTGCCACAACCGAAAGCCACTGTCTCTCCAGATGGACCCCTTCCTCCACGCCCTCCGTGCCCGGCCCCCGTGAATGTCCTCCTGTTGCCCGGAGCCCCCACTCACAGACCTAGGCCCCATCAGCGTCAGAAGACATGGGCAGTGGTTTGGGTTCTGAGTCGCTGCTCCTGTGAAAGCAATTGTGGACTTGATTTAACCAACCGATACTTACGCTAAGCTCGGAATTCGCCGTCACGTCGCCCTCTGTCCTCGTAAACACATTTCAATTGAGCAGCCCAATTGCAGACCCGAGGTGAGGCAAACGAACCAGCTGAACTTGAATGGAAATAAAGAGAAACAAAGCATGAGAGCATGCTGGGCAAGACAAGACATCTAAATCCATTTCAGGAGCAGCGGCAAAGAGCGTCATTCTTGGAGACATTTCACAGTCTACAGCAGGCTGGTGCGGGCCTGGCGGCAGAGGGCGGGAAGCCTTGGGGCCCAGGGGGCTGTGAACCTGGACACCAGAGCGGCGTCCATCCCCAGGGCCATCCCCCGCGCCCCCTTGGGGCGTCTTCCCTGGGGTCTGACCCAGACCTGGCCTGGCTGGAGCACTCTTGTGTGGGAGTATCCAGGATGGAAAAATGTGTAGAATAATTAACTCATCATTCATAAGGATCATTTGAATATGAATTTCTGACCAGGCATCACAGTAGGCACAGAATAAAGTGTGAACAAAATAGGCTTACCGCGGTCATCGTAGCTAGTAGAGAAGAAGGGATTGGCCAGCCTGGGGAAAGCGTTCACCGGAGCCAACCCCAACAGAACAAACGCGAGCGTGTGGAAGCCGCGGTGTGACCCCAGCCACGGTGGGAAGCACAATCAGGACGCCCGCCGCCCAAGCTGGCTCAGGGGAAGAGGAAGCCCTATCAACAAGTGATCCGTTCACAGGACCGGCGTGGCCCGAGTGGCATAGCGCGTGCGCGTGCGTGCACACTCACACACATACACGCACACGTGCGCACGCGCGCGCTCCAGAACAACGACCGGCGCTTTGGATGAGCCCGTGGCCCCCTTTGCCCTCCTGCGAGGCAGCAGAGTCACCATCGCACGGAAAGACACGGACGAGGAACACACCCCCAGAAGACAGCGGCTTTGGGGCCTCGGTCACCCAGCCGTCTCCTCAGCGCCAGCGGCTCCACCTTCCCCTCTCCCGATGCCCTTAGGGCAGATGCCACCTGCTGCCGCCTGCTCGGCCTTCCGTGGAGACCCCGCATCACCCATAGCTGGGCGGCAAAAGGAATTCTCAAACGAATACGCCCTCTCCAGCGCCAACACACCCGCCAGTGCCCGGCCTTAATCTCCAGCTCAGCCTCCGGAGCCCGCGCCGCTCACGAAGGCTGTTATTATTTCATTTCTTCAGTCCCGCGACTTGAGACTTAATAACACATCGCCTAGCTTGAGCCACTCTACATAACGGCCCGTGGCAGCTCTTAAATGCATGCTGAAAGTTGACTTGGTGTGACAAGAATGCATATAAAATCATTTGAAGTAGGTATACCAATAAAAAAATTTATCTCCGTCATGAATGCCTTCTCCCGCGACGGCGCTGTCACTCGGCGAGGGAGGGGGTGCCGGAGGAGTCCCGCGCTTCGCCCCGCACCGGTCTCCCCAGGGCAAGCTCTGGCAGAGGCCGGTGACCCCCGGTGCCCAGTCCTCGCCCTTTCCTTGACTCCAGGGCACAAGGCCCGTAGGATACAGTGAGGGCCAGCCACGTCTTTAAAACATGGCCTCTTTTGCCATGGTGCCTTGGAGTGCTCCCTCTGGGGGCATTTGGCCACCGTGTTAAATACCTGGGTATTTAACATACTCCCAGGGAAACCAACCAGCCTGCCTCTGTGAGTGTCTTGTGAAGAGAGAGCAAGCATTAAACTTCATTTAATTTTTCTTTAGCAACAGTGTTTGGTTTCTGCATCTATCATAAAGGTCTAGAAAACTCTAGGTGGCAGTGAACACAGCCAGCTCATGCTACTGGTATCAGAACAATGTTATTTCATAGTTGTTTTAGGCTTTTAATCTTTTTTTTTTGGTAGATGTAGATCGATTCTACCTTAGGTACTGGGACATCATAATGGCCTAGTTGGTCCCTCAGAGACAGGATACCTGTCTCAGATGTGACATCTCAGTGGTTAGTGTTCTCCCATTCAATAGTTATCTGTCTGTCTGTCTGTCTGTCCATCTATCATTCTATGTAATCTATCTGTCTCATCATCATCTATCTATCATCTATCATTCATTTACCTATCCATCGTTTATCATCTCTCCCCCTTTTTCTCTTCTCCCTCTCCCCTTCTTCACCTCTCTCTTCTCTTTCTCTATGAGAGACAGAATAATATCAGAGTATGCAGGTAAGGTAACTTGGATGATTCTGAGAGTAACAACTGGATGGAAAGCCCGCAGATAAGGATACACATTCCAATATACAACGCTTTCCGGTTACTGGCACACACAAAAAATACAGAGGCAGTGTTCAGTGAGGTAACGTGTCAGGTTGTTTATGGGTTTTGAATTTGTGTAGACCACGGCTGAAGCGAGCTGCATGGCAGACAGAACGGGACCGGTCAGTGACCCCGGCGACCCAGGCGTGGGCGCGATCTCCTCTGGGCTCGTGTGTCTGGCGACGAACTGTTCCTGAGCTCTGGGGCCGACGCTCTGGAGAATCGACAGGGTGCTTGCCTGTGGGCCGCACTGGCGGGGCCTCTGCGGGTCCCCCCGCAGCTGACTGAGCTCACTCAGACACAGCGCGGGAGCTGCTCCAGGTGGTGGGCGCAGAGAGCTGGGGGGCCGTGCCCGGCACTGGGGAAGCAAGGCGGGCGAGGGGTGCTTCCCGTCCCGTGCGTGATCTCTGCCCTTCGAGTCGGCCACGTCGGAACCCGGCGTCGTGAGTCATGCCCACCCTCACCGCTGTGATCTCAGGAGAGACCGCTGATTTAGGATGCAGCCACGGGGTCTGCTACCTCGCCCCGGGGCTGACGGTTCCCTGGCTCTCTAGGCTCAGCCACCGGCCTGGCGTCGGGGCTCCGCACGGGTTTGCTGGGCGCTAGCCCCGGACGATGAAGACATGGCCGTGATGGTCGCTTGACTTGAGCAAGTTCCTCACGCTAATAAAATTTAATTTAGCATGGGAAGCCCACTGCCTTCTCGTGACAGGTTCATAGGGATCACACAATTAGGCAACGAGGAGAGGTGGTGAGAGCTGGTGATTTAGCACACCCACTGCCGCAGATACCGCCACACTCCACTCCTCCCAAAGGCCTGACGGTCCCCGCCAACCAGGCTGCCGTCCGCCGGTGCCTTCCCCGGGAACGCAGAGGACCTGAGCAGCCGGAACGGCTCCGTGTGACAGATGAGAGGCTCTGTGGGGACAGCCTTCCGCGGTGATCGACAGAAGCAATATCTGGAGCTACAGGAGGGCACGGCCATTTAAGTCTTTATAAAGGCAGTGCCTGGGAAGAAATCTTCATGCCTGGGAAGATTCACGGTGAGTGTTCACCCATCACCTGTAGCCTACATGGCAATGTCCATTAGGAGCCAAGTGGTGTTTTAAATCCTTGTAAGACATCTTCCCCTTCCCCCTCGGTTCTTTTCCTGTTGTCTCACCCGTCCCATAGTCGTGGCCAGAAAAACACAGAACTCCTCATCGTTACTTCTGCAAGGCAGTATTGGTTTATGGAGTGTGGTCAGGCGACTCCATAGCAAGAGCAAAGAGCTCATCCCACCCCTTGTCCATGACAAACAGAACAGCTTCAAAGAAGAGTCCCTTGGAATCTCTGTAAGGAAAGGATAATACCGCACGTCGGTTCCCGAGGGTTGCCTTGCCTGCCCACCCCCGGCTTTCGCCTTGAGAGGCCCCGGGTTCCGACTCCACAGAGCCGAGCCGCCCTCCTCCCCCACCTCTGCCTGTCTGCCCCCTCCTCCTGTCACTTTGTCCCTCCAGCTGGTGTGCTGTGCACGGTTGGCATTTTCTCCTCTGCTTCCACTCACCACACGGCTCTGGCCCTGCCTTGTGAAGTTAGTGTTTTCTCCTCCAGCCCGCTGCTGAGATGCACACCGTCGAAGCTTCTCCATGGCTCCACAGGGCTTCCGGGGTTGGGTCATTCCCTCCTTGACTTCTGGTCTCCTCCCACTTGTCCTTAAGCCGTGGTCGAGTGGGGAATCCGATGAGCGAAAGAGAGGGAAAAGGCCCACCAGCCATTCACACAGTAGGTCCAGCTACTGTGAAACTCATAGCCAGCTACACTCGCTGCTCAGCTTTCGTTTCTCTTAGTATCAGTTTTCTGCCCCCCATTACACCAGTGAATCAATACCCTTGATTGACTTCCCTTGTTTGAAATTTTGTTTTGTATTATTCTGTGTTTTGTCTCACAATGTTTTAGTATTTGTCTTCCAGCTTCCATTCCAACTCCCTATCCTCTCTCTGCCATGAGAACGCTAATACATGTAATGTCTACCCTTGGATTGACTCATACACTTTAAATCACTTTAGGATTCTGCATGTGTCTAGTTCACCTCTACGATACGGCATTACAGGCCCGCAATATTACCACTTCCACTGGTAGAGTGCGGTAAGGGAACGCCGTATGTCCATTAGGACCCCCGTCTTACGCTTCCGAGGGCCCTTGTGTGTGGAAGGCCTTTCTGCACCTCGCTTTCATCGTGGCTGTCGGTGGGAGACGCCTGTGATCACGTCGCCTGGCCTTGCTGGAGGTGGATCCCTATGCCGTTATCTTCTGGAGTAGATCAACTTCATTTGCTTTCTTTTCCTAGCATTCCCTCCACTAATTGGGGGCATTGTTTTGCATAAGTTGTAAATGTATTCGTTGAATTCTTTCAAAATAATTGTAATTTTTTTTTCTGGCATAGTCCACACTCTTTGTAGTTTCTCTTCTGTAATTTCACGCAATACTTACCGGTTCCATATGTTTCTGTCAGAAGAGTGTCTTATTATTTTCAAAGATAATCATTTTTCACTTTACTATGCAAGTTTTCAAATGTATACAAAAGCGGAAAGAAGAGCAGGAGGGAGCCCATCTTCTCTAAGGGTGACCAAGCGACATCTGAAGCACCCTAGGTCATTCTGAAGCACATGTCAGAACCTGTATAATTTTATCCATTCATATGTCAAAGAAATGGGCTTTGATTTTATTTGTTTCCTTTCCTTTGTTGCTTGGATATTACTTTCCTCGTTTGTCAGTTTGGTTTATTGCGTATGTTTTTTTCTCCCTGAGATTCTTGAGTTGAACACTCAGCTCTTTTACTTTTTGTGGCCCAGCATTCAGATAAAGAGGAGTTTCAGTGGTTCTAAACTCAGCCACTCCGCTCTCATCTACATGAGCATAGGCCATATATTTTAATTGTGCATATGCTCATGGCTGAAATAGCTTCTAGTTCTTCTTATCCTTTTATGGATAAATGACTTACCTTGTCAGCTACTGTGGTTTTACTTTAAATTATGCCTTGTTTGATACAAGCATGCTAAATACTAATTTCTGCTGAATTCCTATTTTAAAAATTATTTTTCATATTTGCTGTAACTTTTCTCTCCCCTTTATTCTAAGCTTGTTTCCTATAGCTCTTTTTTTGTTCTCTATTCGATCTAAAGCCTGCCCTATGAGGGAGAAATTTAACATATTTATAGCTAATGTGACTGTTTCATGCCTTATTGCTCTCATCCTATCTCGTGTCTAATTCACTGTTTCCCCGTCTTTCATTACTTGCCACTGGATGCACTGAATTTTCTTGTGCTGATTTAAAAATTATGCACTTTGTTTTGACAGATGAAGTGGTTTTCTCCAGGTTACTAAGATAAGCGCTTCCTGACCGTCTTTGGAATTTCTTTAGCATCGCACTTTGCACGTGTAGCCTCACACCCGGCCCCGGGCACGACCCAAGCCTCTTCTTCCGGCCCCGGTGGCTTCCAGGCCCCGTAGGGCCAGCAGAGGCGATGTCCCTGCACCCTGGGCCCCCGTGGGTGGGGCCTTTCTCAGTGGCCAGGCCTGAGGGCTCTCCCCGACGGCGGGATCAGTGCCGCAGAAGGCGTGGCCGGGGCCGGTTGCCCTTTCTCTCCCTTCTGCCCTCTAGCCCTGGGCTGTGTCGGGACACTCCAGGCGTGATCCTGAAAGCAGCACTGACCTGGAAGCACCAAAATACTCATTTTCCAGACCCCAGGAGGGGGAGAAAACACTTTTCTCCTTTTTCTTCTCTCTCTCTCTCTTTTATAAATGACTCAGGCCCCGCAGCGGCAGCACCTAGGCCCCGCCACAGGAGCAGGCCTTTCCTGGGCGTGCCGGACAGGCCTGGCCCAGATCATGAAGACCAGCTCCCCTGATGCGAGGCGGGCACCTTGGAACTGCCCCGCCACGAATACTTCCACAACAAAACGACATAGGCCCAGGTGAAGGCGTGCTTCCCCTCAGGAGCTTTTCTTCCACTGTGCCATCGGGGTGCTTCTTACACACTCTCCAGTGAACAAGGACAGAAACTTCTAGATCAGGATTTTGAAGCCGGACTTTCTATCCACAGACCTCTAGGGGAATTTGTCCTCCGCCGTAGCAGGGACGCAGTCTCCGGTGATGCTAATGGAGGACCACGGCTGCGGAGACCGACGTCCGTCATTAACCAAGGCCCAGGTCGGAGTCTTTAAAGGAATCTTAGCTCTCGTGTTTTCACCGAGTGTTGACTGCAAAGGCCCACTAAGGTGAAGGAGCTTCCTGGGCGGAGGGACTTGCCGTGAACGTGCATCTCCTCGCTCTCGTTACGTCATTTCACGTCGCCACTAGGTTCATGGTGAGATCCAGGGTGTTCTTCCCAAACACGTGCCCAATCGCTGAGACGTTGCTGAGGAAACAGAAATCATTCATTCCTACACCTATTCTGGGGATAGTTTGGCCACAGGAAGATTGCAGGTCAATAGGTTTGAGGTAAAATCAGGAACTGTTGGCGTCTTGCATTTCAGAGAGGATTTATCTCCTAGTGGCTATTAGAAAATGTGGATGACCAGTAAATACTTTGGATGCTTCGGCCTGTGAAATCTGCGTGTTTTCCTGCCATCACTGAAGGTGCAGAAATAGAAATCTGGTCCAGGGATGGTTCCTCCCAGCAGTCTGGGTAAAAGTGCAGTTAAGGAGGTAAGAGGTACAATCGACAGCTCCCTACCATTATTAATAGTACAGTAATCTAAAAGGATACAAAATCCCAACAGTGGGAGTCAGATGCAGAAAAAAAATGTTTCCTAGATGAACCTAAAGGCAAACACTTGCGATGAGGCAGAGGTAACGATTCTGAAGCCCTGGGCCTAATTCCCACAGTCGTGGGGAGTGCAGCGGATCCAAAGTGATCGATGTGTTTATCCAACCTCATGCGGTGACCTGTCTTGTCTGGGTGAGGCGGGGTAGATAAATGGATGAACCGATCAGCTGCTTAGCCTTTCCCTAATTGTTTTACCAAACACCTGACGCGTCCACTGCCGTGTCCCGGTGACTGCCACCGTGTTCTGGCCACCGCTGCCATGTCCCTGCGGTCCGTGTGCGGAACTCTGACCACAGGGTCCAGGCCGCAGATCCCTCCTGCCCGGAACTGCCTGACGAGCCGCCCGGCTGCTGGGGTGTTGCTGCCTTGGGCGTGGCCAAGCCTTGGTCCTGCTGGACGGGGCCGGTGCGCGGCCCTGCCTGGGCGATGCTGTGGGCCTGGCTGGGGCTTGCTCCCCGTGGGCCCGTGAACTCCCGCGGCCTCCTTGTTTTGTGCGAGGCGGGGCGTGCTCCCTGATAACTCTCCCCGGACGACCGTGGGGCCTTGAGGTAAAAAGCCCCGCGTCTCCCCATGTCCGGGAGCGGCTCTCTCCTGACTCCCTGGGGCGTTGGCTGCCCGGGCTGCCAGCCATGAGGGTCTTGCCGTGTTCCCGGCACCGGGTCCCGGCACGCTGCCGCGGGTCTCGGCCTGCGCAGGGGCTCAGCGAGACTGTTTGTGCGGCGGGGACGGAGTGGGTTCCGGCACTCCCGGCGGCTCCCGGGCGGCATCTGCCATCGTGATGGGAGAGGCCAGAAGCTCCTCATGCCACCCACCGAGCCCCGGAGCTCCCGAGGGGACCGGGGGGGGGGGCGCCCGCCGCACCGCCTGCCGCCGTGTTTGGTGCAGAAGATCGGTTAGCCCTGAGCACTGAGCATCCGTCACCCATAATGAACCCGCCGTGAAAGAGCACCTGAAGACAAGCTGGGGGGGACGGGAGGACGAAAGGCTCTGCCACCCCCACCCGCGGGACCCCAGGAGAGGAGGGGTGCTCTTCCTCGCTTCCCACGGTGCACCGAGAAGGCAGGTAGCATGGACCCCCACCCGAGGCGTGAGGAGGAGGGAGGAAGGCGAGGGCAGGGGGAACTGGAGAGAGGCCCGAGTGCGAGGGAGGGGGGAGTGGACTGAGAGAAGTCGCGAGACGTGGGGGGAGCGTGTCCTCGCCCTGCCTGGGCACGGTGGGCTCCGGAAGGAGCGCGGAGAGCGGAAGGCACCGGTCAGCCTCTCGCGTGGCCCTCCCGAAAAACGCATCCTGAAATCCCACAGCCCCAGGGCTCGGGGCGGGGTCAGAGCCGGAGCTGCCAGGAAGACCTGCAGGGGTGCAGGGAGCCTGAGATGGGGCCCGCGCCTGCGCCAAGGGTTCCTGTGCAGCAAACGCGGGGTGACCCCAAACATCCTCAGACTCGGGCGCCCAGAATCACCACGTAGCGACGTGGCCAGCGCGCAGCCCCTGTGCGGTGCTGGGTCCCCCACCCCCCCCCGGGCACTCCGGAGGGCCGGCAGCGAGGACGGGGGACCCCACCGCTTCCCACAGAGAGGACGGGGGACCCCACAGCTCCCCCCAGAGAGGACGGGGGACCCCACAGCTCCCCCCAGAGAGGACAGGGGACCCCACAGCTCCCCCCAGAGAGGACGGGGGACCCCACACCTCCCCCAGGAGAGGACGGGAGACCCCACAGCTCCCCCCACAGAGGAGAGGGGACCCCACACCTCCCCACAGAGAGGACGGGGGACCCCACAGCTCCCCCCAGAGAGGATGGGGGACCCCACAGCTCCCCCCCCAGAGAGGACGGGGGACCCCACACCTCCCCCCAGAGAGGATGGGAGACCCCACACTCCCCCCACAGAGGAGAGGGGACCCCACACCTCCCCACAGAGAGGATGGGGGACCCCACAGCTCCCCCCAGAGAGGAGAGGAGACCCCACAGCTCCCCCCAGAGAGGACGGGGGACCCCACACCTCCCCCCAGAGAGGACGGGAGACCCCACAGCTCCCCCCACAGAGGAGAGGGAACCCCACACTCCCCCCAGAGAGGACAGGGGACCCCACACCTCCCCACAGAGAGGACATGGGACCCCACACTTCCCCCAGAGAGGACAGGGGACCCCACAGCTCCCCCCAGAGAGGACGGGGGACCCCACAGCTCCCCCCAGAGAGGACATGGGACCCCACAGCTCCCCCCAGAGAGGATGGGGGACCCCACAGCTCCCCCCCCCAGAGAGGACGGGGGACCCCACACCTCCCCCCAGAGAGGATGGGAGACCCCACACTCCCCCCACAGAGGAGAGGGGACCCCACACCTCCCCACAGAGAGGATGGGGGACCCCACAGCTCCCCCCAGAGAGGAGAGGAGACCCCACAGCTCCCCCCAGAGAGGACGGGGGACCCCACACCTCCCCCCAGAGAGGACGGGAGACCCCACAGCTCCCCCCACAGAGGAGAGGGGACCCCACACCTCCCCCCAGAGAGGACAGGGGACCCCACACCTCCCCACAGAGAGGACATGGGACCCCACAGCTCCCCCCAGAGAGGACAGGGGACCCCACACCTCCCCACAGAGAGGACATGGGACCCCACACTCCCCCCAGAGAGGACAGGGGACCCCACAGCTCCCCCCAGAGAGGACGGGGGACCCCACAGCTCCCCCCAGAGAGGACATGGGACCCCACACTCCCCCCAGAGAGGACGGGAGACCCCACAGCTCCCCCCACAGAGGAGAGGGGACCCCACACCTCCCCACAGAGAGGACGGGGGACCCCACAGCTCCACACAGAGAAGACGGGGGACCCCACACCTCCCCCCAGAGAGGAGAGGAGACCCCACAGCTCCCCCCAGAGAGGACGGGGGACCCCACAGCTCCCCCCAGAGAGGACATGGGACCCCACACTCCCCCCAGAGAGGACAGGGGACCCCACAGCTCCCCCCAGAGAGGACAGGGGACCCCACAGCTCCCCCCAGAGAGGACAGGGGACCCCACAGCTCCCCCCAGAGAGGACAGGGGACCCCACACCTCCCCCCAGAGAGGACAGGGGACCCCACACCTCCCCCCAGAGAGGACAGGGGACCCCACAGCTCCACACAGAGAAGATAGGGGACCCCACACCCCTCCAGAGTGGGCAGGGTACCCCACAGCTCCCCCCAGAGAGGAGAGGGGACCCCACAGCTCCCCCCAGAGAGGAGAGGGGACCCCACAGGTCCCCACAGTTTGCCCTGCATCCTGGGGGGACTTTCCCTAGTTCCTTTCACCTTCCTGTTCTCATATTTGTTTTCCAGGATAATAACATAGATGGGAGAATGAAAAGCCATTTTGAGAAGTGGATGAGAGAGAGAGAGAGAGAGAGAGAGAGAGAGAGAGAGAGAGAGAGAGAGAGAGAGCGTGGAGGGCACTCCTAAATAGGATGAAAGAGAATCAGACAGGGAAAATGTTTCTTTTGAAAGCAGATTTGCAAGTACCCTTACAGAGCCAAGATTTTAAAAACTGGGACAGATCAAGCACGCATTTGTTTTCTGAAGAATGGAGACTCTCGATGAGATAAAGGCGCGCTCTCCGCGGAGCGCCTCCCGCCGCCCGTGCCCTTCGGCGGCACGCGAGGGGCTCGGTTCACGGGGGGAAACGGCAGCTGAAGATCTGCCAGACGAATCAAGTATCATCTTCCTATGTAAATAAGGTGGTGGAGATGAATAATGCAGGGGCGGCCGGGGCATTTGCACGCATCCATCCTGCGCACAGATGGGTAGTACAGTATGTGTCTCTCAAGACGCTTTCTAATATTTATGAAAACAATTCAAAAAATTAAATCCCATTAGTTCGAGATTAGCACTTGACATTTGTCAGACTAATGACCGGCTGCCGGAGGGGATAGTCTAAGTTCCTCGAACGCTCATGGCGTCTCGCGACGATCTCTGCTCACTGGAACCGACCCCGTGTTTCCCTGAAGAAATGGCTGCGTTTCTGCAGAAGGGCATTTCCATCTATCTGGCTTGTAACCCACGCCTTTCATTAGTGGTGGAAACTGATTTTTTTTTGGTTCGGCTTTATATTTAAAAGCAGTCGTGTCCACGAGCGCTTCCCGAGAGACACTGACAGATCTGGTCCTGGCCGTTTATCTCCCGCTGCATTTTCCGGCTTTCCCAGGCCAGGATGGGCTTTGAGGACGCAATGTAGGTTGCTTGGTGCTGACCTGGTCCCCTGGCTCCGTAGGGAATCCTGAGCTCGGAGGGGTGCCTCGAAGGGATATGGGGGGATCCTGGATGAGCCTACACGTGCGTGCCACAGTAACACTCGGTGATCTGACGAGTCCTTAGGTGCACACCGCGGTAACAGCTGCTGAGCCTCCTTGCTTCTTGGCGGATGAGGCAGGCCCACGGAGGTTGGAGAATGGCAGGCAGTCTGTTGATTGGCCTGGCACGCAGGCGGCAAGGCCCTTCTTGAAGTGCGTTGGGGTCAGGGTGTCTCCAGGTCTGCTGTGCTGCAAGTGTTGCCCGTGGTGTTGAAAGACTACGCTGGACAGGCCCCAGCTGTTGAGGCGACGGCCTGCAAGCTGCTCTGTCCTCTCTTAAAGGGGTCTCACTGGCTTTCTGGGTGTTCCTTCAAAATCACTTTTCCACTGAAGTGCAAGCTCACTGGTGCTTCGGAGGCACCCCGGCATTTCCCGCAGAGCCAGTCGCTTCGCTGGACACACGCACAGCCCTGCAGTGGCCAGGCGAGGTGAAAAGGCCAGGCCGGTGGACTTCCCACCAGCGCGCAGACAGGGACGCGCGTGCGTGTGCCTCCAGGGGTCTGCGCTGTCCTCTAGGCCATGTCAGACGCACACTTTGTACACAGCAGGCTCTGAAAAGGGCTGAGCGTGCAGACTTTCTGGCTCCTTCTCTTCCCCCCCGGGAGTGAGGCTTCTGAGAGCCAAAAAAGAGAACGTTTATGCAGAATCAAGGTTGAAAGGAAACAGAAGCCAGGCTGACCACCGCTGTTCAGATCCACCTTCTCGGCAGCAGTGTTTCTGGGCAGAGGCCCAAGGCCGTGGGGGCTGCTGGCCGGAGTCCCAGGACCTCATTCCCCCGCTCTGGTCTCCACGTCCTGCCGCCCTGGTGCCCAGAGGGTGCACGCCCGCCTCTGCAGTTCCTTCACCACTTCTCCGGCAGGCTATGGGCTCTGAGGACGTGTGTATTGATGGTGAAGCGCTGCCCCTCCGTTAGAAAGCCGCGCCCTCTCGTCACGTATTTTCGGGTCCTGTTTTGTGGTCTTGGAGGCTGGCAATTTTTAAGCACTCCCAGGTTTGGCTCGAGGTACTCTTTCCCAAAGGGTGCGCTCAGCACCACTTCCTGGGGCTAATCAGATGCCGAGAGGTTCACTGGAGTCACCCGTTTGGGGGTGGGAAGGGAATGAACTTCTGAGTCAGGTCAGCCTGGAGGCTGATTCTTTGGAGGCCAAGCTTTCTCTCTGTTTCCGCATGGCTTCATCATCAAGTCCCTGGATCCTTCAGGCCCGGGGTCTGCGGGGAGGGGTCTTGGCCCGCACCTACCTGCTCGCGGCACTCGCCAATGAGGTGCGTTCTGCGGACGGGGCCCTGGTGCCGGCGACGGGCTCTGTGCTGGGGGGACGTGTGTGGCGCTGCGCTTCCCAGGACGCCCCACTCTGAAAGGTCCAGTGAGAGCGGTCTCCAGGGAGTCTTCCGTGAAGGGAAGGAGGGCGAGCAGATGTGCACACCGCCGGCAGGGGACCACGCGGGCCAGGGGGACCCGGCAGCTGACCCTTGGAGAGGTCGGGGGCTGAGCCTGTGCTGCCCAGGCCCAGGATGCCCTTCCGGGTCAAGGGGTCAGGCCTTCCCTGCCCCCCGCTGCTTTAGCTCCTGACGGCTGGGCGGCGGGGTGGGGGGTGGGGACGTGGATCTGGGCTCCCAGCACCCCCCGCGGCTCTGCGCCCTCCTCACCCCCTGGCGGATAGGAGCGCAGGGACAGCAGAGAGAGCTCCAAGACGGCTCCCTCCAGGGATGGGAAGGTGCGGAAGCAGAGTCGCCTGCGCGGGCTGAGGACTCCCGAGTGTCTCCGCAGCCCCGCAGCCGTTGGCCTTGGGGCGGCCCAGGCCTCCACTTGACCAGCCATGGGACTCTGTCCCTGGGGACACAGCCAGCCCTCAGGCGCTGCCTCGGGGGATGGACGGGGCTCCCTGCAGCCTCTGCCCAGGGAGGGATTTGGAATCCATCACGGGCATGAAAGGATCAGCTACACACAGTACGGGGCGTGTGCGCGTGTGTGCGTACACGCGCGTGCTTATGCATAGCACGGTGAGAGCTTCACACTTCTTTTCCCAGATAGACAAAGTGCACACCGCATGCGGGGAGGCAGCCGCCTCTGGGGCTGGGCTGTCGGCGCCGCACGGGGCCCCCGCTCCCTGCCCGCTCCCCTTGCCCGCCTCCGGGACCCGGCTTATTAACTTGGACCTTTTCTCAGCCTGCAGTTGCTGCTGGGGTCTTGCTTGGCTGTGGCTTCTTCTCTGGTCACTGTGAGAGATCTGGAAACAATGTCCCAACAAAAGCCTCCTGGCCTTCTGCTTGCCAGTGTCTAAGCCGCTGGCGTGTGGTAACTTCACTGACTCATTGGTTTGTGTTTGCGAGCGGCCGGCACTCGCCGCCCACTCTCCCTCGTCCTCGTCATCGCCCCCATCTTACAGCGAGCTGCAAGCAGGTGAGTGGCCTTCCCCGCGGTGCCAAGGTGGATGGAGACCCCGTGCCCGGTGTGAGTGCTCAGCTCTCAGGCAACTCCTGCAGTGGTCCTCCATGCTGCCTCCCCCTCAGAGCCTGTCCTCCCTCGGGCCTTCCTTCTCTCCCCGCCTCTCCTCCCTGTTGCTCCCATGCAGGTCCAGCCTCACACAGGAAAAGGGGTGGGGGCCCCTCCAGAGGCAGAGCCCCAGGGCCATGAGCCGAGCCCCAGCGCCATCAGCCGAGCCCTAGCGCCATGAGCCGAGCCCCAGCGCCGTGAGCCGTCCCCATGGATTGCCGCTCTGCCAGCAGCGACCTCAGCAGACGTGCCCAAACTGACTGGCAGAGGAGGCTCCTTCATGGAAGGTGACTCTGTTTCCCCGAGGCCTGCTCCATCATGGGTGAGCTCTGGCCGGGCCTGCAGGGGTCTCACCGCCCCTGAGCTGCGGGTGCGACTGGGCGCCCGGGGGCACTTCCTCCCCACCGCGGGAAGCCCTGGTGCCTGGCACAGGGGCGGCGTTCGGTGGTCCCGGAAACCAGGCCTCCCTCCAGTCCTGATCACCCTCTCCCCCGAGCAAGGCCGCCACCAGCTCAGAAAGCCTTCCACGCCCCTCTGGAAAACACTCCTGACCCGGCTACGAGCAGGGGGCAGGGAGCCTGGCCCGCACCGCGCAGTCACTCAGGGTTGCAGCGGGACGAGGTCTCTGCCTCCCTCAGCACGCCAGCTTTCCGGGGTTGCCATGGAAACCTTCTCCCTTCCCCAGGGCCGGGAGAGGAACATCTCGCAGAGCGCGGCCGGGGATCAGGCCCAGCCGAGGCGGAGGCCACTCAGGTCCACGGCCGCAGCTCCGTCCACGCGTTTCCTGGGCACGGGAGGGGCTGGGGACCGTCTCCCTCCGGGTGAGCGCTCCCGGTGGGGAGAGGGGGCACTGCGGGGGCCCTCTGGGGAGGCGTGGGGGTCCCCTCATAGCCCAGGGCACCGAGGCGAGTGCAGTGACATCTGTGGCCTCGTGGTCGTGACGGACACGCACGGCGCTGCTGAGCGGCCTGTGCGCCCCTGGGCGTCAGTCCCTGCTCCATCCGCAGGCGCCGGGCCCCCGGGGAGGGGAGGGGCGCACGGCCACGCCTGCCTCTGCTTTCCCAGGCTCCCGGGCAGTTACCGGGAGGCTACCTGGCTGCCGTCGGGCGTGCGCGCGGCCCTGCGTGGTCCCCACAGGTGAGCACACGGCCCTGAGCGCCCCCTGCAAGTGTGCACACGGCCCTGAGCGCCTCCCTGCAGGTGTGCACACGGCCCTGCGTGGTCCCCACAGGTGAGCACACGGTCCTGAGCGCCCCCCCAAAGGTGTGCACATGGCCCTGAACGCCCCTCCACAGGTGTGCACACGGCCCTGAGCGCCTCCCTGCAGGTGTGCACACGGCCCTGAGCGCCCCCCCCACAGGTGTGCACACGGCCCTGAGCGCCCCCCCCGCAGGTGTGCACACGGCCCTGAACGCCCCCCTCGCAGGTGTGCACACGGCCCTGAGCGCCTCCCTGCAGGTGTGCACACGGCCCTGAGCGCCCCTCCACAGGTGAGCACACGGTCCTGAGCGCCTCCCTGCAGGTGTGCACACGGCCCTGAGCGCCCCTCCACAGGTGTGCACACGGCCCTGAGCGCCCCCCCCGCAGGTGTGCACACGGCCCTGAACGCCCCCCCGCAGGTGTGCACACGGCCCTGAGCGCCTCCCTGCAGGTGTGCACACGGCCCTGAGCGCCCCCTGCAAGTGTGCACACGGCCCTGCTTGGTCCCCACAGGTGTGCACATGGCCCTGAGCGCCCCCCTGCCAGGTGTGCCCCCGCAGGTGTGCACACGGCCCTTATCGCCCCCCGCAGGTGTGCACATGGCCCTGAACACCCCCCTCCGCAGGTGTGCCCTCCGCAGGTGTGCACACGGCCCTTAGCGCCTCCCTGCAGGTGTGCACACGGCCCTGAGCACCCCCTGCAAGTGTGCACACGGCCCTGCTTGGTCCCCACAGGTGTGCACACAGCCCTGAGCGCCCCCCCGCCAGGTGTGCCCCTGCAGGTGTGCACACGGCCCTGAGCACCCCCCCGCAGGTGTGCCCCCGCCAGGTGTGCCCCTGCAGGTGTGCACACGGCCCTGAGCACCCCCCCGCAGGTGTGCCCCCGCAGGTGTGCACACGGCCCTGAGCGCCCCCTGCAAGTGTGCACACGGCCCTGCTTGGTCCCCACAGGTGTGCACACGGCCCTGAGCGCCCCCTGCAAGTGTGCACACGGCCCTGCTTGGTCCCCACAGGTGTGCACACGGCCCTGAGCGCCCCCCTGCAGGTGTGCACACGGCCCTGCTTGGTCCCCACAGGTGTGCACACGGCCCTGAGCGCCCCCCTGCAGGTGTGCACACGGCCCTGCTTGGTCCCCACAGGTGTGCACACGGCCCTGAGCGCCCCCCCGCAGGTGTGCCCCCGCAGGTGTGCACACGGCCCTTATCGCCCCCCACAGGTGTGCACACGGCCCTGAACACCCCCCTCCGCAGGTGTGCCCCCCACAGGTGTGCACATGGCCCTGAACACCCCCCTCCGCAGGTGTGCCCTCTGCAGGTGTGCACATGGCCCTGAACACCCCCCTCCGCAGGTGTGCCCTCCGCAGGTGTGCACACGGCCCTGAGCGCCCCCGCTGCAGGTGTGCCCCTGCAGGTGTGCACACGGCCCTGAGCGCCCGGCAGTGCTGTCAGCAGCCCCAAGCCGCCCTCGCCCTGCAGCCACTGGGTAGACACAGGACGAAGACCCAGGCGGCCAGTAGCTCCGCTGTGCAGGCTCCGGCCCTGCCCCAGGGCTGGCACCTGAAGGCATCTCCTGGGCTGGGCATTCGGGGTGGGGGGGGCTCTGTGGAAACCACCGTGGGTTTCTTGAAGAATTTTCCAGAACATCGTAGGCTGAGGTGATGTTCTAGAAACTCCTATGGCCGGGCTGGTTGGTGCAGAAGCAGCCATGCCACACCGCGGGAGGAGGCGTGTGGACGCGGGAGCGGCTCTCGTGGGCACGCGCCACGCCTCCTGGCAGCTCTGCTTCCGCGTCCCATCCCTCGTGGCCTCCCCAGCCGGGCGCAAGCCTCTTGGGGAGGCCGGGCCGGGACGTCTGCTCTCCCGGCCCCCCCGGCAGTGCGCTGGGCAGGTGGTGCTCCGGTGATCAGAGCCGGGGACGGATGGGTGGAGGGTGAGCGGACCCGTGCCCATTCCTGGAAAGCACCTGCCGAGGGGCCCGCGAGGAGCCTGGGAAAGCTGCCTGGGCTGAAGGCGGATGAGAGCTGCCCAGAGTTACTGTGGAAATGTAAATAGTTCCCCCGAGAGACGTTTTCCCCTCTGGTCCTGAGGGGGTTCTGGTGTTTAGCTGAAAAGGCAGCTGAATTGAAAAATGGGCCTTTTTGGAAAGAAGAGTCACAGGTGGTTAACAGGGGCTGCCGCGGAGACACAGAACCATTCTCAAACAGCTTCCCTTCCCCGAGGAGAAGGGACGGGAAGCCAGAGCCGGAGGGCCCTGCCTCCCAGCGGGCCGGGGCCCCAGCCGCCGGGGCTCTCGGAGGCCCGGGGAGGCCGGCCAGCGGAGGACTCGCGCGCTCCGACTGCCCTCCGGGAGACAGCCCGCCGCCGGCGGCTCTGCCTGGCGATGGCAGCTGGCGTTCACCGGGATGCGGAGCACACAGGCCCAGCGCTCACGCCAAGCCCCGGGGAAAGCTCACTCCCCAGATTCCAAGCTATTAGAACGAGCCTAAGGTTTATTTTTTCAAGCAGCAAACACACAAGTTGTATAAATGAGAGCAATCTCCTGTTCCTTTGGGCCCAGCCCGCCTGGTGCATGCTCATTAACGCGGGCCTCTCTCCTGGCGGGCAGGCCGCACCTGGCCCGTCAAGCCCACGCCCCATCCCCGGCACCTGCTGCTTGAACGTTGATGAGCTTGCCACGGCGCCAGTTCTTCCAAACATCACATCAATTAGCTTTTATTTTCACAAATAACATTCTCTCAAACATGACATGCGTGGAGATGGAAGCAAATGAATCCTATTGGGAAGAACAAGGCCGAGGACTCTGGGGATTTCAGGTCCAGCCGGATGGCAGCTTCCACATCCAGACCCCAGGAAGAGGAAATGGTTCCCAAGGGCCTGTCCGCTACGGACTTGCAGTCTTGGGAGACCAAGCCTTGGCCCTGGGATCCACCAGCGGCTTGGAGAGAAACGCCCAGCAAGAGGCTCGCTAGGCAGGGGGTAGAGAGCGGGGGCCTCATCCCTGGCCCGAAACCCGGAGGGCAGGCATACCCCAGAGGAGGACTTGGTGGGTGTTCAGCCAGGGTGCTGGTAGCTGGGTGCCTTGAGAGGCGGTAGGAAGGATGTGATCATCACTTAGCTCTCCTCAGCGGAATGACGGGTCAGCCAGGGCCGTGCGGGACTGTCCACTGCATGCACCGCAGGACCAGGGCTGTGTGGGACTGTCCACTGCATGCACTGCAGGACTGTTCACTGCATGCACCGCAGGACCAGGGCTGTGTGGGACTGTCCACTGCATGCACTACAGGACTGTTCACTGCATGCACCGCAGGACCAGGGCTGTGTGGGACTGTCCACTGCATGCACTACAGGACTGTTCACTGCATGCACTGCAGGACCAGGGCTGTGTGGGACTGTCCACTGCATGCACTACAGGACTGTTCACTGCATGCACCGCAGGACCAGGGCTGTGTGGGACTGTCCACCGCACGCACCGCAGGACCAGGGCTGTGTGGGACTGTCCACTGCATGCACTGCAGGACTAGGGCCATGCGGGACTGTCCACTGCATGCACCGCAGGACCAGGGCTGTGTGGGACTGTCCATCTCATGCACCGCAGGACCAGGGCCATGTGGGACTGTCCACCGCATGCACCGCAGGACCAGGGCCATGCGGGACTGTCCACTGCATGCACCGCAGGACCAGGGCCGTGCGGGATTGTCCACCGCACGCACCGCAGGACAGGTGGCTCTCCTTTTGTGGCGAGACTTCCTCAGGGCTGTGTGAGCCGCCATTTATCAGGCCTCTGTCCGTTTGAGAGAAGCCACCGCTGGGCTACGTTGATGTCAGTGGCATCATCTGCTCCTCACCATAAAGGGGCTCGGGGACCCCGAGGCTCGTCGGGCCCGGGAGGGTCCTGAGCGCCAGACGAATGGGAGCTTGAATTCCCGCTGGCCTGCCCGCTGCCAGGGAGCCGTGGAGGGGCCCCGGCCAACCAAGACGTTGGTGTCAGCACCGAGCAGCCGAGTGAGCAGAAGTGACCAGCGTGCTCCGTGAGGGCCCAGCACGGCCCGCGCGCCCTCACCACCCTCCGCGTCGCGGCCATGGGGCGCAGGCCGCCCGGGGAGCACCCCCCCCCCTGCTGCCGTGAGCTCGGATGCTCAGGCGGTGGCTGCCTTCCCAGCGCAGGGCCTTCTCGCCTCCCGCGCCCCGCCGGGCCCCGCGCCCCGCCCTCCCCGCAGCCTCTGGGGAGGGGGGCTGCCCTGCCCTCGGCGCAGGTTGCTTGCGGCGGAAACGACCGGGTCCCGTGAGGGAGCAAGGCACGCTAGGGCTTGAGGAGGAGCGAGGCGCCGGCAGCGCTTGCCGGTTCCGAGCCCTGGGTGGGGGGGGGGGGGGGGGCCCTGGCTCCCGGCCCCCCCAGGGCCGTGTGCACAGGCGACCCGCCCGACGGGACTCGGCCACCTCCTCGGGACGAGGCTCGGAGCTCCTGGGATTCTCAGCTGCTCAACGCTCTGGAGTCAGAATCGGAAAGACAAGGAAACCCTGGCCAGGCAGAGGCGTCGGGAACACCGCGCGCGTGCGTGCGTGTGTGTGCGTGCGTGTGTGTGTGCGTGTGCGTGCGTGTGTGTGTGTGTGTGTTTCCCCCAGCAGAGGATCGGAGCGGCCCGCGTGCAGAATGACCCGTGGGCCAGGTCCCGCGCACACTTCGGGGAGTCCTGCGAGGCGCACGCGGCCCGTGGGGTGGGGGGAGTGGCCCCGAGCAGAGCGGCGCCCCGGAGCGGGAGAGGGGGTGCAGCGATGCGGGACCGGGGGGGGGCATTCCTTCTAGGGCAAAGGTCAGTCCCTGTGACTTCTCCGTCCAGATGTGAGTGGAGCTCATAGAAGGAGAGGGCAGAGCAGAGTTGCAGACGCTGGAAAGGGGGCGGGAATGGAGCATGGACGGTGAAGGGGTACAGAGGGGTGCTGGAGAGGAGAACTGATTTCTGGAGTTCTACGGCCCTGCGGGGTAACTAGAGCTGACAAGCATTAATCAAGTGCTCCAAAAGGGCCAGCGGGGAGGCATGATGGATGTCTGAGGTGATGGATGGAGATGCCAATTACCCTAATCTGATCATTACACAATGTACGCGGGTATTGGAATGTCACACTGTACCAATAACTGTGTGCAGCCACCGTGTGCCGGTTAAACATTAATGAATGATGTAATAAAGACCCAACAAAGACACAAAATAACAGAGTCGATTGTGTGGGGCGAATGGAGACTTGGGTGGGCGTGTGCCCTGGCTGGAGGGGAGAGGGCGGGGCCGGTCCTCAGGGCAGTGCGGGGAGATGGTATCTCCATGGCCCTGCGGGGCCAGTCCCACCTTTCGACCACACAGCTGTGGCTGGACTGTGGTCTCTCCCCAGCTGGACAGCCCTGGTCAGCACCCAGGGAGGCTGGAGGAAGAGGTCGCACAGAGCGGGGTTAGCCCTGGAAAGCGGGGAGGGGCTGCGTGGACCTCAGCCACCAAGGCCTGCCTTGAAGAGTCAGCTTCGGAGCGGGTAGTGCATCGATGTAAACCCAGCCAATCAGGAGGCAGAAAGACCCCCCCCTTCCCCCCAGATAATAACGAGAGCATCAAGGACTGTGGGCGTTGCTCAAATGTGAGGCTCTGGATTCAAACCACAGGACTGCCAAAAAATGAGTTCATTTCATCCCAGCATAATCTCAGGGGGCAACTTCCAAATTTGCAGTTCATGACGTGACCCCCCCCCCACCTTTCCCCCCGCTCCTAACTCCCCACCCCCCTGCCCGTGGCTCAGTGCAGATCCCCCTGCCGGAAACACTACCCAACCAGGAGCATGGGGGTGGGGGGGCGGGGTCCCCACCACTCACAGGCAGGGTGTGCGGGACATCTGTGGGCCCAGCCTGGCGCCCAGGCCGCCTCGCCGGAAATCACCGTGGTCAGGTTCTCGTGCCCACGGGGTGGGTATTTGCCTGGCTTTCATTCCAGCTTCTAGGAGCAGATCTGGGCTGAACACTCACCCAGACCCACCTCGCTTCTTGTGTTACTTCCTACTGTGCCAGTGTTGTGCTTCCTTGGTGCTGGCCTTGCTCTGCACTCGAGAGCCCTCCCGGGGGGGAAGGTCCCGGAACCGAGAGCCTTCCAGGAGAGGGAGGTGCTAGAATCCAGAGCCTTCCAGGAGAGGGAGGTGCTAGAATCCAGATCCTTCCAGGGGAGGGAGGTGGTAGAATCCAGAGCCTTCCAGGGGAGGGAGGTGCTAGAATCGGGAGCCTTCCAGGGGAGGGAGGTGCTAGAATCGGGAGCCTTCCAGGGGAGGGAGGTGGTAGAATCCAGAGCCTTCCAGGGGAGGGAGGTGCTAGAATCGGGAGCCTTCCAGGGGAGGGAGGTGCTAGAATCGGGAGCCTTGGGGGGGGGGGGGTGTCCCATAATGGAATCCAGGGCCTTCCCAGGAAGGGAGGTCCCGGAGAGGCTGGGCCAGGGCAGCGCTGCGCAAGTGCAGGTGTCACTCTCCCTGGTGTTGTACGCAGAATCTGCAGCCTGTGGCACAGTGTCCGGTTCCGGTGGTGAAGCCGGCCAGGGGAGGGGCTGGGCTCCCTGCTGCCGGGGGGGGGGGGGTGTCGGTGCCCTTGGAGGCGAAGTGCATCTGCACTGGAGGCGGCGGGAGCCTGGCCGGCTCGGAGGGCACCCGGTGCCTCTCGAGGGAAGGCCTAGGAGTTTCCCAACAAATGATGTCTGAGGGTAAATAGGAAGCTTCGAGTGGACACTTGAGACTTCGTGCTCTGGGGAACCAACTTCACCATGATGATTTCTCTCTTCCTTGTTTCCACGGATCATATTCTTCTTTTAAAAAGGATACTTTAAAACGACATTCTCCTGAAACACTAGCATGACAGACACACAACCCAATGACATCCATGTGCTCACGGGGGAGAACAATTCAACGACCACCCGTAGGCTCCCCCCCTCCCCCCTCCCCCCTCCCCTCCCCCGCCCCGGTCCTGGCAGGGAGATGTGAAGTGCTGGCTGGTTTTCGAGGCAATCAGTGTCTGCTAGATTTCGAGTACCCATCACTACTTCTGTGATTAGCAGGTGGGGCCAAGCCCAGCCCAGGCTTGAGCCGAAGTCTGCTCTGAGCCTGCTCTTGTTCTCAGATGACAGAGAATAAGGGGGAGCACTTCGAGTATGGCAGGGCTGCTTGTGGCGTGGGGCCAGTCTCAGACACGTGGAGCTATGTGCTCAGGTGTGAGTGTGTGTGTGTGTGTGTGTGTGTGCGCGCGCACATGTCATTCTCTAGCTACTTGGAGACAAGTTCTTTGCAAGCCAGAGAATTGACTCATCAGTGTATAGAGGCATCGTTTATTACAATTTTGCTTTACTTACTACTATTAGCATATACGAATTGCATACACAAAGGCTGCTCACTGTGATGTTCCTTTGTACGTACAGTGTGCATGGATTATATGATCACCTTTTCAATCCTCCTCCTCCACAGCACCCTTCCTAGTGCCTGTTCTCCAGATTTTGAAATCTAGGTCTTCTTGTGGAGCCTGTTTTATACAGTAAAGGAGATGAGGCGGATTGCTGGCCCTCTGCTTCAGCCCCTGTCCTTTGGGTCCAGGCCTGGGCCGAGACCAAACACATGCAAACCCCATTCCTCGGTATCCCCGAGACCCTTCCTGTCAGTGCTGGGAAGACAGGACCCGCATCCTAGTGATCAAAGAAGGAGCAGAGGATAGGAACCACATAGCGTGGGGCCCTGATGCACGCAGGCCTTGGGACCCAGCAGGGGCCCAGTCCCACCTCTGTGGGGAGGGTCACACGCTGGACCCCAGGAGCAGTCCGGCTGCCGCTGCGTCACGGGACACTCGGCCCTCCGCGTGGACGCTGCTCGGGGCAGAGGAGGCGGTGCTTCTGCGAGAGCGCGCCACGCTATCTCTCAGTTAGGAAGGACTTCTCAAGCCAGGCTTGTGTTCATTCGCAACCACACCACTTGGAAGGCAAACGTGATTGTATTTAAATCTGCATCTGTAGACGGACATCCCCGGCTTTAAAGGAGAAGGCACAAGCTTAAGAGCTGAGATTGCTGCTTTCACCTTCAATGTACTCCCGTAGAGACACACCGTGTGGCTCGTGTTCCCAGAGAGCAACGTCTATGTGGACGAGGGTAATACGTTTCCCTTAAAAATAGAGTGAATAATGGGGGGGTGCTCTGGTTTACCAAAACAAATAGACTGCAGAATTGAACTGCGGTCGATTGTTTTAAATGAATACTCTATTGAGAGAAGCTATCCATCTGCAGCTTCTCTGAAACTCGCTGATAAGCTATAAATCCATTAGGAGATTCCCGCTTCTCAATTTAGAACCAAGGAAAAATAACATTTACACAGGAACTGTGATGTTGGGGATAATAGTTCTCAAGAATGTGATTAATGCGCAGTAGCACACGGGCGGCGGGCGGCCGCGTTCAAGCTCTACTTTAATTTCCGTAGGATCCTGGTAATATTTATTATACAAACAAGCAGATACCTGTACATATTTACAGAAAGTAGCAGGGCTTTTCATCTGGGCAGGCGCATCCATCCACGCTCTGTGAGAGGAAGGAGGTGGGTGAGGGAGAGACAGGCGGCGATCGTAGCCATCGTTTTCAATTAACGTGGACTTGAGCCGAGCGGCGGCGCCTCCGTTCCTCGTGTTCCTATCAGCTCCCGAGGCAGGAAGGAGCGCTAAGATCACGCCTGCTTTCTCATCAGGCTGTTTCCTAAGAGCCCCACGGGCCGGCGTGCTGGGGGGGGGGGTGGGGGTTGGCTGGAGGGCGTCTTCCATCCCTTCATTCCCGGTACCTCGAAGTTTGCCCCCGAGGGAGGGAGGGAGGGAGGGAGGGAGGGAGGGGGCCCTGGCTGCTCTCTGTCCCCACCCCCCTCCCCGAGCCAACCTGGCTCCTCAGCCCCCGCTGCCCTCGGGGACCGTGCTGGGCGAGGCCCGGGGGAGGGGGGTGGGGGCGGGCGACTGGTTGAGGCCGCCCGGGGTGGCGTCCATCCGCCGCCCGTGGTCCTGAGACCTGCGCTCCGAGCCCCCCTGGGGGGCCGACCGCGGGGCCGGGTGTTGGAGGGGGCGGCCGGGGACCGCGCCGGCGGCGGAGGGCAGCACGCGGCTGAACTCCGGGGCTGGACGGAGAGGCAGGCCCTCCGCTTGACGTGAGAAAATGCAGTTAAAAGAATGTCAAATTGGCTTACAAGAAGGAAAAAAATCACCCTTGAATAAAGGACAGCATAGAGTGGCACTTCCGATAAATAGCAGCGCTGCTCCAGGTCTCGTTAGCTCGGCCGGGGCCCCGGAGAGGACGCGCCGCAGCCATTACCTTGTTTAAAACAAGAGCGCTTATCTGTGGGGTAAACAAGCTGCTATATTGAGAGGTAATTAATTTAGTAATTAGGACAGAAATTGCAAGCTCCTAGCAATCAAGGCTGGCTGCACCTTAAGAGCAAAGTGTGGCTGCCTATAGAAGCGGGCCCGGGAAGAGCACGGGGCGGGGGCGATTCCCGCAGAGCCACCGCTCAGACGCCCCGGCGCGCCGGGAATCGCGCATGCGCCCGCAGAGCCACCGCTCAGACACCCCGGCACGCCGGGAATCGCGCATGCGCCTCGGTGCCCCGCCCCCCCCACCGCGCCACCGCTCAGACACCCCGGCACGCCGGGAATCGCGCATGCGCCCGCAGAGCCACCGCTCAGACACCCCCGCACGCCGGGAATCGCGCATGCGCCTCGGTGCCCCCCCCCCTCCACGGCGCCACCGCTCAGACACCCCGGCACGCCGGGAATCGCGCATGCGCCTCGGTGCCCCCCCCCCCTCCACGGCGCCAGCTCCTCCCGACTTCCGTGATAGGAACCACGAACCACGGCGTACCAGGGGGCTTCGTGGCTTCGTCTTTTTGACACCACTGACTGTCATCTCGGAGCACCGACCCCAATGCGTCCCCAGGGGAGAGAGGAGGGTCACGGGGGCGGGGGGGGGATGACCGTCCATTTAGGACGGAAGGGCCCGTGGCTGCCGACCCGCGGTGGCCTCTTGAGCACGTTCTGCACCTGGAGGAAGCACGTCCGTCTCGGGCGGGCCGCGCGCGTTCCTCCAGCCTAGAGCGTGGGGTTCCGGGCGCCATCGGCCCGGCGAGCTCCTCTCTGGCCGGCCCGCCCCGGCCCCGGCACGCGGGGCCCGCGGGACACGGCAGTGAGCCGCGCACGTCAGCCTCGAGGCGGCGCTGGGGGACGGGGGAGAGCGGGGTCCCCGAGCCCTCGCCGCGGGGGCTGCCCGGCCTCAGGCCGAGGAGGGAGGCACAGGCCGCCCCCTCCCCCCTCCCCCGCTGTGTGATCCGACGGGGAGCGCGGCAGCGTGGACGGGGGGGGGCCAGCCACCGCGGCCGCGCGCGAGGCTGCGATCTGCACGGTGACCTGCTCGCAGCCCGGCAGCCGTCCACGCGGGCTGAATCCCGACCCTCACGGCAGCTAGATAGGCGGATTATGAGCCCCTTTAGCGCTGGTTGTTTTCGAGCCCGGGTCTTTCTTTACGAGCCTCCGGCGTGAGCTTCCCTGTGTCACTGGGACAGCAAGCGCGATCCCCCGCCCCCCCCCCCCCCCCAGCGCTGCTCTTCCCACGGCTGGGATGGGAGGCGCGTGTCACCATGCCCAGCCACGGGTTGACATGGAGCCTGGCAAGCTTCTCTTGCCCAGGCTTGCCTTGCACCGCCGTTCCCCAACCTCTGCCTCACAAGCAGCTGGGATTCTCGGCATGAGCCGCTCTACCCGGCGTGAGTGGATTTTTAAAGCGAAAATACTTCATTTTAGGATAAGATACTTATTTTGATCAGCGTCCTATAAGACTGAGTACCATGTTAGGAGAAATATTAAAATTGCTTTCCCACATGTGTTGTTTCAACGTACTCTGGAGCCTGGGTCATTTAACTGCCTTCTGCTTTCCATGTTTCAGGAAGAAAATACAATAAAAACCACGCGCAGGCACCGGCCCCCGCCATTTCCTCTTCTCGATGGAATCCACTGAAGCCCGGGCTCAGGTGTTTCGGCTGTGGTTTCTCCCTTCCTAGCATGGACAAATCACATAATTTTCTCACTTACAGAGTGGGAATGGTGCGAGCGGCAAGAGTGGGTGCCTGCGACACAGTCCAAGAGGGCAGGAGGTGCGCGCCAAGTCCGTCCGCGCTGGGCGGGGCGGGAGGTGCTTTCCCAGGGCCCGCTGTGCTGTCTGAGTGCTGGTCCTCAACAGGACACTGAGGGAGCTGCCTGTTGCATTCTTCATTCTCCCAAGGACAGGAAGAACAAGGAACGCATCCCGCGGCAGCACAAGCCTGTGAGGGGCACAGATGGACCACAGGCTCGGCGGAAGCCTCCTGGTTGAGCCACGACAATAGAGAGAGGGGGAAAGTTTGGGACCAGTGAGAGAAGAGCCTTCCCAGGAGGCTGGGGGCGGGGGGGGGGGGAGGGAGGGAAGAGAGGAGCCTGAAATAGGGGGGTGGGGCCTGAGGGGGTAGGATGGGGTGGGTGGGGCCTGAGGGGGTAGGATGGGGTGGGTGGGGCCTGAGGGGGGGCCTGAGGGGTAAGGTGGGGTGGGGTGGGTTACCCTGTTCTGGGAAGGGTGGCGCTATGGAGCTGAGACACTGCATCTGCGGACGGGGACAAAGTCGCAGAAGCAGGTGGAAGCCAGCTTCTTGGGTTTTGCCTGCAGCCCTGGGTGGTGGGGGGGCGGGGTTCACTTCAGGTATGGAGGAGCATCCGTGGGGTCCCATCGGAGGTTCTGGCTGCTGTGTGGGAAGAGAAGACACCAGGAGGCCAGGGGTGGACCAGCCAGGAGGCCAGGGGTGTGGGGCGGTGGCTGTCGTGATGGGCGGGAGGTTCCGGATGATGGAGGAGGAACTGCACACGAGTGTATGAGGCTCTCTGTCGGGAGCCACGTGTGGCCGTTGGTTTGAGGACGGCTGCCAGAGATGGGAGAGACCTAGTCTTCTCTAGGCCTCTCCCTACTTCATCAGGATAACTGTGGCATCCGCCAAAACCTTCGTGGGTTGAGTTCACGAGAAATTTGGGTGAAGTCACAGGCTGAGTCCAGGTCGGCGCCCTGGGGGGCTGCCTCTGCGGAGCACCCCTGGGCAGAGAGCCCGGGAGGGGGGTGGGAGGAGGGCCCTGAAGGGGCACCCTAACTTACAGAGCACCCCTGGGCAGAGAGCCTGGGAGGGGGTGGGAGGAGGGGCACCCTAACTTACAGAGCACCCCTGGCCAGAGAGCATGGGAGGGGGTGGGAGGAGGGGCACCCTAACTTACAGAGCACCCCTGGGCAGAGAGAGCCCGGGAGGGGGTGGGAGGAGGGGCACCCTAACTTACAGAGCACCCCTGGGCAGAGAGCCTGGGAGGGGGTGGGAGGAGGGGCACCCTAACTTACAGAGCACCCCTGGGCAGAGAGCCTGGGAGGGGGTGGGAGGAGGGGCACCCCAACTTACAGAGCACCCCTGGGCAGAGAGCCTGGGAGGGGGTGGGAGGAGGGGCACCCTAACTTACAGAGCACCCCTGGGCAGAGAGCCTGGGGGGATGGGAGGAGGGAAGGAGGGGCACCCTAACTTACAGAGCACCCCTGGGCAGAGAGCCTGGGGGGATGGGAGGAGGGGCACCCTAACTTACAGAGCACCCCTGGGCAGAGAGCCTGGGGGGATGGGAGGAGGGGCACCCTAACTTACAGAGCACCCCTGGGCAGAGAGCCTGGGGGGATGGGAGGAGGGGCACCCTAACCTACAGAGCACCCCTGGGCAGAGAGCCTGGGGGGGGAATGGGAGGATGGAAGGAGGGGCGCCCTAGCTGGGAATGGAGAGTCCCCTCTGGGGAGAGGCTTGGGGACCCAGGGAGGGAGCCGGGCTCAGCTCTGGGCCAGCTGCCGCCCAGGCCGCTCTAGGCCAGGGTAGCCAGCATGGCGGGAGCTAAGTGGGCAGGGGCCATAGCCCACACCCAGCTCTAGGGGTAGCTTGACATAAAAGTGAAATCTTCGGTCCAGACTCACATTTTTAAGAGAAAGATTGCAGATTCCCTGCTGGGGAGATAAAGTTACGTTAAACAAAGCAATGTATGGTAAACAAAAGGAAATTTGCATTAGACAACAAAAAAGACAAAGCCCTTGAAAGGAATGGGCGAGCTGCTGGCTGTGCTGGGAGAGAAGGGAGGTGAGGCAGAGGAGCCCAGCCGCTTTCTTCCTAGCTTGGGGAGGGGGAGGCAGCGGCCGGGGTCCCGCAGGGCTGAGGGAGGCTGAGCGCCCCAGAGCCCCCTCCCACAGCTGAGCCTGCTCCTTCCTCAGTAACACCAGGCCCATCCAGTGAGGGCAGTTAATGGTCACCTCCACCCCCTCTACCCTGAGACTCCTTTAGGGCAATGAAGACCATAGAAGACAGCAAGCTCCCCTCAGAGTGACCTTCAGGCCTGGGCAGCTGCAGGACCCCTTATGGCAGCAGCCATAAATCCTAGCCTGCCGTGATGGAGTCCCTGAACTGCCCTTCCACACTGAGGTCCCAGCCTCCGAGACCTCCTGGGTTATGTTAAGTCAGCCCAGACTTCGCCCTGGTGTGCAGGGGTCTTGCTGGTCCCTTTGCTGGCAACAAGCCTTTCCTTTGTTCTTTTGTACCTGATGTCTGTGTGCTGTCTGGCAATGTCTAATCTAATCTAACGGAGGCAAGGCCGAGGGCAGCGGGCAGCGTGGACGGCTGAGGATGGGAGGCCGAGGGCTGAGGACAGAGGGAAGCAAACACTCGTGGACACGGACTGGGGAGGTTTGGCGCAGGCCAGTGGAAATTCTACTCTGATTTTTCGACTTTCCTGATGAAATGGAGCCGAGGCATGGACTGTCATGAGCCACGGGGGTGTTGCAAGTTGGGGAGGCAGGAGGGGCTTTAAAGAAGCATTCATACAGTGGGGGAACGATGCATCGTGGGACCCCGGATGCTGTCTGGCCCTTGGGTCTGTCCTTGACAGCAGCATGCCTGGACTCCCAGAACCGGCTGCACGGATGTGGTTCCGTCAGTCACAGACGGGCATGGAGGAAGGTGGGTAGGAGAGAGAGAGGGAGGGCGTGTGGGGGGGAGAGGGCGTGCCAGATTTAGCTTGGGGTGAAATTTGGATGACTAGTCTACCAAAGACAGCAAGGGGCCTGGGGACAGGGGTATTTAACCCGGAAATCAGGTCCACGGAATTGCGGAAGTGCAGATTGGAGGTGGGAGGCCTTTGGGGCTGAAGGCCCTGGGGAGGAGGGGCCTGGGAGGGAGGCGGAGGCGCCGGCCAGAGAGGAGCTGCTCACCTCTGCGTGCTCCGAAGGATTGCAAGGATAGGTCATGGAAGGTTCCAGCAGGGGTGGGTCACAGAGAGCGGAAAGGGCAGCAGGAGGAAAGAGCCCCAGGGCAGAGGCGCTGTGCAGGGAAGTGGGCGGGACTGGGAAGAGGCAAGCGTCCATGCGGGCAGGATTACCACAGGACCCTCAGATCGTCCGGTGAGCACACCCCTGCCCTGAAACAGGCAGTGCAACATGACTCTGGCAATCGCCATTCAAGCAGCCAGCCCTTCCGTCACTTGGCAGTCCGAGAGAGTTTGTTTTACCCTTGCCACATGCTTGTGTACTATTCTAGAACTTTCCTCTGGGCCTGTGTGCCAAGTCCTGTCCTGCCCTCCTGTGGGGGAAGCTGTTACCATGCCCTCTGCCGCTGGAAGCCCCCGACACTCTGACCTTCCGTGTGGCTGTCGTGGCTCTGCCCACCCGCAGCTGCCTCCACCCCGCACGCTGCTTCCGCTCAGTCTCCTTTCCCCTCCCCTGACAAAATCCAGCACAGGAGAGGTCCCCAGCTGTCGATGATTCCTGGGATCCTTGCTCCAGGGCAAGCCTTGTGTTGCTTCCCCAAAGCCCTCATTGCAGAGGCGAGGAGGGCGGAGCTCACAGAGGTATCTGCAGCCTAGCCTGGGCCACATGGTGCATGGTGTCTGATCTTAGACAGAACTCTACTCTCCCAAATTGGAACCTGCAGCCGTGCCTCCCCCTTGGCCAGCAGAAGGTTTGGGTGATGATGGACGCAGGGTTTCTGACGCGCGGCAGCTTCCTCCACGATGGCTCAGGGTGTCTCCCCGTGTGTCACGCGCGGCAGCTTCTTCCACGATGGCTCAGGGTGTCTCCCCGTGCGTCACGCTTAGCGTGAGAAAAGACAAGGGTGTAATTTTTGTTAATGGATTATTATATTCCATTTGCATACATTTTGCCATTATTTTATTCGTAAGAAAATCATTGCTCCAACTAAATGGAACGAGATTTCTTTCTGAGGGAGGCTGGAGCAATTTGCAGAGCCATCTGGGCAATTGGCTAATTAGTGCCACTACTCTAACGCTAATGAGGCCCGGGTAGGTGAGGGCTCGTCACTGCCCGCCGAGGCACCCCTGTCTCGTGGCCGGGCCTGCAGAAGGTGGGCAGGAGAAGGCGCCTTTGAGGCCAGCACCTGGTCCGTGCTGCCCGGACGCACTGAGCAGATGGGAAGGCCGTGCCTGTGTCTGCATCGCAGGAGACGCGCGTCTGGAGGCCTCAGGGAGCATGGCCCCTGCGCCACACATCTGAATCCTCACGCTGTACAGACTCGGGTACACACTCGCCATCGAGGAAGCAGAAGTGGAGTTCTGACAAGTGGCGTACGTCTCTTTCTAACACATTCTTGACCTACCAGGGGAAGGATGCTCCAGGACCACGGACAGCACCGGCGCTTGGCTTTCTGGTGAAGAGGAAGCATGTCAGGGCTAAGGTGACAACACTTTGGTTACCTGTCAGGGTGGACAGGTATCTAAAACTAAGGCAATGCTAGCCCGAGGTGGCAGAGGTGCACCAGCGGGGCAGCCCGCCAGCCAGGAGCCCAGCAGGTTGGAGACGGCCACTTCAGAGCCTGCCAAAGGATCGTCTGCAAAGCTGCGAGGCGTTGCGAAGCCAGAGTGGCCGAGCAACTTCCGGGACTGAAAACAGCACCAGGCCGTATTTAAATCTTTAAGCCCGAGGACCAGAAAAATGAGCTCTGACAAAATCTGGTAGGAGCTGAACAGTGGCCCAAGGGCTGACCCGTGTAGCCACTGTCCTGTGGAGAAGCCAAGTTCATCGCCCGAGCCACGGCCGGGCAGCGAGGCTGGGGGTGTAAGACCGGGCCTTTCTCTTCTCTCCCCGCCTTGTTCACGCTGCAGCCGCCCATCAAGCCAGCCTAGCCAACCTCCAGGAAACGTGTTCACCGAGCTCGCGCCACCACTGCCTCGGTGACGGGCCCCCTGGGGTGGACAGAGACAGCAGAAGGCAGCCTGCTCCGTTCATCTGAAGGCGTCGAATCAAAGACATGTCACAGGAAACCGCTGGCCTGGGTCGTTCCATGCTCAGCAAGGCCCGGAGAGTCCCAGGCCACCAGGCCCGTCTCCAGACAAGGGTGTAGCCCCCCACACCACCACACCTCGGCCTCTCCAGCCTGGGTCCCGTCCCTGTGTCTCCCAGGAAACGACCCCCGTGGCCAGGCCCCCATCCAGCCCCCCTCCCCGTTCCCCTCAGCACTTTGTGCCAGGTTCCAGGGGTCCTCTTCGTGCTCATCTCTAAGGACGGGAGAGCTGTCCCAGGGCCACCAGAGCCCAAGGAAGCTGCTTCCATTTCCAACAAGGCCTTCCTACTCGGTGTGGAAGGCGCCGTCTGCTCCAGGAGCTGTGAGGGGTGCTGAGGACTCGGAGCGAGCCACGTGGGGAGGGCCCCCTCCTTCCCCGCACCCCGGCCCTCCCTCAGTACTCTGGATTCCTAGTGCCAAGCCTTAGACGCTTCCAGATTTCCCCCAGCTCCTTCCCCGCGTGCACGTGAGGCCCCGGCCCTCACTCACCCAGCCGCCCCTGGGGGAGAGCCTCACTGCTTAATTGCAGTGCGGTGTTTCTCCAGGCCACAGGTTTCTGAGGAGCCGAGAGGGAGCTCTTGGGCTCCCAGCAGGCCATGCCTTCCCCTCCCTATCAAGATTCTTGTGCCTCATCAGGCAGACAAAACCCAAAGGCAGGGGAGAGTCAGAGTACAAATCAGAGATACACCAGGAATCAGAGAAAATTGGAGAAAGCAAAAGAATTGGGAGATGTTTGCTCCTGGCGATCCTAGAAGCAAACCATCAAAGTAGACCAGACTGAGACTCAAATTTCCAAGAAACTAGGTCAGAATCAGCTCTCCTGTCAGGAAAGATTCGTGATGAACAGGGCGATAGTGTGGCCCCAGCCCCGGCTGGGTCCCCCACCGGGCTGGGGTCCTCTGGTCTCCGTGCAATCCCACCTCATGTGTCTCTTTCCATCTCCCCCGTTCCTGCCAGCCTCTTCCACAGCCACAGAAGATCTAGGAAGGGACACGCTCTCCTTCCCACGGAGGAACCGCCCCCAAGCCCTTGCAGGCAGGCCGATGGACGGAGACTCTGGGGGAAGCCTGGTGCTGCCGGGAGGGTCTCTGCAGCGAGCTGACCAGCGGTCTGCAGCTATGTTCAGCTGCCGCGTTCCTTCCAATAATCCAACCTCCCTGCTTACTTTTATCTTCTCAGATATCTCGTCTAATCCGTGTAATCAAAACCCTGACTGTCAAGTTGTAAGTAACGGAGCCACGGAGGAGCAAAGTGGGAGCGCAAACACCGGGGATCTGCAACCTGATCCCCATGGAACTTCACAGAACAGTAACCCAGCGCTTACCCGGCTCCGCCACCCCTGCTCTATCCGCGGGAGCCTGGGTGGAGGAACCGTGGTGCTGAAAGCAAGGTCCTGTGTCCATGGACCCAAGCTGACGCCCAGCTTCTCTTCTCAAGCGTTCTGGCAACCATCCGGGAACCTAAAGCGACAGTGTGCACTTTCCAACCTGCTCGCCAGGCCGACAGAGGCACCGGGCTAGAAACAACCCACGAGCGGAGCCCCCCGCGAATCCCGCAGCAGGCATGTGCAGAGGAGAGGAGGGCTGGCCCCTGGCAGTCCGCCTCCTTCCTCACCTTCTCCCCAACTCCTCGGCCCCCATCTACCCAGCCAGGCCTGAGGCACTGCGGTGTCATCCACACTGAAGGTGTACGTGAGCTGTGTTGGGTTTTGCTCGTGGCGCTAGGGGTTGAACTCTCAGGGACGCTGCTCTGCTGTCAGGAGCAGGTGGGTCAATAGCACCCGTGCTAGACAAGCACTCTACCCCTCGAGTTATGCCTTTTCCTTTTATTTTGTTCATTAACTTTGCCCTGGTCTTCAACTCAGATCCTTCTACCTCTGCCTCCTGAGCAGCCGGGATTACAGGCATCTGTCCACACCTGCCCTGTGTGCCTGTGTCAGCTGTGGATTGGTCACTGAATTCCCGGGCAAGACCTGTCCCTGCGGAGGCCCTAACTTCTGTCATGACCTCCTTCTCGGTCTCCTGACCCTCCGCCACCTGCTCGGGTCTGCTGCCAGCTGTCCAGTGCTGGTCATCACCTCTCTGAATCTCCGTCCCATTCAGGACTGGCCTCAAACAATGCTTGTGCTCTTGGAGCCTATCCAAAAGCAATCTGACACGACGTGGCCGGAGCAGAGTGCAGTCACCAGAGGGGGGAGAAAAACAGCCCAAGAGGCCCTGCCACAGGAGAGAAGCGGGGGGGGGGGGTTGCTGAGTCAGACCTGGGGCCCTTAGGCTGGAGCTGGGCGAGACGTAGCCGAGGAGCCGGGCGCGTCCTCCGCGGCGTCCTCCGCCCGCGCGGCCCTGTGTGACGGAGCTGCGTGTGCCCGGACTCCTCTTCGGCAGAGGCCGGAAGTGCAGCGCCGCTCGTGCCCGGGGAGGAGACGGAGGGCACCCGGGCTCACGTGAACACGCATTCCCACACTTCCCCAGCTCGTGTGTGTCCTCCTAAAGCCCGTCTGAAACCAGGAGCTGCTCTGCTCGTCCCGGGAGAGCACTGTTCCCGCTGCCACTCACCAGAGAGAGCCCAGCGGAGGCCGAGCTCCACCCACCCCCCGCTGCCCACCCGAGCCTCCCGCGTGAGGGCCACGGCACAGACACATGCTGGCTCTGCTTAACCTGGCTTCCGTGAGCTGGGTTCACAGGCCACAGACACAGAAGTTACATGGGTGGGAAGGACGGCATTTTCCACCCTGACAAGCTTCTTTTCTCTCCCAGGCCCCGAACTGTCACCTGGGGGAGAGGGCCACGCGTCTCCTTAACACCTGGTCCTAAGAGCCTTCCTTTATCCATTGTCTTGTTACACCCCTGCTCCCCAGACCCACACTAAAGGGAGCCCCTTTCTGTCTGACCTTGGAGAGTCTGGAGGACGTAAGTCAGAGGCTTGGAATAATCCTGTTTCTCTCTTGCGGTAGCAACCCCCCTGGTATTACAACAGTTAGTGAACCATGTTTGTCCTTATTCCAGTCTGGATTTGTTTCTCTCTGGCCATGGCCACACTAAGAACCAACTGTCCTGGGTCATTCACACATGACTATCGTCTCTGTAAGAAACCCAGCTGCAGTGCATCCATTAAATGGCTAAAAAGAATGGGGGAAACCTCAAACAGCCTCGAACTCAGTAAAACAAGGCTAGCCTGATGTTCACTTGCGTCCTGCCAAATCACGTTGCCGACACTAGATCTGTTTTGACTGAAATCTGTGAATGTGTCATCCCGTGACACCTCGCCCCCGTCAAAGGCGGGCGGTGATCGGCGAGGCCTCCCTCCGGGAACCCCGATGCTTGATACCACGGAAGGGCCCTCGGAACCCCTTTAGTTTTCACGGAGACACACTCCTTGTCATCCGCGCCCAGTTTCTCAAGGGAAGAGCAATTTTGATTTTCTGTTCTTTGTGGTTCTCTTGTACTTTTCATGCTGTGTTAGAAACTCTCTCAGGGTTGGAACGGAAGATGAGTTGGTTTTGTGAACATATTTTCCCAATTTATGATTTCAAAGGCCCTTGCAATTCCCACCCGAGGGTACAGCGCAGGATTAAGGATGAGCTGGCGCGCGGCGGCCGGAAGGAGGCTTCCCTGTCCAACTCCGGCGGCAGCCCTGGCCCTGGCTGTGTCCTGTGGCTCTGTGCACAGCCCCCCCTCCTGACCCCGTCCAGCGGTCCACACTGTCCCAGCGCCACAGGACTTGTGAGACTTTCTGAGGTTTGAGTAGTCAAACCCCAAGCACTCCTCAACAGGATGACTTGGTAGGTTGCAGAGCTCCCAGGCACGTACAACGTTACCCCTCAGTCAGGAGCCTCCGAGAACGCTGTCCTTCCGCAACTCCCCGCATCGCTGGTCCAAAGGGACCGAGCTGTGGCCCCGGAGCCCCCTGGGGCCTGCAGGCCCAGCCCTGTCAATTTGCGGCAGCCACACTGCCCTCTGCCCTTGATGTGTCCACCCTATGACCTTGAGGACAGAACCAATTCACTAACTGGATAGAATTTGACCTTTGCAAGATTGCGATTCTGGCCTGCTTTGCCAGGGGGCAGTTTGCTCCACTTCATCTCAACATTGAATGGCAAACAAATCACACCCAATGTATTTGCTGTTTCTCAGAATGAGAAGTTTAACATATGTTGCACAATGTCAACTTCCTCTTAGCGGAGGAGTGTCTGTGTAAACGTTACACCCAGGCACGCACTGCTTTCAGCTTGGAAGAAAGCCAGGTTTGCAATCATCTGCTAAGACCTTCTGTACTTATTCTCTGGGGCTGTGTTAAGTCTTGTAGATAAAGAGAGTAGCACAGACAAACTCTCTCGGGGAGACTTCTCACTGGTCAGTCCCAAGGCAGGGTTCAGGTCAAGCTGGTCCCCACCAGAGAAGCAACTGTCCAAACAGCCCAGGACAGAGGCCTGATGTTCAGCTTTGTGAAACTGTCGTTCATCTCCTTCTAGCTCGACTACGAGGAGGCTCCGGGATGCTTGTAGACTTCAGGTGCTCATTATTTAAATGCACTGCTATGCATTCGGAACTGGAGCCCTCAGACCTGTCTATTCTAGAACTCAGGTGGCGTGGCCTTCACAGCAAGCGCGGAGGAACGCTGACCCAGTGAGACCCGGCGACTGTGAGGGAGTTTTCTTCCGTAACCGTCTCTTTGTTTTCACTTTCCCGGCTCTGGATGCAGGCTCCAGACATCATCAGTCGTCCTGGGTCTTTGGTTGGCAAACCACAGAGCTTCGCGGCTTCCACGAAATTGTCGTCTCTTTCCCCTCCCTCCTCCATCCTTCCTTCCCTTCCCTCTTCCTCTCTCCCTCTCCCCACACACATACTCCATTGATTCTGTCTCTGGAGAGCTCGGGTGCACAGATATTGATCCCAAAGGTCTACATAAGGGTCAATCTTGGAAAATCTAAAACGATTCTACCATGTAAAAATTTGACTTTATGAAATTTAAGTGAGTGACTAGATCTTAAATGAAAATAAAACTTAAAAGGTGAAACAGGAAAAAGAGAGGCCTCATTGAAGTGTGCAGTGAGCTGTGTTGAGCTCTGGCACGAATGTGTAATTTGCAGAGTAGCTTGTGAATATGCAGTTGCCAGTCCTACAATTACCATTTTCGATAGGTATTGATTATCATGGAATTCTTTCTCTACATGTTAGCAAAAATGACCTAGCTGATTGAACTTAGAAAATATTTATGTAGGGTTTGACACAGGTCAAGAATTAAATCGAGATTGGATTAGTGGTGACCCGGTAGCCTGACCTTAAAGAATTTTGTCAGCTGCTCTTGACAGAAGGCATCGAGACCGCTACAGACGGCTGGGGAGGCGCTGGTACCTGCTCCAGACGGATTGGGGCTTCCACTTCCATACAGACAGGAAGTCGCTTCCATGCAGACAGGAAGTCATGTTGCTCACAGAAAGTCCTTGCTCATGTGCAAAGACTGGCCAGGGAGAGAAGGAGGCCAGCCACAGGGATCCCAAAGACCCAGGAGTGACATGAGTGGGAGCAAAGTTTTTGGCTATTTTTCTTTCTGGCCGCATGTATCCTCACCTGGGTGCTGGAGAAGCCAGACACCCCCTGAAGGCTGATCTCTCCAGCTACGGGACTAGAGCGCTTGCACCGTGCTAAGGCAGGACGGTATGGGCCGCAAACTCTGCTCAGCCAGACACGTGGGAGACAATGGACCCACCCCACCCACAGCGAGCCCTCGGTGACTTTACTTCTTACGGGGTTCAACGTGGGGCCGGGCTCTCGTGTCCAGATGCTCTCTGGTGGAGCACCGTGGGCCTCGGGCACGTTCTGCTCTTCGGTGGTGTGGAAGCCCGCCTCCGGAGCCACTGGACTTGATGTCCAGTGCGCTCGTCAACCTGACACTGTGTTCTGACGCAGGCTCCGAGGGAGATGGTTCCGCTGTTCAGAGCACCCTGCTTCGAGGCGACTCAGGTGACTCGTGAAGGGTGGCAGGTTGGTGTATCGAATGCACGGCTGACAAGACATGCCCAGCTCGCAGCCCTGAGCTCCAGGCACCCTGCGGGGGCGGGGCTCTCGCTCCTGCTCAGCACCCCCACTCCGCAGCCTTGCTCCTGCCTCCCCGGCGTGGGCCACTGCCTGGGTCAGGCTCTGGGCGTCCGCCCCAGTAGTGCGCCAGAGTGTAAGGAGGCCCTCCCTTAGCACATGGCAAGGTGGTATCCGAATGGCCTGGGGCGGAGCCAGGATTCCCTCCTGGGCTGCAGGTGGGAGGTAGAAAGGAAGTGGGGAGGGATGGGGGTTCCATCTGGCTGACATCAGAAGATCCCTGGGGGGAGGCCTGGAGTGGGCTCGGAAAGGCACGGGGATAGAGACAGGTCAACACCAACACGGGTTTATTGGGGTAAAACCTGCAGGGGGGAGCCTGCGGCGAAAACGAAAGGAACACGCCTTGCTCTCAGGCTGAGGCCTTTATCGTGGGGCCACGGGAATGGTAAAGTTATCTGGTGGAGGTTGAGGTGAACGTAATAAAAGCAGATCATAGGTAACATGGGGAGAGACAAAGGGAGTAAAGCAAGGGTGTGTGCTCACTGTCCTGGTCTGTCGCCTGGCAAAGGGGTTGAAGCAGTTCAAGGAGAGAGGTAAGAAGGCAGTGGGCTTCAACTAAGGCACTGATCTGAGGCCCTAAGATAAGGACCCCTGCCTATTCAGACATAACAGGTCTCACCAGCTGCAATGAGCAGTGCCGCCGCCCCGTCCAAGCAGGGACACACACGGATAGAAATAAGATGCAAGTCTTGGAATGCTGAGCCAAGACAGTCTCAACACAGACGAGAATTCATACACAGATGGCAGGAGCCGGAGGCCACACTCTGAACGTGTCCTCAGCTTTGTGTGCTGGGAACTCGTTAATGTGGTAGTTGGGGAGGTGAGGCCTTTGGAAGCTGTGAGGCTGGAAAGACTTGGGCCCGGAGAGGGAAGTAGTGTCTTCTTGTTCTATGACACATGGTTCTTCCCCTGTCTGCCGCCACGTCACAGGAACCCAGGCCGGATCTTGTCGATGTAAGAGGGGAGCCTTCCTCGGCGGGTCTCAGGGGTGACGCTCGTCAGTCGGGACCCTGCTGAGCACGCGTCTCACGTCTTTGGGGGACGGGGGGGGGTGTGTGCTGCAGCAGAGACCCAGCGGGGTGACCGGAGCACGTCTTAGCTCGAGGAGTGAACCTGGCTTTGTATATTGCACAGTGGGACTCACGAGAGAGGCCCCTCACAGGACCCCGTGATGAACAGGGCCCTTGGACCCCTGCTGATCATCCCAAGTGTACATTGTGACATTGGGAGAGACTTGTTAGTCCTGATTCTGTGATGGAGAAGAAGAGAAAATTGCCACGAGCTGACCTCGCGTGAAGAGCCCATCCTGGAGTGTGCCACGGGGTGACCTCGCGTGAAGACCTGCCATAGACCGTGCCAGCAGCTGACCTTGAAGCCCCCACCCTGGGCCATCCCCAGGGCAGTGAGTGACATAGGGGGAGGGGAGGTGGCACAGCAGAGCGACACGGCGGGTTCTTGGCCGGCTGCTGCCGTTCTGGACGCAGGCGGCAGCCCCGGGCAGGCGGGCAGGCCCATCCTGGAGCAGGGTTCCCCGGAGTCTTGACGGAGTCCTCTTGACCGTGGTTTCACGACACTGAGTTCCTTCCTCGGACTTGTAACTTCCGGAAGTGGAAGGTGGCCGACCTGTGATTGAAGTTGCCAGGGCCGCGGTGTGGACACGTGTCCTGGCGTCCACAGGAGACTCTTCCGCACACCCATGTGGGCCTTGGTCACGGCGTGCGCGAAGGTCACGCCGATGGAGTCGCTGCCCAGCTTCCGCTCATTTTTCGAAAGTCCAGATGTGCAGGTGCTGGGGTGGCCTCCGGTCACGTCTCGGTGAAGCACCTCTGAGTGTGCCAGGGGGTGCGGCTCTCCTGAGCGCCAGCCTGTCTCTCACTAGCAGCTGCTTTGCGCAGGGACACCCTCTATGTCCTGGCTGGAACATCCCACAGTGAACGAGTGGTTTTTCCGACTGAGAATCTGTGGTTTGTGTCTGATCTTATGGGGGTGGCAGAGCTCACGGTTAACCACCGAGTACGGTGATAACACTAGTTTTTACGTACGTCCTTACCATGTTGAGAATCTTCCTGCCTATTCCCACCTCTGAAAAATGTGATTAGCATTGGTGTGCATTTTGTCAAATAATGTTTTCTTTCTTTTTTTTTTAACAATTGATATGATTACGTTGATGGATTTTAAATATGAGACAACTCCACAGGAAAAAATCTGTCTGGGTAATAGTATGTTAATCTTTTTATTTGTTGCTGGATAATATCTGTGGATATTTCATAAAGGATTTTTGCATCCAAATTTTAATCCGTAGGGCTTTTTGTACGGTTTCCATACAGCTTCAGAGGAAGGCTGATACTGATACTGGCTTCATAAAGCAAGCTGGGGAGTTTATCTGCTTCTGTTTTCTGGGAGTCTACAGAATTAGTGTTAATTTTACTTTGGACATTCATAGAATTCTGCAGTGAGGCCATCTGTGCCCAGAGATTTCTTTCTGTGGTATTTTATGTCATGAATTCAATATCCAGAATAGTTACAAGGCTATTACAATGATCCTACTGGTCCTTGTCAAAGGATTGGTTCACGTCATATCCGTTGTCAAGTGGCCATGAATAGGATTGCCTGAAACACCTCACCCCTTCCTTCCAGCGCCTTCAGGGGCACGTGGCTCTCCTTCATGCTGTCCTGACATCGTATTTGCTCCTTCTTTTTCCTCCAGTCATTTTGCTAGCGGCTTGCTCATTTTTCTGATTCTTCTGAATTTTGTTCCCTGGTGTTTTCTGTTTCGTGTATGGGCTCTCAATGCCTTTGATTCTACGGTTAGCACCACGGTTTCCAGCTTTTGGCTTGATTTTGTTCTCCATTGTCTAGTTTGCTGAGGTGAGAGCTTCAGTGGCTGACTTGAGGTTTTATCTTTCAACGGATGTAAGCATTTCTGGCTATCCCTTTACCTCCCCGCACTGCTTTATCCTCTGCCTGCACAATTCGCATGTTCCATTTGTGCAGCTCGGCGCCCTGGTCCGTCTGCAGAAGCTTTCTAGGAGCTCTGAGAAAGCATAGCTTCCTGGGAGGCGGCAGAGGTGACACCAAGGTCATTCCATCCCCACGGGCAGTGGGGTCTTTCCTTTCCCAGCGTCCTCATCCTGCAGCCTCCCAACCTGTCTTCTCCCAGAGACAGGACTAGTGGAGCCCACCTCACCAGTCAGGGTGGAGGCCATGGCTGGGGCCTGGCCTGCCTCAGCCCCTTCTCTTTCCTGCGGCCCGATTGGCCGGTGCGATGAATTCGGTCTGGGATTCCCCGTGGCCTGATTGGCGGTTGCGATGCATTGGGTCTGTGAAGCTGACCTGTCGGACGGCTCAAGGGTCCTCTCTTCTCACTGATGTCAGAGAAGTCCACTTGCACTGACTCTCAAGCCTATCCAGGGCCACCCAGGCCTTCGGAGCTGAAGGGCTCTGAGGTAGCCTCTTCCATACTGAATACCCCACAGCCTGGCTGACTGGCTAGAGCGTTGTGATCGTGGAGAGAGGGAGAGGCGACCTTGCGGGCGGCCTCGGTCCCTTGAACAGTTGTGCTTTTGAGCCTCTGTGTCTGATGGAAGGTCTGTCTGTGTGACTGTTAGGTAAAACGCTTGGAATCTGTTGTTAAACTCAGCAGGGCTGTGGCCTCCACCAACTGAAAAGCTAAGCATGCTGGGAGGTGAGACCTGAAACCCAGAGAATGGACTCCCTACCTGCGCCCACCCCTCGTGCTCGGTGAGCACGCGGACGTCGGCCTTCCTTTGGTCCCGTGACGACAAGCGTGTGTGTCCCCTCCCATGCCAGGGCAGCTCTTCCGGGGAGCACGAGCCCCCATTCCCAGGCTGGGGCCGGCTACTTGGCTCAGAATAAACTACATTCTCTTTTCCTCAGAGTGAGAGCTGTGTTTTACGTGGGCGCCGGTGTGACCCCACAAGGGCAGGTGGACACCGCTGCCAGCGGGCTCACTCACCGACTGAGTTACAGCCACCGTGCCCTCGAATGCAGGGCCATGCTCTGTCTCCAGGGCCATAAACATCCTCCTGATGGTGTCTTGGCCTCAACCTCGGTGTCATACATCAAGATCTGGGAGCTTCTCTCCTCTGCAGGTGACAAACAGGGCAGAGAGATAAGGACTCAGGCACTCAGCGTGCTTCTGGCTGCCACCTGCTAATCTCCTTGCAGAGGACATTAGATTTTACCGTGGATGGCTCTGCCCAGGCCTGAGCGTGGACACTGCACCTGGACTCTCTGCTGGTGCTCACTGCCCAGGCCTGAGCGTGGACACTAACACTATGCTCGGGGACTCTCTGGGGAGCTGATGGGTCAGGTGAGTTTGCTGTCATCCCAGTGGCCATTTCTGTCCCCATCACCCAGTCTCTGAGGCATCTAGGACACACGTTTCAGGATGTCCCCAGAGGATAAGAGGACTCCCCATCATCCTGCTTTCTTTCTACTCTGCACCCACCGCATGGAGAGGCCCAGAGACGAGCTGTCCTTGATGAAGGTCTCGGGAGGTCAAGGCAGGCTGGAGTCAGGGCTGACAGAGTCTCTTCTAGGGGTGGGCTGAGGCTGGAGCCGGGCGGGGTGGGGGGGGGCAGATGCCTGGCCGTAACTTCCCATTGGGAAGCCTGGCACAGTGTCGGTCCCCAGAGGGGGTGCCCGAGCCACCGGGGCAGGGGTGCTGAGGGCTTCCTGCTTCCTGGCCTTGGGGGGTACAGACATGCACTTCAGTGTGCACCCCACCTTTTCATAACCAGCCGTGGAAGGCTCTTCTGAGGAACTCAAATCAATAACCTAAACGCTGTGGCCTGACCCCCATCCCCTCTAAAGTCAGGACTGTAGCTCCCGTAGGACGTGGCGATGGAAAGCAAAAGTCTCACAGAACTTCGCGGGGCCCTGAGCCTGCTTGGCGTGCATGTGTGTAAGCATGCGCGGCCACGTGTGCTTGTGTACACATGCAAGCATGTGCTTATGAGCGTGTGCATCGGTGCCCTCGCAGATGAGCCTGCCTGCGCACGTCTGCCGCTGCAGTTCTCATACCTGCCTCTGTATGGCGCAGGGAGGCCCGGGAGCTCCCTGGCGTCATGGATGCAAACACAAGCACATGAGCAGCCACGGGGTTTCTTCCCCACCATTTTTTCCTGAAGGTCATCGCCGGTTTAACTTTGGGGCTGGCATGAGGTCTGCTTAGACTGGCAGACTGTGTATCGCTCAAGCCCGTCAATGTGGAGGTCACAGGAAACCGGAAGCTGGTCTGATCTGTTGGATCCCGAAGAGAAGGCGGGGAAGATTTCGGCTCCCGGGGCTCAGTGTGGGTGGGACAGCCCGTTCGTTCTTTGTGGCCAAGCCCCCGGCCAGAGGACTTGCTCACCATTCCGGGGAAATAGCTCCTGCCAGCAAATCTAGAAAGCCAAAGGCCATCAGCTCCCCTGTAGAGCCTTCTCTGGCGGAACTTCATTAAATAATTATCCAGGACTTAATAAAGAGATGTATGGAACAAGAAGGGGAAATGGACTTACCTCATTAAATCATAATGTTGCTTCCATTTTAAAGCATCTACATTAGGTTGTAGAAATGCAAGCATCAGAGGGAAGAGCCCAGGAATCCTGAGCCTTCTAAATTAATGGCACAATCAAAGTACATCTAGTTCTAATTAGGCTAATCATTTTTTAACATGATAGGCAACTTTAGGTCAAATGAAATGATTTCGCATTTGGGTAGGTCTTGCCAATTCCGGATCAAACGTACCCACGGTGGATTCATGCGTGGGGCTTGCTTCCCGTGAGGTGTTGGTAAGCCGGAAGGTTTATGCAAATTGGTCTACTTGAACGCTTGGTTATAACTGGCAACGCACGATGGCCAGGCCGGGTCTATCCATGCCAGCTGGGGCCCTGGGGGTCTTGGGTGGGTGGTTTCTGAAAGCTAAAGGTCGAGGAGTCTGGGGCAGGTGTGCAGAGTGTTATGAAACCACCCACCTTGCTTTCACGTACCTGAAATTCATACCTTCGTCCATCCTTGCATTTGTTCATTGAAAACCAGGTCTCCAGCAGTGCAGGTGCTGGGGTCTGGGGCACAGGCAAGCCGTGCTCCTACAATGATGGAGATGAAGCGCTGCTTCAGCCTCCCATGCCCGTCCCTGGGGGCCTAGGAAGGCCCCTGGCCCTCCGTCCCCATGGTCACACAGTGGCATAAACACACAAGTTGCAGGCGCTGTCCTTTCTTCCTGTCCCCACCGGGTCAGCACTGGGGGAGGCGGGCTGTGCGTGGTGTGGTCACCCCGCTGCTCTGTCCCCACCGGTCAGCACTGGGGGAGGCGGGCTGTGCGTGGTGTGGTCACCCCGGCAGCTGCTCTGTCAGCTCAGAGTCTGGGGCAGCACAGCCCCATCCTGGCCATCCTTGGTGTGTGGCACACGTGTACCACCCTGTGTTCCTGCTTCCCCTGGCCCCAGGGGTGGCTGCTCGCTGGTAGGGGGGTTGTGTCCATGCCCATCTGCCTCCTAGCGGTGTCGGCCCTGCCTGCGGCCCCCGGCGCCCTCGGCGGGAGCTGTCTGTGGCTGTACGCAGGCCGGATCTTCTCACAGTTCTGGAGAGCACGAGTCCGGGATGGACCTCCATGGCCACCGTGGAGGCGCTGGCTCGCAGGCTTCCCTCGGGCTCATCAAGAACCCGTGCCCGGCCTCTTCCGGCTCCTGGGGGGGTGGGGTGGCCTCCCAAGCCCTCAGGGCCCCGGTGCCTGCTGGGCTCTCCTGACCAGCCTCCTCCAGGGCACCTGGGGAAGCAAGAATCCTCTCTCCCTCAAGACACTCGAAATGCGCTCGTTATCTGCCTTACGTAACTGTAACTCTGATGTACAACACCTTGACAATAAAAATTTAAAAACAACAAAGAAGTATTTAAAGTTTTTTTTTGCTAGCACTGGGGCTTGAACTCAGTTACTGTCCCTGAGCTTTCTCACCCGAGGCTGGAGCTCTACCACTTGAGCCATAGCTCCACTTGCGGCTTTTTGGTGGTTAATGAAGAAAGATGAGCTCTAGGATGGAACCCAAAAGAGCTCTGGAACCTTCCCGTTGCCTGCTCTCAATGGGTAAAAAGGCCTACGGTCACTCGGGGCAGCTTTGGTTACAGGTCAAAGGGCACAGGATGCCGGGGCCACTGGGTGTGGGAGAGATCAGGGATGCTGAAGGACAGATGTGCATCCCTGGACAGGATCACTGTAATACCACGCGCTCAGAATCCCGCGTGTGCGCTGAAAGCCAGGGTAAAGCAAGGGCCCAGCCGTGGCTTCCCGCGGGGTCAGGCCTCCTCTGCACCCCCCCCCACTCGTGCTTCCTGCAGGCAGCCGGGGCCCCCTCGGGGCTGTGGGGTCCTCCCCTCGGCTGCGCGTCCCGTGTCAGAGCGCTGGCCGATAGTGGGGGCCCCTGAGTGTGGAGGTCTCCGCAGGACCCGGTGCTTCCGAGGTTTCCCTGGAGCCCCGGTGGCTGCGCCCGGGCCCTGGGCCCGTCCCCTGGCAGCGGGGCCTGGGGGACAGGGCGGAGTGTGGGCCTGGACTGCCTTTCTCCTTCTCACCTGAGGTCCATCTCTGAGGCCTGCCCCGGAGGCGGTGGCCCTGGACCCGCCCGGCTCACGGGTCCCGTTGGGGAGTGTCACTCAGCCTCCTTCCGCTTTGTCCGCCCCGTGGCCTGGGCCTGCGCAGGGGAGTTGGCCTCCGGGAGCGGGGTGGGGTGCCCTAGGCAGGGAGGCCCGCCGGCGCGGCCCACGAGGCGCAGGTCGGCCCTGCTGGACGTCCCCAGCCCAGCCCGGGCCCTCACGGTCTTCGTCCCGGTCCCTGGTGCCGTGGTTCCCCACGCCCCTGCGGGTCTGTGCCCGCCGGGCTCAGCGCCCACAGCCTGCGGTAGGCGGCCTGTCCTTTGGGCTCCGCCGGGGCCCTGCGGGCGGGAGGGACACGGGGGCCACCGCGCCTCCGGCGTCCCGGCCTGCAGACCCGGGCCGCGCCTTGGTGGCCCTGTGCACGTCATGCACCCGGTGGGGGCCCTGGGGGCTGTTGCGCAGCTCGGCGTGGCCAGGCTGGAAGGAAGAGGGCGGGACTCCCCTCCTGGAGGCCGGGGGAAGCCGTCGGGCCCTCTCGATGCTCCCCAGGGCCCCTTGCGGGCGCGTCACCTGGACGGGCGCTGGCGGACGGCTCCGCCAGGAAGCCATCCATGTCTCGTAAGCCCTGGGGGAGGCGGGAAGCAGCTTCGCGAAGTCGGGCTCATTCAACCAGGAGTCAGATGAGAATGGAGTGATTTCGGCCGTAGCACGCCGCGCTGCCGGCTCGCAGACATCGCCGCGCCTTGGGTCCCCTCCCCCCGAAGTGGAGTGATCACACCAGGGACAGCTCGGGGGCCCCGGGGGCCGGGCCGCCCTGCAGAGGTGGCCGAGGAGAACACAGGGCCGTGGCTAACACCGGTCCTCCCCGGGGTGGCCCGGCCGTTGGCTCCAGGGAGGGGATGCAAGGCGGGGAGGGAGCGGCGCACCAGCCCTGAGAGCCGTCTCCCCGGAATGTTCTGAAGAGGCCAACTGTCTCCAGTGCGCTGGGAGCCGACGGAGCAGGGACACACGCGAGCCCAAGCGACCGCGCTGCAGGAGACCCGGCGCTGGATTCTAGGCTTGGGAAGAGTTGTTTGGGTCCTACACGTTTAGGTAAGAGCAACCTAAACTTTCAGATTTATTTAAATATTTCTACTCAGTTGTTTGATACACCTTCATTTTAATTTCTATTTTGTATTATCAGTGGAATAGATATTTGATTATTTTAGAAAAATATTCATGTCATAGCAATGGACATTATTCAGTGTCACTGAATCCTATTTTTAATTCTAGATAATAGGTTGGAAAAAGGCAAGCTCTGAAATGTTCCTTAACTATCACATAACTAGCTCTTTTGATGAAATCAAAGCATCCATAGAGTGGCATGGATTTTGGTTTCTGGAATATGTGAGTCTCTGTTTCTTGGCCTGGGACCTGGGCGTGTGTGCTAATGATTAATTCCATCATGGCTAGTACTTGACCTATTGTGGGCAGCACTACCCAGGCAGGACGCATTGTCCAGGTCTGTCTTATGAGGCAGATTTGTCACAAAGGAGGAAGTACCCACCGCCTCAACCTGTGTTACGTCTTCTAAGCACTTTCGGGGAGTGCGGCCTCGAGGCCCTGCTGGTCCTTGCACGGTGGGGACCAGCCTCTCCCGGTCCTGAGTGACCCGGGGTGCTCAGGGCTGAGTCTGTGCCTCTCCCCGCCCCCACCCGTCCCCGCCCCCTGTGACCTGGGGTGCTCCGGGCTGAGTCTGTGCCTCTCCCCGCCCCCACCCGTCCCCGCCCCCTGTGACCTGGGGTGCTCGGGGCTGAGTCTGTGCCTCTCCCCGCCCCCACCCGTCCCCGCCCCCTGCGACCTGGGGTGCTCGGGGCTGAGTCTGTGCCTCTCCCCGCCCCCACCCCTCCCCGCCCCCTGTGACCTGGGGTGCTCGGGGCTGAGTTTGCACACTCTGCTCTACAGTAGCAGAGTGGGCAGGGCACCCTGGTCATAGGTGTAGGGGAAGCTCTGGCTTAAGTGTCTGTGTGTGTGCAGCTTGCTTGCTATCTTATAAGCATGGGGCATACTTGCACAGCATAGCACAGGGCGTGTTAGCACAACAGAGCACAGGGCACACTCATGCAGCAGAGCACGGGCACACTCACTGTGGAGCACGGGCACGCTCACTGTGGAGCACGGGCACGCTCACTGTGGAGCACGGGCACGCTCACTGCATAGCACGGGCACGCTCACTGCAGAGCACGGGCACACTCACTGCGGAGCACGGGCACACTCACTGCAGAGCACGGGCACGCTCACTGCAGAGCACGGGCACACTCACTGCGGAGCACGGGCACACTCACTGTACAGCACGGGCACACTCACTGCGGAGCACGGGCACACTCACTGTAGAGCACGGGCACACTCACTGTAGAGCACGGGCACAGTCACTGTAGGGCACGGGCACACTCACTGTGGAGCACGGGCACACTCACTGTGGAGCACGGGCACACTCACTGTGGAGCACGGGCACACTCACTGTAGAGCACGGGCACACTCACTGCGGAGCACGGGCACGCTCACTGTGGAGCACGGGCACACTCACTGTAGAGCACGGGCACACTCACTGTAGAGCACGGGCACACTCACTGTGGAGCACGGGCACACTCACTGTAGGGCACGGGCACACTCACTGTGGAGCACAGGGCACACTCACTGTGGAGCACGGGCACGCTCACTGTAGAGCACGGGCACACTCACTGTGGAGCACGGGCACGCTCACTGTAGAGCACGGGCACACTCACTGTAGAGCACGGGCACACTCACTGTGGAGCACGGGCACACTCACTGCGGAGCACGGGCACAGTCACTGTAGAGCACAGGGCACACTCACTGTGGAGCACGGGCACACTCACTGTAGAGCACGGGCACACTCACTGTAGAGCACGGGCACACTCACTGTGGAGCACGGGCACACTCACTGTAGAGCACGGGCACACTCACTGTGGAGCACAGGGCACACTCACTGTAGAGCACGGGCACACTCACTGTGGAGCACGGGCACACTCACTGTGGAGCACGGGCACACTCACTGTAGAGCACGGGCACACTCACTGTGGAGCACAGGGCACACTCACTGTAGAGCACGGGCACACTCACTGTGGAGCACGGGCACGCTCACTGTAGAGCACGGGCACACTCACTGTGGAGCACGGGCACACTCACTGTAGAGCACGGGCACGCTCACTGTAGAGCACGGGCACACTCACTGTAGAGCACGGGCACACTCACTGTGGAGCACGGGCACGCTCACTGTAGAGCACGGGCACACTCACTGTGGAGCACAGGCACACTCACTGTAGAGCACGGGCACACTCACTGTGGAGCACAGGGCACACTCACTGTAGAGCACGGGCACACTCACTGTGGAGCACGGGCACGCTCACTGTAGAGCACGGGCACACTCACTGCGGAGCACGGGCACACTCACTGTGGAGCACGGGCACACTCACTGCGGAGCACGGGCACACTCACTGTAGAGCACGGGCACACTCACTGTGGAGCACGGGCACACTCACTGTGGAGCACGGGCACACTCACTGTAGAGCACGGGCACACTCACTGTGGAGCACGGGCACACTCACTGTAGAGCACGGGCACACTCACTGTGGAGCACAGGGCACACTCACTGTAGAGCACGGGCACACTCACTGTGGAGCACGGGCACGCTCACTGTAGAGCACGGGCACACTCACTGCGGAGCACGGGCACACTCACTGCGGAGCACGGGCACACTCACTGTAGAGCACGGGCACACTCACTGCGGAGCACAGGCACACTCACTGTAGAGCACGGGCACACTCACTGTAGAGCACAGGCACACTCACTGCGGAGCACGGGCACACTCACTGCGGAGCACGGGCACACTCACTGTGGAGCACGGGCACACTCACTGCGGAGCACGGGCACAGTCACTGTAGAGCACAGGGCACACTCACTGTGGAGCACGGGCACACTCACTGTGGAGCACGGGCACACTCACTGTGGAGCACGGGCACACTCACTGTAGAGCACGGGCACACTCACTGTGGAGCACGGGCACACTCACTGTAGAGCACGGGCACGCTCACTGTGGAGCACGGACACGCTCACTGTAGAGCACAGGCACACTCACTGTAGAGCACGGGCACACTCACTGTGGAGCACGGGCACGCTCACTGTAGAGCACGGGCACGCTCACTGTAGAGCACGGGCACACTCACTGTGGAGCACAGGCACACTCACTGTAGAGCACAGGCACACTCACTGCGGAGCACGGGCACACTCACTGCGGAGCACGGGCACACTCACTGTGGAGCACGGGCACACTCACTGTAGAGCACGGGCACACTCACTGTGGAGCACGGGCACACTCACTGTAGAGCACGGGCACGCTCACTGTGGAGCACGGACACGCTCACTGTAGAGCACAGGCACACTCACTGTGGAGCACGGGCACGCTCACTGTAGAACACGGGCACACTCACTGTGGAGCACGGGCACACTCACTGTGGAGCACGGGCACACTCACTGTAGAGCACGGGCACACTCACTGTGGAGCACGGGCACACTCACTGTGGAGCACGGGCACACTCACTGTAGAACACGGGCACACTCACTGTGGAGCACGGGCACACTCACTGTGGAGCACGGGCACACTCACTGTAGAGCACGGGCACACTCACTGTAGAACACGGGCACACTCACTGTAGGGCACGGGCACGCTCACTGTGGAGCACGGGCACACTCACTGTAGAGCACGGGCACACTCACTGTGGAGCACGGGCACACTCACTGTGGAGCACGGGCACGCTCACTGTAGAGGACGGGCACGCTCACTGTAGAGCACAGGGCACACTCACTGTAGAGCACGGGCACACTCACTGTGGAGCACGGGCACACTCACTGTAGAGCACGGGCACACTCACTGTGGAGCACGGGCACACTCACTGTAGAGGACGGGCACGCTCACTGTAGAGCACAGGGCACGCTCACTGTAGAGCACAGGGCACGCTCACTGCGGAGCACGGGCACACTCACTGTAGAGCACGGGCACACTCACTGTAGAGCACAGGGCACACTCACTGTGGAGCACGGGCACGCTCACTGTAGAGCACGGGCACACTCACTGTGGAGCACGGGCACGCTCACTGTGGAGCACGGGCACGCTCACTGTAGAGCACGGGCACACTCACTGTAGAGCACGGGCACACTCACTGTGGAGCACGGGCACGCTCACTGTGGAGCACGGGCACGCTCACTGTAGAGCACGGGCACACTCACTGTAGAGCACGGGCACACTCACTGTGGAGCACGGGCACGCTCACTGTGGAGCACGGGCACGCTCACTGTAGAGCACGGGCACACTCCCGCAGCAGCTCCCTGAGTTCTCCCAGGCTCCGTGTGTCAGGTGCATTGGGCGTAGGATCTATGAAAGGACGATTGTGAATCCACAGGCTCACACATACCCCAGGGCTAAGTTGGAGGCAAAAAAAGGGATTTTGCTGGATTTCAACACAGTTTTCAGAGAGCCATTGTTGTTGGTCCCAGGAAGAAGTAAACAGCCCTCTCCGTGCATCCTGAGCTCCGGGGGAGCCGGGCCACGGGCCGGCAGCCAGCCAAGCGTCGACCCAGCCTGGAGGCCGCGCCGCCCGTCCCCGCCCCTCTCCCCCTCCAGGTGCGGCCGCTCCGCCGCCAGGAGCCGGGGCGCTGTGTCAGCAAGGCCGGGGCACGAGGCCACCTGCCTTCTCGCGGGTGTGTCTCCACACCCAGCTATGGCTCTGCAGAATGGTTTAGGTCTTCCTGCAAGCCACAGGAAGCGCAGAGCAGCCCTCCGGGCCCCCCGGGCCCCCGGGCCTGTGGGGAGAGAGCGTGGCCGGAGCCCTGTGCCTGATCAGCCCACGCGCGGAGGCGGGCGGGAACTCTGGGCAGCGACCGGGTCCCGCGACCTGATTTAGAAAATGTCCCTGTGCTCCGAAAGGACGGCTTCTGTGGAAACTAGAAATGGAGTCACAAGAGTCTGACTGCTGCTGGCTGCCATCCTCTCCAGGCACTGTGCACGGGCCGGGGGTCCTTTCCCCACCCCCACCCCACCCCCAATCCAGACAGTGGCAAAAGCTGGGAGGGAGCAGCCGGGGCCCCAGCCGTGGTGGGAAAGGGCACCTGCTCGTTTCGTCCCTCGGCTCTGAGGAAGGACGGTGGGAAGTCTCGCTGCAGGGCTGAGGGGGGACCAGCGAGGCTCCGGCCTGCCACCCGGCTCCCTCTCCCCTGAGGAGGCGGGGGCTGCACCGCTGTCCATCCGTCGAGGGCCACGGAGCCACGGGACTCCTTCCAATGTTCATTCTCTTGCCTCCATTTGTGTTGGTGACACTTCTTGGGTAACTGAGCTTATCCCGAGTGTAATGACAGGATTTGTATTTGTGCATTGTAAATATTATAACTTTAGAACCAGATGCATAAAATATGAGAAATATATTTATAGTGGGGCTTGTGCATTACCATATGAGTTTCATCTAGGGAAATAGGTTTAAGCATTATCATCATGGGGAAAAAAAAGATTTCATTTCTCCTTATTTACAGTACACAGTTCATTGGGCTTTTTTTGTTTTCTTTTCCTTTAAAAAAAATAGAGAAATAAAAGGAATCCAAACTGAAAATGTGGAATGAATACAGATCTGTTTACCTCTAGAGACATTTCTTGGACAAAAGAAAAAAACAAAGCAATTGGATTGTTGGAAGATGCCAGTCCAGGAGTAGTCCATTATTGAAATCTAGAGATATGTCAGTAAGTAGGGGAGAGCACTCCTGTTTACTTAGAACAGGAGGATCCGCTCACGTAGAGAGGTCTAAAACGCTCTTGTGACTGAGCTGAGCTGAGGAGTCCCCTGAGTGAAAAGAAAACTCCTATAATGACCTACACAGAGGTAGGACACCTTGACCTGACCACTGACCTCTGCAGGGTCCTACCTTGGCCTAGGCCGTCACTGGGTAGGCTGGGTCTCTGGCTCCTGGGTCTGATCCTATCAGAGCTGGAATTAGGAAATGCTGAGAAATGGGAAAACGAGGTCACTCACAACAGGCTTGCTGTGGCTTTGCTCCTCTGTGACCAGCCGGTGTCTACTGCTTGTGGGGGTCACTTCTTCCTGCCAATGACAAAAGGGTCATTGAGAAATAAAATGCACACCCCTGGCCAGCCACTTGGAGCTCGTTGGGTTTTACCTCTTTCCCAACAGGGTGGCTGGTAGGAACGTGACTCCTTGTGCATATTGATGCTGGGATTGTGAGGCAGAGAAAGCCACCACCTCTCAGTTCTCTGACCCTCTGTCCTTGTAGCTACCATACGGGTTAATCAGCCCCTGTCCCAGGCACTGAGCGCCCCTCTGAGGCGCGGCCTGGGTTGAGGAGAGAGCTGCTGTTCCCAGCAAGGCGGGGCTGTAACTCCGGCTTTGTTCTCAGAGTGCATTTCTGCCCCAGACACCCACCCCCCACCCCGCCTCCCCGCCAGGCTGCGTCTTCAAGCATCGGCCAGAGGCTTGGAGCTGGAAGGGTTTCAGCCAGCACATCACCATTTATGTCCCCTTGAATAATTCCTCCGGAGAAGAGAAGCACAGCCCTTTCATTTTATGACACCTAAATGTGTTTTCTTAACAGCTTATTTTCTCGAGCATCTTAATAATTCTTCCAATGGTGCTAACAAATTCTTTGATGATGGTAGGAATTGCAGCAAGGGAAGCTCAAGTGATACCATCCTTCTTCTTCCCATTTTGGCTGATATCGGGAGGCTGCAGTCCCGAGAGGAAGAGAGCGAACACGTTGCTGTTTAGAACCCATCAAAGTGTTTCCAGACCCATCAAGGCGTAATTGGCGCTTGGTGCCTCGTCTCTGCGGGCCGCGCTGCCCACGGCCCCGCATCTCCCTTAGACACAGGGCTCTTGGAGACTTCGGCTCCGCAGGATGCTCCGCCGGGCTGGGGAACCAGCATGGAGAGGGAAAAGGGGACGAAGGGGCAGAGCTACCCATGGAGAGGGGGCAGGGAGGAGGAGTGGCCACGGCAAAGACCTCAGAGCCTGATGCTGGCAGGGACTTGTAGGGAAGGCACCCTGTGCCCCCAGGGAGAACAATGGGGAAGGACCTAACCACCTGGACAGCAGGAATGGGGGTGGGGGGGGGGGATGGAAGGCTGCACTGTCTGCAGGCCGGCCAGAGCAGGCCCTGCCCGTGAGCCGCCCCTGCTGGGCTGGGAGGAGGGGGCTGGGCTCAGGCCTTGAGCCGGGCCGCCCCGGGGGCCATCGCCCTGCCGTGACCCTGTGCCCGTCCATCCATCCATCCTCGGGAGAGGGCCTGCGGTCCTCCTGACCGGCTTGCTGACCTGCTGCTGGCCTTCCTCCCGAGCGATGCCCGGATCCCAGGCCCACTCTGTCCCAGCTACACCTCCTGAGGTGCGGGTTCCCTCGAGCCCACAAGAGCCGGACTTGCTGGGCAAGTCCTCGCCGGGGAGCCACCAGGGTCTCCCAAGCAGTGAGCTCCAAGATCAGCTTCTGTGATGAGCTCCCCAGCTCCCCAGCGAGCACAGCAGGGCTCTGGCCTGAACTCCATCCCTCCTCCTATCATAGCGCCGTGCAATTGGAAGATGATTGCAGAGTGCTCAGGCGATTAACGTCAAATTCCAGTTATCAATAGAAAAAGACTTGCCTGTCAGATTTCTCTCTTTCTCTCTGCTTAGAGACAGAAAGATGGCAAAAATGGAGCAAAGGGAGGGGACATCAGCCTCCGTCGCCAGTCTGCTATGGAATGCAGCTCCAGGCCCCTCACAAATAAAGGGAAAAAAATAAACGCTCTTTGGCCAGAGGCTCTGGGTTTCAGCCTTCTAAGTAGGTTTTCCCAGCTGGAATTAAAGACATAAATAGCCTGGTGTGTTTGTGCTCCGCAGGGGACTCGGGGTTTAGCATTACTTAGGAATGAGAAGTTCCCAAACCTGCCTTCTCGCAGATGAAAACCTCAGTCCCTTGGGCAGGTGGTGGGGAGTGTGTGCACCGCCTGTGATGGTGGCTGTGTATAGGCCGAGTGTGCACTGCCTGTGATGGCGACTGTGTATAGGCCGAGTGTGCACCGCCTGTGATGGTGACTGTGTGTGCAGGCCGAGTGTGCACCGCCTGTGATGGTGACTGTGTGTGCAGGCCGAGTGTGCACCGCCTGTGATGGTGGCTGTGTATGGGCCGAGTGTGCACCGCCTGTGATGGTGACTGTGTGTGCAGGCCGAGTGTGCACCGTCTGTGATGGTGGCTGTGTATAGGCCGAGTGTGCACCGCCTGTGATGGTGGCTGTGTATGGGCCGAGTGTGCACCGCCTGTGATGGCGACTGTGTATAGGCCGAGTGTGCACCGTCTGTGATGGTGACTGTGTATAGGCCGAGTGTGCACCGTCTGTGATGGTGACTGTGTATAGGCCGAGTGTGCACCGCCTGTGATGGTGACTGTGTGTGCAGGCCGAGTGTGCACCGCCTGTGATGGTGGCTGTGTATGGGCCGAGTGTGCACCGCCTGTGATGGTGACTGTGTATGGGCCGAGTGTGCACCGCCTGTGATGGTGGCTGTGTATAGGCCGAGTGTGCACCGCCTGTGATGGCGACTGTGTATAGGCCGAGTGTGCACCGTCTGTGATGGTGACTGTGTATAGGCCGAGTGTGCACCGCCTGTGATGGTGACTGTGTATAGGCCGAGTGTGCACTGTCTGTGACAGTGGTGACGTGCCTCGTGCATGCCCTGCAAACGTCCTGACCGCCGTGCGTGCGCGTCTGGCCTTCCTGGACAGCAGTGGGGGCCGTGGGGCCTCCTTCTCCCCGGCGGGCCGTGGGGCCTCCTTCTCCCCGGCGGGCCGTGGGGCCTCCTTCTCCCCGGCGGGCCGTGGGGCCTCCTTCTCCCCAGCGGGACACCGGCTGCGCTGCCGGCGCCCTTCTCGGAGGCTCTGGGAAGCGGAGTGCCCGGCGCGGGGGGCTCTGCCTCCGGCCGGGAGCTCCCCAGGCCACGTGCTGGTCCTCCTGCTGCAGTGCGGGGCCAGGGTGGGGGCCACGGCGGGGGCTGCAGAGTCCTCCGCCGGAGCTGGGCCGGCGCGCCCGCCCCGGCTGCAGGGCCCGGGAGAGCTGTGCGGGGGCAGAGCGGGTGCGGGGTGGGAGCTGGGCTGGAGAGCCTGTCTGAAGTCCGTCTACCCACGAGCTGGGAGACAGGAAGCCAGACCACAGATGCCACCAGGACACCCCGTGACGTGAGCAGCGAAGAGAGCTCGCACAAAGCACACAGGGCCGAGAAACACCGATGCATCCACCTCTCCTGAGCTCCCTCCCCACTCCAGCCACGCCATCCTCCCCCTCCCACCCACCTTACCACACCACCCGCCACCCAAGCCATCCTCCCCCTCCCACCCACCTTACCACACCACCCGCTACCCACGCCATCCTCCCACCTCCCACCCACCTTACCACACCACCCGCTACCCACGCCATCCTCCCCCTCCCACCCACCTTACCACACCACCCGCTACCCACGCCATCCTCCCACCTCCCACCTGCCCCAGGACACCACCCGCCACCCACGCCATCCTCCCCCTCCCACCTGCCCCAGGACACCACCCACCACCCACGCCATCCTCCCACCTCCCACCCACCTTACCACACCACCCGCTACCTACGCCATCCTCCCGCCTCCCATCTGCCCCAGGACACCACCCGCCACCCATGCCATCCTCCCGCCTCCCACCCACCTTACCACACCACCCGCCACCCACGCCATCCTCCCGCCTCCCACCCACCTTACCACACCACCCACCACCCACGCCATCCTCCCGCCTCCCACCCACCTTACCACACCACCCGCTACCCACGCCATCCTCCCACCTCCCACCCACCTTACCACACCACCCACTACCCACGCCATCCTCCCGCCTCCCACCTGCCCCAGGACACCACCTGCCATCCATGCCATCCTCCCGCCTCCTACCCACGCTGACACACCATCCTCCCACCTCCCACCCACTACCCATGCCCTCCTCCCGCCTCCCACCTGCCCCAGGACACCACCCACCACCCATGCCATCCTCCCGCCTCCCACCTGCCCCAGGACACCACCCACCACCCACGCCATCTGCCTCCTACCTGACACCCCCTCTACCGCCTTGCAAGCTAGGACATCCTTCTGCCTCCCATCTGCCCTTCCGCGCAAGCTCTGGCCCAGCCAGCACTGGGTTGCTTTCACCGCTCACTCTCCCCCGCAGCCGGCCCCCTACTCCTTCCAGGGAAGGATCAGCCCATGCAGGGCACCAACCCCCCGCCAGGAATCCCAGCACAGCTCCCTGAGGGTGAGGGCTCCGCGTAGGCTGGTCCCGCCCACCTCCGGACCCCACGCCCACCTTGCTTTGCTCTGAACCCTTCCTGTGGACTCCTCGGGCCCGGCAGCTGGCTGGAGGCACTGCGCTCGCTCCACGTCTCGCCTGTGTCTCCGGTCCCAGGGCAGGGCTGTGTCTCTCCCCAGAGCCTGGAGCAGCCCTCGCCTGTCCAGCTCATCTGGAGGAAATGCCGCTAGAGACTCTGCCCAGGAACGTGGGCCCGGCCGAGGGCTGTCACTGACGGTGAAAGATGGCGCTGGGAGGCTGGAGGACAAGGAGGCCCCGCAGAAATGCTCAGAACTACAGAGTGAATGATGGGGGCTTCCAAATGCGCACGTTGTGAGAGAGGGTTGAGTACACATCAATGAGCACACAGAAAAGCTACAGTCCACTCCCATGAGGCCATTGGGCAAGAGCGAGGTGAAGCATCAGGGGTGCGATCCGCTCAGGATGATGGAGGCTGAAGGAGGGGCAGGAGGGGCGGAGGAGGGGCAGGAGGGGCGGAGGAGGGGCAGGAGGGTGGAGGAGGGGCAGGAGGGGCAGAGGAGGGGCAGGAGGGGCGGAGGAGGGGCAAGGGTCCCTCATCCCCTCTCCCTTCATGCTGTCCCTGGTGAGCCTGAACTGATGGTCTCTGCGTTCCTGTGGTGAGCGCCCCAGCTCTGGCTGTCACCCCTTTGCTGGCCTGACCAGGGTTCTGCCCCTGCCCCCTCCCAGGGCTGGGAATGGGTTTGGGCACAGCCAGTCCCTGGGGCTCGGTTTCCCCTGAAGTCCATCTACCCTGCCTATGTGACACCTCCCAGTGACCCCTTGGCACGTGGAATCCTCCACAACTACCGCCTGTGTAGAATGAGGCCGGAGGAGAGGAGCAGAGGCTGTGGTGAGGATGGAGAGGGGGAGGGGGAGGGAGGGGACGCGGGGCCCTCCACAGGCCTCCAGGACCCAGGCCAGGGGGCCCCGAGGGTGGGGCCCCTGGGGAAGGGTCCTTGCTCCTCCCTCTCTCCAAAGGTGTTGATCCCGGACTTGCTTCCATGCACAGAAATCGGCGTCATTCCCTCAAAATCAAGCGTAAAGCACTGTAAGATGTTTCCTACTGAATTTCAAAGCCTCCCTCGTCAGCCTAGACAGAACCATCATTTCCTGTTCATCACCAGGAAAGCCAAGGAAGGGGCAGGCAGATCCCAAGCTCGGCGTTATTTAAAAAGCACAAAGCCAAATGGAACATGGAGGTCTGCTCCCCGCCCCGCGTGAATCCCAGTTTGCCAAACGGGAAGTAATGAAATGCTCCCGCTCTGCGTCCTCCCGGCACCGCGAGGCCTCCGTTCCGGCTCCGCTTCCAGCGCCGGCTTCCCGCGCCGTCCTCGCTCGTGGGTGCGTGCTCCCCGCTCTGCTGAGGGAGGCAGCGGCTTCCACGCCCCGGGTCCTCCCGACGAAGGGCCACCTCGCCAGCTCCCAGGCCACCACCGGAGTCCATGCTGGAAACGCGATGCAAGCGCAACCCCCGAGTCGGCTTCGGAGTGGGGCCCCATGGTCCTCCAGGGTCACCCCGCCCTCGGGGTCACCTTCAAGACAAAAGGAGAGGTGAAGGTGGAGGGCGACTCAGAGGCATCTTAGCCCAAGGTGACCGCACAGCCCAGGAGCCTGCCACACGGGGCCCGCGGGCCTTGCTCTCGACCCCGGTTCCTGGGTGAGGGATGATGGGAGGCGAGCCACCGAGAAAAGGCCTTGGGGGTCACTGCCCACAGCAGAGGAGAGCGGAGGCCTCAGAAAAAGGCTCAGGAACGGCAGAATCTTAAATACTGAAATTAATAACTCTCTTCCTCTTGAACAAGCGGAATCTAATTACCGTCTTGTCAGTTGGAGCAGTCATTGAGGAAGAGGAAATAGAAGGAGAAGCAGATGAAACACCAGCCATAGGGGCATTTGTTGAAAGCTCAATTTTCTGGTTCTTCCTGGTGGTCATATTTCTTTCTTCTCCAGAGCATTTTCGCTTACTTCATTTATAATAAATAACCCCTAAGTATATCCTGTATTTGCTCTCAAGACAGAGTTAGAAATCATAGGAAAATACCATGGTGAAAAATTTTGTTTCAGGAAAGGGAAGAATATTTCTTTCTCCAGAGGCACAGCTCGGCGCTAAGGCCAGTCGTAGGGACCGACCGTCGTGGTCCCCCTTGCAGGCGGGTTTCTGTCTGGAAGTCTCTTCCACCTACGGCCGTACGTGTCACCACTGGCATGTCAGAAGAGAAAGTCCTTTTCCTCGCGTGAGACCCCATAGCTCACTGATCTTGTCACGGCTGAGACTCCTGTGGACATGGTGGGGTTGGAAGCAATGCCATTCTGTCGCTTGGCTGTTAACTCAGTCACAGGGTGACCTTCACGTGGGACACGGGTCCTGAGGCAGGCGCGTGTGCCCCAGCACTGCCTCAGTACTCTGCCTGGGGTGTTGTTTTTTGTTTGTTTTTTTTTTATAATATTCCTGGGTTTGGAAATATAAGATACAAAAATAGAAAAAGAGGAGGGAGTGGGGGAAGCCACAAGCGAGGCCACCAATGCATTGCAAGCTGTAGATTGACTTCCAGTGTTAAGTGCTGTAAGAGCTGGAGATTCTGGGGAGGTTGGGCAATAGCGGCTCCATCACCTGCAGCTGCGGGGAGGCCGGGCGATGCTCGGCGGCTCCATCATCTGCAGCTGTGGGGAGGCCGGGCGATGCTCGGTGGCTCCATCATCTGCAGCTGTGGGGAGGCCGGGCGATGCTCGGTGGCTCCATCACCTGCAGCTGTGGGGAGGCTGGGTAAGGAGGCCGGGCGATGCTCGGTGGCTCCACCATCTGCAGCTGTGGGGAGGCTGGGCGATGCTCGGTGGCTCCATCATCTGCAGCTGTGGGGAGGCCAGGCAATGCTCGGTGGCTCCATCATCTGCAGCTGTGGGGAGGCCGGGCGATGCTCGGCGGCTCCACCACCTGCAGCTGTGGGGAGGCTGGGTAAGGAGGCCGGGCGATGCTCGGTGGCTCCATCACCTGCAGCTGTGGGGAGGCCGGGCGATGCTCGGCGGCTCCATCATCTGCAGCTGTGGGGAGGCTGGGTAAGGAGGCCGGGCGATGCTCGGTGGCTCCACCATCTGCAGCTGTGGGGAGGCCGGGCGATGCTCGGCGGCTCCATCATCTGCAGCTGCGGGGAGGCCGGGCGATGCTCGGTGGCTCCATCACCTGCAGCTGTGGGGAGGCCGGGCGATGCTCGGCGGCTCCATCATCTGCAGCTGTGGGGAGGCTGGGTAAGGAGGCCGGGCGATGCTCGGTGGCTCCACCATCTGCAGCTGTGGGGAGGCCGGGCGATGCTCGGCGGCTCCATCATCTGCAGCTGCGGGGAGGCCGGGCGATGCTCGGTGGCTCCATCACCTGCAGCTGTGGGGAGGCCGGGCGATGCTCGGCGGCTCCACCATCTTCAGCTGTGGGGAGGCTGGGCGATGCTCGGCGGCTCCACCATCTGCAGCTGTGGAGAGGCGGGGAGCACTGTTCCAATCACAAAGCGAGCCAAGCCTCCCTGCACACATCTGCAAAGCAGGATCTACCAAATCCTCACGGCTCCCCGGGGCCTGCCTCCCGCGAGGGGCCTGAGCTCCGCGTGTGCAGAGAAACGAGGGCCCCACATGTTAGGCGCTAAACCAAGGATGGGAGAGAGCGAGGGGAGGGGTGGAAGAAATGTCCTAAAAGAAATGTACTCATTACCCGACTTACGTACGTGTAACCCCTCCGTACACCCCCTTTGTATTAACAATGAAAAGTAAAAATAAAATAAAGAGCGGTGTTGGTGAGGGTGGTCACCATCGCCTGAGCCAGCACTGTCTTCTCGGAGGTCGCCCTGCTCACGGGGACTGGAGGGTGGACGTACAGGGCTGCCTGTCTTGCCCCTGAGGGCCCGAGACTGCAAGCCCGTGGCCTGAGCCAGCGGCAGGGAAGTCACGGCACTGGGGAGCCCAGCAGGACGCTGCTCTTCCAGGACAACCCGGGCGCTTGCGTTCCTCCTGGTGGCCTTTCCCCACCTGCCCCTTGCTAGGCCCCAGCCCGGTGTCCACATAGTCCATTTCCTAGGCCTTCACCTTTGTGTTGCAGCAAACAGATCACATGGTGTCCAAATAGCCCCTCTGGGTCCCCAGGACTGAGGAGCAGGGGGCCGGGAGCCCTGGGCCCAGGCGGGGACCGCCCAGGTCGTGGTAGGAGGTGGGGGTGCGTGAGTGACGTGGCCTGGTCCTACGCCACCCAGAGGTGGAGGGTGTTGTCCCTACCCCATGTCCCCTCTCCTCGAATGCGAGTGGGCCTGCTGACCTGCCCTGACCAAAAGAAGGGACAGCGCCAGGCTGGGCTGGCTGCTAACTACTGTCTGGCGTCTTTTTCCTCCTCCCTCTTGGAAAGATCCCATTTAGTGCCAGCCATCACTGTAAGAAATCCCGTCACCCGACCATGGCTTGACAATTCATTCCCACACACCACCAGGGAGGGCTATAGCAATAATGAGACTCTCGAGGGAGAGACAGACAGACAGACAACGGACAGACAGAGACAGAGGCTGAAGAGGGCAGTCTATTGCGTCAGCTGGCATCCCTTTAAGCAGCGGGACAAAAGCTAGCAAATCTCTTTCTATGTTCTTGCTTTGCAAGATGCAGAGAATCCAATGGGTGCTTTCCATCACTAAGTTTGAAGGTAGTTTCTAACAGAGAAATAGATAATTAAAATACATATACTCATAATAACCACAGACATTTGAATCTGGAAGATAGTTATTACCATCTCCTCTGCCTTACTCATTTATTCAAGGAATTATTTTTCACACTGAAAATCATAACTATTTCAGAAAAAAAAAAACACTTCAGAGACAGATCTTTTTGACTCATTTTAGAGAAACAAGGACCCAATCAAGGACACAGCGGTGCATACCAGAACTGTCATTTCTCAGAGCTGGGGTGTCGTTAGTGGACCCCCTCCTGCCTATCCAACCACACTTCCTGGACCCAGGAAAACCTTCGTAGATGCATCCGAGACCAGCACAGGGGGCCACCGCCCAGCTCTCCCCACCCACAGCAGAGCTAAATACCCAGGGAGGTGGGAGGTTGTCATTCCGTGCAGGAAAATGTCTGTGTGCATAGGGGTTCTGTTGACAAGCTCTTTGAAAGCCGGCTAAGAAAGGTGTCACGAAATGGAGTCGTGAACTGTGAGTCAGTCACCGACCACACACACCACCGTCACTCCCAAACGCCTCTCCGGCTCCCCGCCCGGAGCCACTTGGCTGTTCCTGCTTTAGAGACACGAGACATCTTGAGGCACGGTGCCCCCGCGGATCCTGCGCCCACGCCACGGTGTTGACAGCCCAGCCATCCTCGGTAACGCGTGCCGCGGCGGCAGGGTGACGGGAAGGTCTGAAGGCGCAGATGTGTCTTGTCACAACACAGAAAGGCCTTGCAAGGAAAGCTGTACGAACTCGGGCGCGGGGGGAGAATGGCCACGGAATGCGGTCCGGTTAAATGACCACACCGGACCCTGTCTGGAAGGGGAACACTGGAGCCCCTTCATCCGGCACAGCGGAAGACAGATGGGAGACCCCCGCCTGCCTCTGTTTCCTGGGACCCCCAAGACCCAGGTGGCCCCAGGCAGGCGGCTCCCACAGCAGCCCCTGGGCCGGCGCTTTCTGTGTTCAGCCTCACGGAGCGCCAGAGCGCCCTCGGCTGCCAACAAGTAAACACAGGGTGGAGGAAGCGCTGAACGATGAAGTTTAGCCTGGGTCCAGAGGAAAATAAAGGGGGGTTGCTTCCAAAAAGTGAACCATGATCAATAGTTAATTTCAAGGACAATTTAATCAATTTCAGTTGCATCCTGATTAAATATGCAATATTATTCAAGGTTGCCCAGATTTTGCATGAATTCAATTTATTTTATGTTTAAGTCTTCAGTGACCACATTTATTTTAATTATCTCTCCTTATACATTAATTATATTTTAATATTTATCTTTAACTTACATTAACACATGGGAAGTCTCATCTTTCTGTTGCTGGGGGTGAAGAACAACTTCCTTTTACTTTATTTTTCTACTTTATTTTCCCTTTTATTTCCTTTTCCTTTTCTGTATGGCTTGTGGTTTCCAAGAAAGTAAACTAAATGACTTAAGCCATCACTCTTAATTTACTTTAGAAAAAAAACCAACTTTAAACAGCAAGAAATGAAAACTCACAGATACTGTTTTCAGATTAATGATACTATCAGTTGATCATTTATTGTTGAGCAAAGGGAAATCTAATAAGAATCAAAGGAAGTTTACAAGAAAGCCAGCCAAGACAAAGCCAATAATGATGTTTTTAAGGAGACTTTTATCATCTGTGTTCAACAATATTGAATATTGTCTGCTCCTCACAGGAGTTCCCTCAGCGCCCTGGGTCCTCCTCCCAGTTCAGGCGGGAGTCTGCCCTCTGTCTCCTGCCCCCACCGCTCCCGGCTTCTCTCTTCTCCGGGGCAGGGTGGGCGTGGTGGTGGTTTCAGGGATGTTCCCCAAGTGAGCGGGCCACGAGGTGGCCCCGGGGGCAGCGAGGGCCAGAGCCCTGCACCCCAGATCCCACACCCCGGCACAGCAGGTGTACTTCGAAGACAACACACGGGTTCTGCTGATGGAGAAGCAGCTAAGGAAATGCACGTATGCTGCCCTAACAAAGGAACCCCGACCCTTTGTGACAACGTGGGAGAGATTACGTTAAGTGAAATTAGCCAGACAGAGCCACAAACGTTGCGTGCTTGCTCACTCGTGTAGAATCTATAGAGTCAAACTCACAGGGCAGAGATCACAGAGATCACAGAGGGGAGAGGGGAGGGAACTGGGGAGGGGTGGGTAGTGGGCCGAGGTTCGGCCTTGAGTTACAAGCTGAATCCGCTTGGGAGATCTGAGGGGCAGCAGGGTGAGCAGGGTGAGGACGGCTAACAACACGGCTGTAAACTATTGGCTTTGCAAGCGGAGAAGCTCCTGAGTGTTTCTACCCCCAAAGAAAAGGCAATTCTGTGAGGTGATGGGCTGATTTATGTCTCTATTGTCAGTATTTCGCCACGTGCCTGTCTATCAAAGCATTGTATTGTGTGCCTTAAAGTCATCCTTTAAAAAACTTTGCCATACCTCAATAAAGCCAGGAAACACATAGCAAGGAAAACCATGTTCTGGTCCAGTACCCTACTAACAAGTCTCCCAAGCAGCCCACAACAGCGGTGTCCACCTGCCAAGCCCACCCTGTCTGTGCCCAGCTCTGCACCACTGGTTTATGGCCTCACCTGTGGAAGGCTCAGGTCAGCCCGTGGGAAGGCCACGCCGGGTGTCTGTACTAAAGAAGGAGGAGGTGTGGCCCGGGGGGCCCTGCTGGCCCCTTCTGATGCGGCCTCCTTATTAGAAGTGTCTGCCTGGCTGGCGGGGCTGTGGGCACCCAGGGCTCAGGGCCCTCGGGCAGAGGTGCACAGCTGCACATTCCCTGCCTGCGGTCTGACCGCACGGATGGCAAGGCCCCGGATGCATGGCCGGCAGATGCTTCTGAGCACCCTACCCCTGGGGTCATTCACGCACATCCACGCACAACCTCAGGAGCCTGGCTGGGGGCGGGGGCAGGTCGGTGAGCTCCCCACAGCTCCCGGAGGCGCAGCAGCTCAGGTGCCCGCACCTCCGGTAGAGTTCCGGCATCTCGGTTTCCGGCGGAAGGAGGCTGACCTCCCCCGGAAGTTGCCTCTGCCCACAGGTCCGTCTGCTCATTCCCCCGCCGGGAGGATTCCTGGCCTTCACTGACCCGCAGGTGCGGCCACTGAGTATGTCACGTGGCTCTCACTGCAGACATTTCCTTCTAGGATAAGCTTGTGACAGGAGCATCGTGCTGAATTGAGATGGTGTGGTGGTGTTTTTTCTTTAATGAAACATTATGACAGTGGAAGCTGAAACTCACAGTGCCACCAGCCTGCGTCAAGTCGGGCACCAACATTTCAGAACTAATATGTGAGTCCCAATATGGGGAGGAAGAACAAGACAGATGGGCTTAATTTAGAGCGTGCTGGCAGCAAGTGCATAAACATATAAACCAATCTCTATAGATCAGACGTGCATCCCTCACCGCGGAGCAGACAGCAAGCTATGCTCGGCAGCTTCCAGACAGAGCCGCCTGCCTGTCGGCAGCTCCGCCGGGACGAAGCCACAGCCAAGGAGAAAACGGCAATTCTGCTTTCGGTTCCAGCCGACCATGGTTAGTTAGGGGTGTCAAAACTGTTCTAGAAAATGATCGGACTCCATTTGTGTTGGCGGCACCCATGCTAGCAAGCCTGGTTGAAGGCAGGGAGCTCCGGGGCAAGGCCATGGAGGTCACAGCTCGTGAGGAGATAAGCAGGGAACTTTGGAAGAAGGACACACTGGGTGAGGAGGAGGAGGAGGAGAGCACACTGGGTGAGGAGGAGGAGGACACACTGGGTGAGGAGTAGGAGGACACACTGGGTGAGGAGGAGGAGGAGGACACACTGGGTGAGGAGTAGGAGGACACACTGGGTGAGGAGGAGGAGGAGGACCACCTGGGTGAGGAGGAGGAGGACACACTGGGTGAGGAGGAGGAGGAGGACACACTGGGTGAGGAGGAGGAGGAGGCACACTGGGTGAGGAGGAGGAGGAGGGCACACTGGGTGAGGAGGAGGAGGAGGGCACACTGGGTGAGGAGGAGGAGGAGGGCACACTGGGGTGAGGAGGAGGAGGAGGACACACTGGGTGAGGAGGAGGAGAGCACACTGGGTGAGGAGGAGGAGGAGGAGAGCACACTGGGTGAGGAGAAGGAGGACACACTGGGTGAGGAGGAGGAGGACACACTGGGTGAGGAGGAGGAGAGGAGAGCACACTGGGTGAGGAGGAGGAGGACACACTGGGTGAGAAGGAGGAGGACACACTGGGTGAGGAGGAGGAGGACACACTGGGTGAGGAGGAGGAGGACACACTGGGTGAGGAGGAGGAGGACACACTGGGTGAGGAGGAGGAGGACACACTGGGTGAGGAGGAGGAGAGCACACTGGGTGAGGAGGAGGAGGAGAGCTCACTGGGTGAGGAGGAGGAGGAGAGCACACTCAATGTGAACGACACCAGGAGAAGGTGCCGCGTGCGCTGACACTGCCATGACTTTGGCTGAGATCTCGTTCCCGTCGCTCCTTAGATGTTGCTTAAGCATCGCAGTGCCTTTCCTAAGGACAAAGCGCATGTGCGGAGTCTCGGTTGGGTCGAGGTTCCCTCCGGGATGACTGGGCCAGCCACCCTCTCTGTTCTGGGGGTCACCGTGAGCCTGACGGGGCTCCGCAGGCCGCCTGCCTCCCGGTGAGGCACGGGCAGAGTGTGCGACCGTGCCCGGCGGCTTCCACGCGCGGCTTCGTGGGCGATGCAGGCTGCAGAGGGGGAGGGGGAGCCCCCGAGCAGAGGCCTAACGCGGAGCCGCGGTGCACCGGCTGGACGGCCCCCCTTCCTCTGTGGCTCTCCAGGGCCCCCATCTCTGTCCCCCTCGTTTTAAAGTAGAGTCGTGTGTGAGAATGTGTGTGTCTCGTCTGTGAGTGTGTCTGGGGAATGCTTGCCTCTGTGTGTGGAGGGATGTGCGATTATGTATGTGTGGTTGCCTGTATGCCGGTGAGTGTGTGGAGGAAGTGTGAAGCATGCACACGCGCGTGCCTTTGTGTGTGCAGGCGTTATGCACAAGTGGCGCTCTCACTAGCCACTCGGCAGCCGCCGTCAGGCCCAGCGTGATTTTGCGCGTGTTGGAAATGCTGCGGACGCTCGTTATTTTATCATTTAATACGTGAGCGGGTTTCAGAAAGTCCTATTTGCCTAACACTTGCACATCCTTTAAATTGATGTTTGGAACATGTAAGTGTTGGCTTCTAGGGAATTAAGTGTATGAAAATTATCAATAGATGCTAATGATCAAAGATAATGTCCCTTGTTCAGAGTGAAAAGTGCTTTTTCTGAGCTGGAGCCACCCCCAGAGCCCCCCACATAGACATGGTAACGCACCCACCGACAAAGCCACAGTGAGATCTCCAGGTTGAGCTTTTGGGGGAACACACACCTCAATCCCCAGTCGTAGAGCTCACGAAAGTAATCACCTATGGTATGTCAGGGATTTAAGATAGAAAACATGGGGCCATGAAGTCTTCAGAAGATAACAGAAAAAGACACTCAAGACCTCAGAGTAGGTAAAGATTTCTTCAACTTACAAGAAATGGTAGACACTAATCATGAAGGAAAGCACGAAATTAGATTACACTACAAATATTTTTGGCACCGAATTCCATCAAAAGCCACCATTGAAGCTGGGCTCTGCTGGCTCACCCCCGTGATTATTCTAGCTATTCAGGAGGCTGGGATTTGAGGATTGAGGTTCAAAGCCAGCTCGGGTGGAAAGTCCATGAGACTCTTGTTTCCAACAAACTACTCAGAAAAGTCAGAAATGGCACTGTGGGATCAAGTGCTAGAGCACCTGAGTGCAAGGCTCAGGACGAGCAAACATAAAAATAAATAAGTAAATAAATTTTTAAAAGCCATCCTTTAGAAGGAAGATGCTATGTAATCCTAGCTACTCATACGGCTGAGATCTGAGGACTGTAGTTTGAACTAGCTTAAAGAGTCAAATCTACATGACGCTCATCTCCAATTAACCAGCAAAATACCCACACTGAGGTTTTGCCAAGTAAATGTCTAGTGAAAGCCCAAGGCACTGAGTTCAAGCCCAGCACCAGCAGGAAACCAAAAGAAGGAATGTCCTGGTGTAGTATAGGTGAAGACATTCACAATAGATTTATTTTCAAACAATGTATCCTTAGAATCCCTCAACCGTGCAATCAGTCAGAAAAGACAGGCAGAGAACTAGAAAAGGGACGGAGATGGAAAACACGTCTCGGTCCTTGACAAGAACAGCCACAGGAGCTGCACTGGGCACAAACGGTACGTGTTCGTCTGTGTCCTCATCGGGACGCGCAAACGAGCGTCGGCAGGCCGTCAGAGGGCAGGCCTGGGGTGGGGGGCCCTGGAGGCCGGGCTGCAGACACGGCAGGACGAGTCCCCGGCTCTGCGGAGGGCGTCGGGGCCACTGGCTTGCACAAAGCCTGACAAGGCCCCCGAGTCCTGTCGCCGTGTGCTCCCTCGTCTCTGGGGAAGCTCTGTGGGTGCTCATGGCATCTGTGCTCCTAGGCACCCCCAAAACCGGGCGGACACGGCTGTAGCCGCTGTGCTTGTGACGCACTGGGTTCAAGTCCCAAGCCCACGGCGGCAGAGTGGTCGATATTAAAACACAAGGGGAGCGCAGCGTCACAGCCACCGCCACCACCCCAGATGGAACGCGGGGGAACGCATCCCGAGGCCCAGCGTGAGCGCTGGATCTGCCAGGGGGCGTCGACACCCCCACTCCTTGAGTCTCCCCGGGCCTTGAGCTATCTCCCAGCAGTGCGGAGCAGGATTGGCACGGCGAGGCTCCGGGCGGCGCGGGTCCTCAAGGGAACACGCGGCCGCGGTGGCTTCCGGAGACGCCGGCCTCCGGTCGCCGGGTTTGTGCACGCTTCGGCAACGGCCATGCCACAGGCTCCCGGTGGGAGCAAGCCTGACGCGTCCCCCGCAAGGAACCACGCCTCCGTGGATGTCCACGACCCACGCGAACGCCTCTGAGGCCAAGCCTCGTTGCCAGGTGGCTTCTTGAAGCTTCCTGGGCAGGGACGGCAGCCAGCCCGCCTCGGCGGTGCGCAGGCGTGCCTCGTGTGGCAGGGAGGGATAACGGAAACCGTCTACAGTTGGATTGACGCGGCGCTTGAGGGCGTGCAAAGCCCGTCTATTTTGGCCTGGACACGGGATGCTGGTTTTGCAGCAAGCGCACAGAACGTGAGAGTTGTGGGGTCTGGGGACACAAGGCTTCTGCCTAGAGTTCAACGGAAGGTGTAGAAGAGCAAGCAACAGGGGCAGGGCGGGGACTCCCGCTGCAGCTCCGGAGAGGGGGATACGAGAAGCCCGGGGGGGGAGGGAAAGCCCCCCACCCCACCCCCCATCTGGACCTGGGCCTGGGGCATCGCACGGCTGCTCTGCTGGGTTCTGCTCAGCCCTTGCTAGCCAGGCACTTCTCCAGGGCGGGATGGGCACGTCTACTCTGTGCCGTCGCGTCTTAGAAGCTTGCGACGTGTCTTTCGATTTCTAGAGGCTCTCGACGAGGAGTTTCTCCCTGAGCCTTAGGGAAGGCTCTTGGCTTCTGAGCAGAACTGGAGTGGTGAGGCCCATGGCGACTTGCGGAGACGCCCCGTGCGGCCCGCCTTGTGACATGGACAGGAGCCCGTCAGCAGCCAGGAGGACGCGATTTCTAAACAGATGGTTTGGATGTCAGGTGAGAAGTGGGTTCGGGGTGGTTAATCCTGATTGCCATTTTGATTGGATTGAAACCGGCCTTGGAGATTAGTGACGCTCATTTCTGGGCCTGTCTGGGAGGTATTTTCCAAGAGGATTAACTAAGGGGAAGACCTGCCGGATTGGGTGCCCACAGGGAGTACAGTGACAACGCAGAAAGCTGGCCAGACAGGCACATTCCCTCCCTCCCTCCCTCCCAATGGCAGCCACCAGCCACGAGGTAAGGAGCCCCCATCACTTCCTCCCTCTGCCACGAAGAAGCGCTTCCTCACGGTGGACCCGGGATCAATGGCCTCCTGAAACAACAACTAAAATAAATCCGCCCTCCCTTAAGTTGTTTATGTGAGATACTTTGTCACAGCAATGAGGAAACTAACACAGTTGTGATTTATTTTTATTGTTCCTAAGATGAATGCTGTAGGCCACTGAATAGGCAATCAACAAAGGCAGAGTAAACAAAATGTCAAATGCTCATTATCAAAAGTTAAACCTCCTTAGACATCAAAGAAATATAAATTCAAACAATGAGGAACCATTAGTCTTTCGTGCCAAATTGGCAATAATTATGAACATGATATTGTCTATATTTGGAAAGTTTATGTGAGAATTCATAGGGCCTTGCCCAGTAGGGATGTAAATCACTTGCAAATGCCTTTCAAATGTCTGACAAATTTGTGTTAAATATTTAAATGTACATAGCCTTTAACCTAGCAATTCCAATTCTAGTGATCTCTCCTAAGAATAATTGGGCAATTATGCAAGATACAGGCTGCAAGACGATTCATCACAGAGTATTATAGTAGACAAAAGAAAGGAAAAAGGCAGGAAGGCAGGAAGCGGGGAGGGAGGAAAGAAAGACAGAGGGGTGGGGAAAATAGGAAGAGAGGGAAGAAGAAATAGAAAAGGTTAGATTATCTGCAAAAGTGGAGTCATTACATAAGTCATGGAGCATGCGTGACTTACACAGAAAGTGGTATTCTATCACAGTATATAGGTGTCCTGCAGTGAAAGCTTTGCACGTGTGCATATGTGCGTGTCCGCACACGTGTACACAGAGCACTCTGGCAGGAGTGGCCGTATCTGTGTACCACCCGAAGGAATGCAGGCAGACAGAACCCTGAACAGCTTGGCCAGAATGTGGGTAGAGAGCTGTGAGCGTACGTTAGTGGTGAGCTTCACGTGTTTTTATAGTGTGAATACTCTCATACTGGTCAGGTATTTGTTTGTATGCCCGTTCTCGTTTAAATACTCAGTGATTGATTACTTGACGCCCCGCCTTTCTGGACATTGGCAGGGCCCCTGTCTGTTGCTTCTGAGTGCAGCAAAATGCCTGGTAGCTCCAAGCCTCGGAGATACTCTTGCGGAGGGACGCGGTGGTGGCTGGCACGCACCCAGCAGCTGGCAGCCCCAGTGGCATGCTGGCCTCCAAACACTTGATCTGAGAGGAGTAGGGTGCTTGGAATGACAGCACAGGCCCACTCCTTAGAGATTCTGCTCTCAGACTGTCTGCCTCCAACTGTCTCCCAGCCCTGAGCTTGGCAGGACCTGTGTGCAGATGGATGTCTGTGCCCGGGGGGGGGTGGTTCTCAAGCACTGCAGGCCTTATTTGGCACAACTGCTAGGTAAGGAATGTTCATGCCTGCCTGACCCTGGTCTTCCGGGGGCTACCAATGCCTGGCTTCACTGGAAGGGAAGTTGGGGCTGGTGATGTTGCTGAGTGGGCAGAGCGTTTCCTAGCATGTATAAGGCTTTCCGTTAAACTGCATCATTAAAAACAAAGAAATAGAGAGCAAGAGAGAGGGGAGAGGAGAGAGAGAGAGAGAGGAAAGGAGGGATGGATGGAAGAAAGAGAAAAAAGAACAGTGGAGGAAAGAAAAGGTAAAGAATGGAGGGAGGGAGGGGAAATGCAGGTTGAAAGGAGAAGGAGAGGAGGAGGGAGGGAGAGAAGCTGGACCGCTACTCTATTTGGTTGCACGTAAAAGTGGTTTTTGTCGGGAGCACTTTCAGAGTGGGAAGAGCGAGTCGCTAGCGATGAGGGACCCATTCTCCAGGGAGACTGGCTGTCTCTTGCACGCTCGGCTAACGGCAGAGCGCTGGACGGTGCACAGCGAAACCACCTGGCACGTCAAGGGGGCATGCCGGAATCCAGGACCATCGCTGTGGACTTCCCCATCTCTCGTCAGCTCCCCATCCCCCACGCCACAGAGGTCAGGAAGGATGCAACCGGCATTCCGGTAACTATCAATCAACGCGGCTCTGCTGACATTCACAGGATGTTCCAGCCAGCAAGGGCAGAATCACACTTTAAAGCTGTGTGTATCCTTCACCAAGACAGACCTCGCTCCGGCCATGAAACGAACCTGATCCATCCCATTCGAAGGGAGAGGAACCATAAACAGTCTGTTCTCAGACAACAGTCGGTTTGAAGCAGAAACACACACCCAATGATATAATGAAATGCCAGCGTATTTAGAGCGTATTAGAGAATGCATTTCTAAACCATACGTTGATCAAATGAGGCATCTCAAGAGAAATGGGAAATATTTTGAATTACATGTAAATAGAATGTAACACGGAAATGGCAGGCTATATAACAATCCGTGCTTTGGGGAACATCAGAATGTAAGTCTGTGGGATGGGCGTTGAACCCCCATGTTTACAGCACAGCCACTGAGCCGTGGGGTCCACGCTCCCTCTTTTCAGCTCCAGAGTGGATACATGGTGCATACACACAATGGGGTATTACACAGCCATGAAGAAGAACAAAAACACGCTGTCGTGGGAAAATGGATGCATCCAGAGACTGCCGTGTGAAGTGAAATGGACCAGTCCCAGAAAGACAAATACTGCCAGGCATGGTTGCTTATGCTTAGAATCTCAGCTACTCGGAAGATACAGAAGGACATAGAAGGATTGTGCAAAAGTTAGCACAACAACAACAGCCTCAAACAACAAGCCTGCACGAGGCTTCAGATCTGTCACCCCGGCTGCGTGGAGGCTGAAGAAGAGGCTCATCGTCTGAGAGCTGGCTGTCAGGGAACGCTGACAGAGAGGCCCTATCTGAACAATAAGTGCATCAGAGCAGGGCTGGTGGCGTGGTTCCAGGGCGGGAGTGCTTGCTAGCAGGCTGAAGGCACTGAGTTCAAATCCCAGTACTACAAAAGAAAAAGGAGAGACAAATATTAAATATTTACTCTTGTGGAGTCTAGACTCCTCCCTCCGAAAACACACGACTGTATGGGGGGACTGTTTGGCAGGCCACCAGAGAGCCCAGATGCCAGTAGTGGCTGTATAGTGAATGTGACCGTAGCACATTAGATGTATGTACACAATGGAATAATGAAACCCCTTTGTACAATTAACACACGCCAATAAAAGAGTTCACATTGGACTGAGCACCAGTGCCTCAAACCTGTAATCCTAGCTACCGAGGAGGCTGATATCTGAAGGATCATGGTTCAAAGCCAGCCTGTGCAATAGATCTGCTAAATGCTATCTCTACAATAAGTAGCAGGAAGCCAGGCTAGATGGGTGAGTCAAGTGGTGGAGTGCATATTAAAATTAAAATGTGCACATTAGAAAAGGAGACAGTGTTACAGTCAACACTGCAAGTTCTCCCCTACAGAACTAGAAAACAAGTCCGCACAAAGCCTGCAGCTGGCAGAAGAAAAGAAGTGATCATAATTAGAACAGAAATCAATAGGGTCCGGAAATCAACGGAGGAAATCAATAAAGCCAAAAGCTACCTCTTTGAAAACCAGTAAAATTGGTGAATGTCTAGCCAGCCTGAGAAAAGGACAGGCCACACAACTACATGGAGCATCGGAAATGAAAGACATCATCAGAATGGAAACCATACAAGCACTAGAAGAATAAAAAGGAATATTGCACACTGTGCTCATAAATCCACATGATGAAAGTGTTACTCCTTTGTACAACTTCTTAAAGATAACTTAAAAAGCAAACAATAAAAGGTATAAAGGAGAATGCAACAAGCAATTCTATGCTCACACATTTGATAACTTATAAGAAATAAACCAGTACTTTAGAAGATACAATTGCAAAACTCATAAAATATTGATTATGTGAATAGGTTTAAATTTATTAATGAAGTTATATTAATAATAAGTTTGCAAAAATAAAGCACCAAGCCTACATAGTTTTTTTGGGGTAAATTCTACAGGACTTAAGAATTTGTATCAGTTTTTACAGTCTCTCCAAAGGAGCAGAGAAAAGCTTCCTTCTTTGTTCCACGAAGGCAACGGCATTTTACTTGCAAATCCAGATGGAGATGTTTCAAAGAAGGAAAATTATAGGAAAATATCCTCTGTGAATATAGATGCAAAATTATCAACGAAATAACAGCAAATCAAACCCAGCAATGAATAAACAGAATTAAACACTATGACAAAATCAGATTTATTCCAAAATATGGAAGGCTGGTGCAACACTTGAAAATTAATTAGTGTAATAAAGCAAATCACCGAACTGGAGAAGGAAGATCATGTAATCACAATGGTGAACGAACAGTTACACCGGCCAGAATTCCACACCCCTGCAGAATCACAATAACACACACACACGCACACACGCACACGCACACACGCATGCGCATTTACATAGGATCACAGGTACGTTTGCATCTTCTTTTTATTGTTACCATGTAGAGTGAAATTGGGGGTGGGGGTGGAAAGGATTGTCAGTTCCTTTTTAATTTAAAAAACAATGAGCCCCACGTGTCCCTGGTCCTATGACGGGGGGCGGGGGGGGGGGCAGGTCACCTGTACTTTATTTGGAAGTGGCCGTGGGAAGCAGGAACAAGGCGCTTTCATAATCTGTCGTTCTTCTGAGGACGAGCTGTAGAAAGAATCAAACACGCTCCGGGTTTTACAGGTTCACCCTTTGATTTCAACAGTGACCCCAGGACCTTAGCGCGGTCCTTTCCTGGGGGTCCGTGTGGCTCGCCGGGCCTGGTTTAAACGGTGCTGCCTGGCCTCTTCCTTGGGCAGTGGGGGCCGCCCGGAGTCCGCAGGGAAACCCTCCCGGTGCAGCACCGAGAGGAGTTCGCCGCGGGTCACCGTTGCGGGTGAGACCCGGAATGACGATTAGCAGATGAAAAGGCAGGAGACTGATCCGTCCGCGTGGCACGACTGCCAGCGTGCGGCCTTCAGAGGCCTGGGAGGAGCAGCGAGCGGCCCTTTGAACACGCCACCGACGGTGCTGCCCATCTCCACCGGGCCCCCTGCCTGCCCCCGGCTGACAGGCACTAAGGGGCACCCCCTTGCGCCCCTGTGTGCCAGGCTGAGTGAGCCAGCATCTGCCCAGGCCCAGAACCAGAACAGGGGCCCCAGGGGCCGCACTCTTTACCATGAGCCCGCCGCTGTCCCCAGCGCCCCCCCCCAGCAGCCCAGGGGGGCCCCTCGACAGCCCTTTCTCCACCAAAACGTTGTTTCCATAACTCAGATTCCCCTCGGGAGTCCAGCTCCCCAGCCGCTGCCCACCCTGCTGGCGGGGCCTCCCGGGGGGGGGGGGGAACGTCACAAGGAAATGGGTGCCGGGTTGGGGGGAGGGCAGCTCGGGACAGGAGCTTCGCTCTCTCCTCTCGCCATGCTGTTTGCGGCTCCGGGACCCGAGCCTGCCGTGCGGAGGGGACACTGCAGTGTCACCTGGGAAGCACCGCGTCTGCAAGGACTGCGGCTCGCCACAAGGAGACTTGGAGTTGCACAGCAGGAAACCCAACCATTCTACAAAGCCCGGGCTCCCGTGTCCAGGGCAGAGCCCTCCACGCTGCGTGGACAATGATTCCTCCAGCCTCCGGGCGCCTTGAAATCGAACCTTGGGGTCACAGCCTCAGCTCCCGGAGGGGGGCCACGCCCAGTCACCGGCCACCTGTGACTCACGCCATCCACACAGCGGCCGGGACCACGGTTCTCGGTCCGTGCTGAGCACCGGGGGCTGGACGGATGCAGCATGAGGCTCTCTGTTCCCAGGACACCAGAGTCAGCCAGGCAGCCCCGCTGGGGAGGGGAGCCACGTGCGGGGCGGGTCCGCGGACCCCGGCGCACCCTAGCTTTCTTCTTTCCTCTCACAGGACACCCGTGTCCGTGGGAGTCTACCCGCGTGTTGCAGAGGGAGCAGCAGGCGGGAGGGGGGAGCAGGAGAGACAGCCGCCCACCACTTGACGCTGACGGAGTCCCCAGACCACGACGGCCCCACGTCCTTCTCCATTGTACCCAACCCCACCGCCATGACAGTGTGGCCCCTCTGGCCCCGGCCTCAATGCCCCTCCCCACAGACTTGCTCACAGGTGGAATCCCTTCCTCACCTGGCTGCTTCAGAGGCCCTGGGCACGCAGGCCCATGGCAGAGTGGGCACAGGAGGAGCAGGCTATGGGTATGACCAAGGAGCTGAAGAGGAGGGGGAGGAAGCAGAGGTGAGGAGGAGGAGGAGGAGGGGGAGGAGGGGGAGCCGGAGGAGGAGGAGGAGGGGGAGCCGGAGGAGGAGGAGGAGGAGGGGGAGGAGGAGGAGGCAGAGGAGGAGATGGGGAGGAGGAGGCAGAGGAGGAGGAGGAGGAGGAGGTGAGGAGGAGGAGGCAGAGGAGGAGGAGGAAGCGGCGGTGAGGAGGAGGAGGCAGGAGGAGGAGGTGAGGAGGAGGAGGAAGAGGAGGAAGAGGAGGAGGAGGCGAAGGAAGAGGCGGAGGAGGAGGAGGAGGAGGCAGAGGAAGAGGCAGAGGAGGAGGAGGAGGTGGGGGAGGAGGAGGAGGAGGAGGCAGAGGAGGAGGAGAAGGAAGAGGAGGCCAGAAGAAGGAGGAGGTGAGGAGGAGGAGGAGGAGGAGGAGGAGGAGGAGGAGGGAAGAGAAGGAGGAGAGGAGGAGGAGGCGGAGGAGGAGGAGGAAGAGGCAGAGGAGGAGGAGGAAGTGGAGGAGGAGGAGAAGGAGGAGGAGGAGGGGCGGAGGAGGCAGAGGAGGAGGGGCAGGGGGAGGAGGTGAGGAGGAGGAGGAGGAGGAAGAGAAGGAGGAAGAGGAGGCGGAGGAGGAGGAAGAGGAGAAGGAGGAGGAGGTGGCGGAGGAGGAGGAGGAGGAGAGGCAGAGGAGGAGGAGGAAGAGGCAGAGGAGGAGGTGGAGGAGGAGGAGGAGGCGGAGAAGGAGGAGGAGGAGGGGGAGGAGGGGGAGCCGGAGGAGGAGGAGGAGGGGGAGCCGGAGGAGGAGGAGGAGGAGGGGGAGGAGGAGGAGGCAGAGGAGGAGATGGGGAGGAGGAGGCAGAGGAGGAGGAGGAGGAGGAGGTGAGGAGGAGGAGGCAGAGGAGGAGGAGGAAGCGGCGGTGAGGAGGAGGAGGCAGAGGAGGAGGAGGTGAGGAGGAGGAGGAAGAGGAGGAAGGAGGAGGAGGCGAAGGAAGAGGCGGAGGAGGAGGAGGAGGAGGAGGCAGAGGAAGAGGCAGAGGAGGAGGAGGAGGTGGGGGAGGAGGAGGAGGAGGAGGCAGAGGAGGAGGAGAAGGAAGAGGAGGCCAGAAGAAGGAGGAGGTGAGGAGGAGGAGGAGGAGGAGGAGGAAGAGAAGGAGGAGAGGAGGAGGAGGCGGAGGAGGAGGAGGAAGAGGCAGAGGAGGAGGAGGAAGTGGAGGAGGAGGAGAAGGAGGAGGAGGAGGGGCGGAGGAGGCAGAGGAGGAGGGGGCAGGGGGAGGAGGTGAGGAGGAGGAGGAGGAGGAAGAGAAGGAGGAAGAGGAGGAGGAGGAGGCGGAGGAGGAGGAGGAAGAGGCAGAGGAGGAGGAGGAAGTGGAGGAGGAGGAGAAGGAGGAGGAGGAGGGGCGGAGGAGGCAGAGGAGGAGGGGGCAGGGGGAGGAGGTGAGGAGGAGGAGGAGGAGGAAGAGAAGGAGGAAGAGGAGGCGGAGGAGGAGGAAGAGGAGAAGGAGGAGGAGGTGGCGGAGGAGGAGGAGGAGGAGGAGGAGGCAGAGGAGGAGGAGGAAGAGGCAGAGGAGGAGGTGGAGGAGGAGGAGGCGGAGAAGGAGGAGGAGAAGGAGGAGGAGGTGGCGGAGGAGGAGGAGGAGGCAGAGGAAGAGGCAGAGGAGGTTGAGGCAGAGGAGGAGGAGGAGGAGGAGGAGGAAGAGGAGGAGGAGGTGGAGGAGGAGGAGGAGGCAGAGGAGGAGGAGGAGGAGGCGGAGGAGGAGGAGGCAGAGGAGGAGGAGGAGGAGGAGGAGGCAGAGGAAGAGGAGGAGGAGGAGGAGGAGGAGGAGGCAGAGGAAGAGGAGGAGGAGGAGGAGGAGGAGGAGGCAGAGGAAGAGGAGGAGGAGGAGGAGGAAGAGAAAGAGGAGGAGGAGGAGGAGGAGGAGGAGGAGGAGGCGGAGGAGGAGGAGGCAGAGGAAGAGGAGGAGGAGGAGGAGGAGGAGGAGGAGGAGGAGGCGGAGGAGGAGGAGGCAGAGGAAGAGGAGGAGGAGGAGGAGGAGGCAGAGGAGGAGGAGGAGGCAGAGGAGGGTCAGGGTCAGGGTGAGGCCTGGAGAATCCACAGAAGGACCCTTGTCCCGGCCCGCCTGCAGACATCCATGCTCGAGACACGAGGTGGACACAGTGACAGGGAGATGGCCAGCTGTGGTCTGGCCGCCCAGGAGTGTGGACTGAGCCTGCGGGGGACAGCATCCGGGGCCCCCGCTCCCCCCTCCCTGCTCGGGGGCTCTGAGGCAGGATCGGAGGGGAGGCCTGGACCAGGCGCGGCGGCTGCCTGGGGATGGGCCCCCACCTCTGCGCCAAGCACCCCGGGAGCTCGGGGGCCGGGAGCCTGGCCCCGCGCGGGCGAGTCGCGCCCACTGAGGAGACTGAGCCCAGCCGCAGCTGGAGCCGTGTGCGAGGCGGCTGTCCCCTTGCTTGCGCCTCCCGCGCCGGTCCGCGGCCCCTGCGAAGCAGCGGGAAGCCCTTGGGTGGACCTCTCTTCTTGAGTAAGGGGTGTGCGATGCGTGCACGCCTGCGTGTGTGCGAGCGGGAGGAGGAGCGCCGTGAGCAGAGGGCCACGCCGCCCCGGAGCCGCCGCGGGCCCCGCGGTGCTCCGGGAGGGCAGGCGAGCCCGGCCGCTGCCACTCACCGGCGTCGGTAACGGGGCGCGGCGGACTCTGGGGTGAAGGATGGCGGCCGACCAGACAGTGCCCTCCGTAAACGCTGCAGCGTGAGCGTTTCCCGAGTGAACCAACGGTGCCGGCTTGCCGTGGCCATCCAGTGAACGGAAGGAAGGCTTGGCTGCTTCCTAGTGAAAGATGCGACCAAAGGAATGGCGGCTCCCGGCCTGGCCCGCGGGTCTCGGGGTAACAAGAGCACAGAAGGGGGGAAGTCTGACGTGCTCGGGGGGTGCACAGCCTGCGTGGGGCTCTCAACCCCCCTCAGCACCGGCAGCGAACGGGCGGGCAGGGGCTCCGGGCTGGTCAGCGCTGACCTGCGGTGCACTCGGCTTTCCTCGCGCCTGCCTGGAAGTGCACTTCTGGGCGTGAAACCTCTCCAGCGACGGTTCCTGCAACCCCAGACCATAGCCCCATCATCCTCCAGAAAGCCATAGCCGTTTCTTCCGAGACAAGCTAACAGCTTTCCGGCCTCCTTTAACTCTCACGCTGAATTGGTGGGAGATGGTGTTTGTTTTTTTTAAAGCTTTGTAGGACCCACTGATTTCCAAACGAACCTTCTACACCATATTCATTTCAGAGCCAATCAGGTGCTAAGCTGTGAAGTTCCCGCCACGCCTCCTACCACAGAACTGGCAAGTCCTTGGGCTGTCCCCTCTTCTGTGCTGGATTGTCACAAAGACCCCAACCTCACCACGAGGACCATGGAAGCAGATGACGTGCCAATGTGGGTGGGCACAACAAATCTCCCACGTTGTGTAATTACTAGGTGCCAACAAAATACATGAAAAAGCAAGGCCAAGCTGGAGTTCAGGGGTCGGAGGGCGCCACGGTCTCTGGAGAAGCTGACTAGGGCAATTCTGTGGGGCGGCCGGGCAGGAGCTCAGCCGCTCCCGGGAGGATGCAGGGGGACCGGCTGCGGCTCTCCGGGTGATTTGTGGGCGCCCTCCTTCTGGGGTGTTTGTCTGTGTTCATTTCTCCAGCTGGCAGCACTTCTTTTCATAAATTAGAGTAAAGCTTCTTCCAGAATGTGGGGAGACGGGCGCAGAGCTGGCAGGTCTCTTTGGAATTGCTTGACTTACTTGTTTTTAATGTAAGCTGTGAATCAACCTGGGACTGGTGTGCTGGTGCGGGTCCCCCGGGGGCCTCTCCTGGGTCTCCCGCTTCATTATCACTGGCGATTGATGGATTCCTTGAAAGCAGATTATCTTCACAGAGATCACCCTCAGACGTAGAGCGCCCGGCTCCGAGGCCTGGCCGTGACGTCGCGGGTGATCTGGGATGCGGAGCGAATTTCTTTCACGATATTTCTCTATTCTTAATTGTGGCAAAGAAAATCCACGGGTCGGAACGTACATGCAGCGTTGTGACAGGCAAAACCGGGCGCACAGAGGCGGCCTTCTTGTTCCCCTCGAAGGTAGGACTCTTCCAGCAGTGTGGTGTCCGGTTTCTCATCTTTACCGTGACCTCGATGTTGTCAGCCCCGTTTTCCACATAAGGCGGTGGAGAAAGTTGAAGAAAAGTCACGGGCTGCAGTCAGTGTGGCTCAACGCCCCCCTGCTGATCAGAGCACCTGTCCTGGCTGGGCTCTGTGGCTCACGCCTGTCATCCCAGCCACTCAGCCTGGGCAGAAAAGTCCCCGTGAGACCCTTCTCTCCCAACGGACCACTTGAAAGCCAGACCTGGAGCTGAGGCTCAAAGGGGGTAGAGACCTGGCCTTCAGCAAAAGAGCTCAGGAACAGGCCTGGGGCCCTGAGTTCAAGCCCCACGACTGACCGAGCAGAAAAAAAGAAAAGAGGATCCATCCTGGAAGATCTATGGTGCGTCTCGAGCGCACTTAGCAGCGGCTCACGGAAAACCCAGCGCACCAGAGACCAGCCGGAGAAGCAGCTGGCATTGGAAACCCAGGAAGCGATGCCTGCGATTCAGTAGCAGGCTCTGGGGCAGACTCCCAGGCAGCTGGGAAATGCCAGCAGGGGCCTGCTCGCACCACGCCCGCAGCCCTCGGAACGGAGGACCCGGGGCCCTCCAGCCAGACGCCTTCCGCAGAGATGGGAACTCGGGCTGCAAGGAGGAAGGCCAGCCAGCACACGGCCGCCCGGAGCCAGGCCACGGCCCTGGCTCCGGTGCTCCCCGCAGGACCTGCTGCTTCCGGAAAGAGCCACCTCTCGTCACCTACATCGCCGGTGTCATGTAAATTTCCCTGCGCCCTCTCACTGCAGTGTGTCACCGCCCGTCCAGCGAGCCGTCTCTCCTCCGTGACGGGGCCACGGGGCCATGCTTCCTCACCCCCACCGCCACGTTGGCGCTGCTGGTGACAGACCTGTCCCCAGCCCGGGTCCTGCAGTGGGAGGGGCTTCTCAGCCTCACCTTGAATCTGTCCTGATGGAGCAGGGCAGCACGCTTTCAGACATTATGCCGCGTCCCAGAAGGTGGGTGTACGTCCACTGCGTCCCCCCCTGCCCCCGCTGTGACCCCATTGTGACCCCCACCCTGACCCCTCACCTTCCCCCCTCCCCCATCACTGTGATCAGGGAATTCAGGGAAAGTTGGACTCCTGCTCTGCTGGCAGAGTCTGGCTTCTGCGGAGAGTCTACCTTGTCTCTGGTGTCCGTGTCTCTTTTCCTTTGTTTTACCCCATGGTTCTGAGGGCCATGGGAAGATGGGAAAGTTGTTTTTTGTGTTTAACTCTCCCCCTGATATTGTGTTGTGATGAGACATTTCCAGCGTCTTGGCACCTTCGGTTCTTGCTTCACACCTCACAGAACCAACACTGACTTGGAGCCTTCACACAAAGGCCAAAGACGAAGCAGGCAGGAAGCCTGGCGTCCCGAGTGGTCAGAGCCACCGACCTGGTGACCAGGCCGCTGACGAAACGGGGTTCGCCCACCACGTAACCTTCCCTGACCCTCAGAGAAGGGTTGGGGTTTGCGTGCCGGCACTCATGGGTGGGAAGGGGAAGGAAGGAATGAGTGGAAAAGGGAAAAGATGTTGCTAAACAAGAGGAAAGGAATGCACGTTGCATTCGAAATGGGGAAAATGGTTTTACTGTTGAAGTCCATAGACCTCATAAGCTACGTGGAATAGAGTGACAGTTTTCATCACTGTGAAAGTTAAGATCTATGCTGTGAAATGTATGTAATGAAATGACCGATTATATATCTGTTTCCAGTAGAAGACGCACTGGCACCGTTCTAGATAAGCAGGAGGCTCACGCAGGAGGCAGATGCTCCCCCGGGGTCAAGAATGAGGACCCAGTAATGACACCTGTCAATCATCTTGCCCATCAGAGTTCAAGCTAAACAAGGGCCTACCCGCACCTACCCGTGCCCTGAATGAAACCCCCGCTAGACAAGGACAAGGCTGGGTGCTCTGGAGCTTCTTGCTGGGGGAGGCACGGTGTGGCTGTTCTGGGATCTCCTGGCACTTCCCTCCCCAATCGTGGGCACCCAGACCCCCATTGCGCTCACCCACGGAAGCAGCTCTACAGCTCGAAGAGAGGAGTCGCTGAAGTGTCGACCCAGGCGTCCACAGAGCTTCCTGGAGCTCCCGTGGGCAGTAGGACTCCGTGTCGGGATGTGTCATAGTTCTATACATCCTGAGAAAGCCCCGGGTAAGGAGGGACCTGCAGGTTGGGAGCATTCTCACTGCAAAGAAGGCTCCGGAGAAGGCTCGGCCGCTGCCTCGGGCTGCAGCTGTAGGCCCTGGATCTGGGATTGCTGTGGTTACTGAAGCCAGAGCAAAGCGAGTCTCTAGCCTGGGGCTGGTTAAAGAGGAATCCAAGCATAGGAAGTGGCGGGGGGAGGGGGGCAGGTAGAGTGGAGTCCAGGTGTCTCTCACTGCACAGGTGAGCAGGCCAGGAGGAGAAGCTGAGTCCTCTCTGCCCTCGCCTCCCTCAGCCCTGTGCCCCTCATCTGCAAAAGGAAAGGGGTGAGAGACTTGCTTTAGCAACTAAATGGCCTGCTGAAGAAATTCCCAGCAATTGCTCAATAAAAACGACCTGGACCTGACCGATTCAGCCGGTGTCAGCCACAAGGCCAGGCGAGGTGGACGTTACAGTGGAAGGAATGGCCTCTCCCCGGAAGATGAAGGATTGACACCCACCCTACTGCCCTAGGCACCAGGTAGAACCTCCGCTATCTGTGAACCTGCTTTGCTACCCAGGCAGGGCCGTGCACCTAAGCCCAGCTGTACACGATCCATCCTGGGCCCAACCGAAAAGCCCAAAACTTCCCATGGCTTCTTTATTAACCTCTGCCTCTGTGCTCAGACGCCTTGCGAGCCCCAGATTTACCCCCACCACACACACACACACACACACACACACACACACACACACACACACACCCTCCAAACCTGCCGGAAGGTCTGTGCCCTTCTCCGCTCCTCAATAACCAGTCCTCGCCTGTTGAGATGGAGTCTGGCTTCTTCCTTTTCCATTCTCCTCCGGCTTCCTAACAACGGTCAGGCACTTCGGAAGGAGGAGCTGCCTCTGGTCACTCGAGACGGTGGCTCCAGTCCCCCCTCCGGCCTCGCGCCGCCAGCGCCAGCTCGGGGCAGTTGGGGATGGAGAGAACGGGCGGGGCGTAGGGCCGGGGCAAGGCGGGCTCAAAGGAAGGCGAGTTTCCTCTTCCACACTCCATGTCTGTGAAGTCAAAACCTTTGGTGGAATGTGCAGAACCATCCCGTTTGCGGTGTTACTAGAAAAGGACCAGGAGAGACAGTGAAACAAGAACTGTCTGGCTGCCTGTGACAGGGAAGGCTCGAACTCGGATCTACACTCAGACTCTAACGCCCTCCGGGGCGCGGCCTCCCTGCTGTTTTCGCCTGTGAGCTACTCAAGGGCGGGAGGGTCGTACGCTGGAGCTCAGACGCTAAGTGGACTAACTCATGCTAAAGTCTGGAACTCGCCAAGCGTCAGGGGGGTCACCGTGCCGGCTTTCCGTAACAACGCGGTCTCCCCAGCCCGCTCTCGGGGACGCGCTCCTGCACCCCTCTGCCGCGGCCCTCTGCCGCGTGGGGTGCGGGGCGATTCTCCTGGGGGGGGTTGCTCCTGATTGACGGCCCTCCCGAGTGCGTCCAAGGCAGGTCTTCAAAGTACCGGCCTTGGTTTCCAGAACCGAAGCGTGGTCATAGGTACGTGTCGCCCGCAGGCCTGCAGGGTTTGACGCTCGGAAAGCCGAGGGTTCAAAAAGCTATTTTTAAATTAGCCGGCGATGGCCTTCCCGCCACGTGGCGTGGGAGAAGTGTCGGCGTTCACAACATCCTGGGGACCCCAGGGAGGCTGCCCGTCAGGAGTGCCGTAATGGAGTCTCAGTTACTTGGACAGCGGGCATGGCAGCCCCCCTGAATGCGATCATAAATCTGGTGATAGGGATCCAACTGCCCCCTCCTTCCGTGCAGCTAGAAAAGCTGAACTTAGCCAGTGCGGGCGACCATCGCAGACACACAGCCAACCTGGAGCCTGGAGAAGCCGCGGGCAGCCACGCCACGCCACCCCGGGACTTCGGAGTGCAGATCCCGGGCCCTGCGCGTCTGTATTCCCGGTTGCCAGTGGCGATGGCCTGGAATAGGATCTCATAAAGAACTCCCCAGCACCTCTGGCTTCCAGCGGAGCCAGGCTCACTCCGCCCCAGCCGCCACAGAGCCCCGGCCCTCAGGGGCCGTTTCAGCCACCGGCGATTCTGCCACAGGCGCATTCGAGAGGGCGTTTTTCTCCAGACACCGGTCCTATTTGGGAGGAACTTCTATGATCTGATGGCTTGGCGGACGGCCCCAGGCATTCTTCGCGTGGTTCCCCACGGGGCCCTGTGTGTGCTGTCCAGTTCGAGCTCGCTGCTCCGGGCCCAGCCTGCTCCCTGGCCCAGCGGCCTCGTGAGTCACCAGCTCTCCCTGGAGTGTGAGCTCTCCCTAGGTCTTTAGCCCTCCAGGGCTAGCCGCAGCCCTCGGGCACGGTCGGCGTCAGCGCCCATCCGCACTGGGCGGTGCCCTTCGCTGCAGGGTCACGTTGGTCTCAGTTACACCCCGAATCCAGCTCCGTCTCCAAGGCCCCAGGCCAGCGATGGCAGCCTGGACTGGGCGCTCGTGTGGGCGGAAGCACCGCGCCGACAGGCAGCCGGCTGGGGTCGAGACCGCTGCCCCCCGCTGCTCTTGGCCTGGGACGCGGTGCCGGAGCTGCCTTCCCAGCCCCACCCGAGCCCCGGGAGGTCAGCAGGAGCCCAGCAACGTTGCCACTGCCACCGCCTGCCTCTAGGCACCGATCAGTCCTCTCCAGACCAACGTGCTCTGGGTCCTTGCATTCACTCCTGGTGCGCGTGCCGAGGAGCCCACGGAGGAGAAGCACCAACAGGCGCTGTCCCCGGGGAGCGACAGGGACAGCAGCCACAGGGCTGGGGGTGAGGACGGACCGGGCACAGAGTTAGCTCACCAGGCTCCTGTCTCCAGCCTCCCCAGCTCCCAGAAGTCCTCTCCGCCTCACAGGAGTAACAGTCTAGCCCCAGGCCCCCGGGCAGGCAGGGCTCTTAGGGGTCCCTGGAAAGAGCAGGATCCGGAAGACCCAAGTTGAGGGGCAGGGCTTGCTCAGGGGTGCAGCACCTCAGCAGGACAGGAAGTGATCGGGTGGGGGAGGGGGGGAGGGGCGGCAGAACTCAGGCTGGCCAGACGGTCGCGACCTCTTCTTCTCTGTCCTGCCGGGGACGGGCATTTGATGTCGACACAGAGAGTCGGCACGGGGAGGTAGGCAGACTGAGACAGCACCCCAGTTCCTCCCACGTTCCCTTGTGACCATAAACCGTCCCCCCAGGCCCGGGCTCTGTCCGCCTTGGGCTCGGGGTGCATCCTGTCTTCCACTGTGTTCTAAGCAGCCGCCGGGCTCCTCCCAGCAGGTGTCTCTGCCCAGGGAAATACGCCGAGGTGGCCCTGCAAGTCCAGAGGTGCGCCCCAAAAGCCCACTGTGCCAACTGCACTTCACACGATAGGAAAACCAAGCACGAGGCCTGAAGCCGCGGGGGGGGGGCTCCTGACAAGTGAGGAGCCCCCAGGGTCCCTTCTGACCATCCTTCCTAGAAGACAGTCAGCTCTTTGTGCCTGGCTGCAGCTCCCCTTCGTGGCTTTGTCTCTTCAACCCCAGGACACCACAGGGTGCTGCTCTTCCCCAGGGACGCAGGCTCCCCCGGGCACACACGAGCGCAGCACGGTGGCCGCGCGATCCCACACTCCTGCCTCTGGTGTACCACGCGCCCAGCCTTCGTGCAGTCTCACGGGCACTGAGCGCACGCCGGGTCTGCAACCCCGGGAGGAGCCGCTGGCCCCGTGGCAGCTTCTGCGGGGTGGGCAGCTCCCCTCCCTTGCTCCCAGCACCAGAGGCCGACATGGCACTAATCTCCTACAGACACCAGTAGCGAGTGGGATTCACACACACAGGATTCAGTCCCAGGAAAATGTTTATCCCATCGTTGTACATCTTTCTCGCCCTCCCTGGCGGAAGCTGGAAAGCTGGTGTTATATATCGCATGCAACAGGTGCAATGTATGTTGAAACAGACATGTAATTAAATTAGAATACGTATACACTCGAGACTGTCTTTCTTTGCCTAAGAAATAAATCACGATGATGTAGGTAACGATTCATTCAGATTTCTTAGAAGAAGACGCCCTCGTCGCTTAAAAGGTGTGGTGTGCACCGGCTGTCAGAGTGAAATGCTAATTACACAGCGTTTAATGGGTACCAACGCACTCTGGATGGAAGCTCATTGGGCCATGGAAGCTAGCTGCTCAATGCCGCCACGGCATTCCTGAGAACAGACAAACTGTGCGAAAGAAAGGAACACAGCTGTCTCTCGCATTTTCCTAATTAATTATATGACCCATTGTTCAACAAGTGGCAGCATTTTCCAACAGGTGTCATGGCTGGCAGGCGAGAGAGAGGACCTCACGTCTCTGCGTGTGAGGAGAGGCAGGACTTTTCTGACGGGCTTGCAGTGCAATCAATCGTGCCACGGCACGGTCCAGCCCGGACTCTGCTCAGCCCCCGTCACTTGTCAGGAGCCCCCCCCCACCGCGGCTTCAGGCCTCGTGCTTGGTTTTCCTATCGTGTGACGTGCACTTGGCACAGTGGGCTTTTGGGGCGCACCTCTGGACTTGCAGGGCCACCTCGGCGTGTTTCCCTGGGCAGAGACACCTGCTGGGAGGAGCCCGGCGGCTGCTTAGAACACAGTGGAAGACAGGATGCACCCCGAGCCCAAGGCGGACAGAGCCCGGGCCTGGGGGGACGGTTTATGGTCACGAGGGAACGTGGGAGGAACTGGGGTGCTGTCTCAGTCCGCCTACCTCCCCGTGCCGAGTCTCTGTGTCGACATCAAATGCCCGTCCCCGGCAGGACAGAGAAGAGGTCGCGACCGTCTGGCCAGCCTGAGTTCTGCCGCTCCTCCCACCCCTCCCCCACCCGATCACTTCCTGTCCTGCTGAGGTGCTGCACCCCTGAGCAAGCCCTGCCCCTCAACTTGGGTCTTCCGGACCCTGCTCTTTCCAGGGACCCCTAAGAGCCCTGCCTGCCCGGGGACCTGGGCTCCCCCTTTTCCAGCTGGGGCGAGACCATCTCCCCACATCCATCTTGTTCCCTGTTCCCTCCTCCCCTTCCTCCTCCCTGGGCTGTGTGCGTCGGGTTCTCCATGCTTCCTGCCGGCCCCTCGTTTCCTCCCACTTGTGAGTGGAGTCTGGTGTTGACTTCTCTGCGGTGGAATACCTGTTTGCTGCACCTTGGCTGATATAAACCGCAGCAGGAGCGGTCTCAGGAAGCTGGCACTCTGAGTGCTATGGGAAGGTTGCATCGGACCTGTCTCTAGGCTGGACCGGGCTGTTTAGCGCTTGTGGCGTGGAATGGGCCACGGATGCCACCCGGCACACTGACATCTTTATTCGTCAAATTGCCACGTGTGCCTGATGGATGTGAAGTGGCTACTTAAACATTCAGGTGACTTGGAGGACGTCCATGGTATTACGAAAGGGCTTTGGGACTGGAGCAGCGCTGCCGGGAACCACGGATACCTCTAGACAGACGTGGGCTAGCTCACGTTGTTAACGTCAGACCACAGAAAAAGCAGAGCGGCCATGGGCCCGGAATCGCCACTGGCTCCCAGAGCCGCAGGCCACCTCCCCCAGGGCCGGGCATCATTTGGGGTTTGAGGTGGCAGAATTATCATGTAGGACAGGTGCTTAGGACCGTGAGGCTTGGTCTGGGGAGGCGTGAGGGACCACAAACGAAGCACTGGAAACCGCGTCCTCGTCCCTCCCTGTAGTGGAGGCCCCTGCCACCTGGTGATTGACTATCTGAAGGGACTGGTTCTGGAGCAGTTACCAGCAAAAGCATGCACATTCATGGATACCCTCTCTAGCACGTGACCGGCAGTGTGTGGGAGATGCCGCTGTCCTTCAGAGCAGAGAGGAAACGGTGCTAGTGCCAGGACAAGGGCCACAGAAGACGCGGCTGACTTGGGGGACAGAATCCCCCACCCAGCCTGGCTGTGGCTTCACCAGATCCGACCCAAAGGCCGAAACTCAAGCCCATGGAGTAAGCTTGGTGGAGCCCCCAGGGGTATCCACAAAGGGATGCAACGTTTAGCAGGAACAAACCCGCGTGGGTTTGCACAACTGTACCTCCTGACTCGGACTCCACAGCACCGTTTACTGAGGTGTGTGGAGTGCAGCTCAGGGGAGCCCCGAGACTCTTGCAAAGCTCTGGGGAGCAGTCCTGGCAGGCAGGCAGGCACTGAGACCACGGCGCTGGTTTCTGAGTGGTGGGTGGCGGGATCTGGAGTAGCAGAGGCCCAGGGCTGGTGTTTTGCTGCCTAAGGCACAGGGACTGCATTTCCCGGGATGGGAGACAGGCATCAAGGACCAGATGGAGGCCCGAACGCTTTATTCCAGGGACAATTGTGGCAATGCCCATGGATTGTGGTGTCCCTGGCAGCAGACATGCAGCCACTGCAATCTCTACCTGTAGGAAGAACACCAGGGCTGAGGACCAAGAGCCCCATGGAGCCAGTAGAGGGGACTGGGGCTCTGCCTCTGGGTTCCAGACCTTCTTGCCTGAAGGTGACACTGGGTGAACTTGAAGAAGGATCCAGGATGCTGTCAAAACCTTCTTCCCCGCATGGACCTGTGGTCGTTTACTCTGTTCACTCGGTTGACTGTGTGTTGTATGAAGCAATCCGTCTGATTCCTCGGGGATTTCTGGGCCACCGTTTATAGAATCCCACAGCTCTGGCTAAGCCCTTGGCCCTCTGTCCACATCGGGGCGCACGGTAGTCAGGTGCTGGGACCAGCTAGAATCCTCGTGGGCCCGGTGGGTGTGTAAATCGATTTTATAATCAGGCCGGGCATCGTGGCAACGCAGAATACCAACCTGTGTTCCCCACATACAGGATGGGGATCGTGTGAACATCCCAGAACTCCGCCCGCCCCCACCAAGACCAATAAGCACACCCAGAGAAATGATAGATTGCATTACATTACAAAGCCTTGGGAGGTTTGGGGGAGGTAATAGAAATTCAATATTTGCTTAACTACCTTCTTTTGCCTATGAAGAAGACGGGCTCTTGGAGAATCGCTGAGGATTATTATAAATTTAGTCATTTGATAACTAATTGAAGCCGCTGCTTCCAACGCACTTGTTTTCCTGGAGGAAATCAATGTGGAAGAGAGAATGCGCATTCTCTCTACACTTGGCGGCTCCACTGTTCTGGAAGACTAGTTCTCGGGATGGCAGGCACTGGCTGGGGATGGACGGACCATTGCAACCATCCACCCACTCAGGAGCGGCCATCTGCAAGAGCCACGGGGGGACCCCCCCCCAGGTGGAAGACACTCCAGCTCCCTGCTGAGTCAGAGCCATTGGGAGGGAGGAGGAAAGCGCCTCCACACACGTACCCATCCCTCACTCATTCACACACTTCGCTCTCGCAGTTCCTGGCTAACAGTGCTCCTAGACGGCCCTGGACAACTACAGCATTGGTGACAGAGTTCTCCCGAGTAAGAGGAATAGGGATTATATCCTGGGGATAAAGTTGCTTGCGTCCCAAGTGCCTCCACCGCAGAAGAGGTGACCTACGAGTAGATGGCAGGATGCGCCCCGGAGATCACGCCCTCGCCACTCCCGAGCTTCCTCAGTGAGCTGGACAGCCACAGTGGCCACCAAAGAATGGGTACAGCAACACGGACTCTTCTCCCTGTCCCCTCCACTGGAGTTCACCTGCCTACTGACACTAGCCCGGGAAGGCAAGTTCTTGGGATGGTCAGCCATCACACGGTGCATCTTGCCCAAGTGGAGCCACTGGTCTCCAGGAGAGGTAGAGCATCACCTTACTGGCATAGACACACATTATGGTTGCACACCTGCCTCCCCAGTGTAGACACACATTACGGATTCTGCATGTGGCTTGCATCGGTTTGAACCCCTGACCGTGTTGCTTTTTCCCAGAGTGAGCGCATGTGTATTTTATGAAGTCCTGAGCGGAACACGGTCCCTTGCACACACAGCTTCTGCCAGGAAACCCATGTCACAGCAAAGGAGTATGACAGTGAAATCACTCCCTTGCATTCAGAAGCTCCATTCTAGGCCATCACCCAGGAGAGGTGGGTCTGTCACAGAGGTGGACCTTGCTCCAGCAGACACCGTGGAAGCAGGCCTTCCCAGAGACCATCCTGCGTGGCGCAGCTCATGCAATGGCGGGCTGTCGGCACAGGGACTCAGGACCATACCCGGAGCCCCAGGTCTACTCAGCCAGGGCCCATGGGTGCAGGAATCGGGGGAGGGGGTGGAAGAACAAACAGATTCTTTTGCTACAACTCCTGGTCTCCCAGCCCATTTTGCTGTTGTAACCGAATACCTGAGGCTGAACAGTGTATAATGAAGGGAGCTTTATTTTCTCACAGTTGTAGAGGATGGGACGTCACTATCGGGTTGTCAACATCTGGGTAGATTGTTCTTGTTGAGTCACCTCATGGTGAAGGCAAGAGAGACAAGAAGAGAGAGATTTTGTGTTTTAAAAAACCCATTGGTGGTGTTGATTTATTCATGAAGGTGAAGCCCCATCAGCCTCGTTACCTCTCTATGGATCCATCTCAAATATTGCCAGAGTAACAATTAAATACCAACATGAGTTTGGGCTGGGGCAAATAGTGCGTGGTCATGACCACAGAGAACAAGGTTTAGGATTTAATAAGCACCATCTCTCAGCTCCTCTGTCATGCTGTTCCCTCTGGTGTTTAAACCTGACGACCACCCTACCAGTTTCTTCTGTAGTAATCGTGTTGCTTTGCATTTGATCATTCTCATTACTGTTTAAACTTAAGCCCACACCAGCTCCTACTGTGTTCACTACTCTGAGTCCAACTACTCGCATTTCTGTTTAAACTTGACCACCTCACCCCTTTCTTCTGTGGTAAACATGTGGCTTTGCACTCAACAGTAAGACCAATGGGGAGTTTCATGGTATTTTCAAGGCAAGGGGAAAAAAGTTCTTTGGATTTCTGCTGGAGCCCCAGACATTCAGACATTAGCAGGTCGGTACCTGTCCACCTGCTATAGGCCCTGTAGCCATCATGTTCCAAAAAGAGCTGAGTCTCTGGAGAGGATGTTTTTGGGGACCAGAACACCTCCTCACGAGATCTCACCACGGAGATGACACCCTGGATGCAAAGCCTGAACATGTGCTCAAGAGCCCTGCAATCAGAGATGATGGGGTACGCCTGTAATCTCAGCACTGGGGAAGTTGAGGTAGGAAGATTGTAAAATTAGGGTTAGATTGAGCTACATAGAGAGACCCTTCCTTAAGGAAGGAAGAAGAACACAAAAGATCTAAAGGGTAGAGGGTAGAGAGAAATGCAGTTATAAAATTCAATGCATGGCCTATAAAATTAAGAATATTGAGGGAAGGGGGGCTGGGGGGGATGGGCAATAGCATTGATGAGGATATAATGTACACATTGTATTCAGAAACTGCTTTGTTGAGTGGCAACTCCTTTGTACAACTACTCAAAGATAAATTTTTTTTTTTTTTTTTTTTTTTTTGGCCAGTCGTGGGCCTTGGACTCAGGGCCTGAGCACTGTCCCTGGCTTCTTCCCGCTCAAGGCTAGCACTCTGCCACTTGAGCCACAGCGCCGCTTCTGGCCGTTTTCTGTATATGTGGTGCTGGGGAATCGAACCTAGGGCCTCGTGTATCCGAGGCAGGCACTCTTGCCACTAGGCTATATCCCCAGCCCCAAGATAAATTTTTAAGAAGGAAAGATCTGTGTCTCAAACCTGTAATCTTAAGTAGTTAGAAGGCAAGGACTTGAGGAACAGAGGTTCAAGGCCAGCCTGGAAAGATGAGGTACAGGAGATTCTGTGTCAGCCAACGGCTTGGCACAGTGACGCACACCTAAGGGTCCCAGCCACGGGGAAGCACAATGGCTGGGCACAGTGACACGCCTGTCATCCCAGTGGGGTGGGCTGTGAGGGTGGAGTGGGAGCACAAGTGGAAACATCACAGCCTAAGCCAGCCTGGGGAGAGACCGCACCTCACAGATAACGGGCACACACGGTGGCCGGAGGCGTGAATCCATGGTAGAGTGCCTTCCCAGAAGGGCTGAGTCCTTGAGTTCGGTCCTTAGTGCTTTTCCCCAAAAGGTGGGGGGAACAAGCACACAGAAGACAGAAATCTGAGCAGAAACAACCACTGAAAAGAACACCCTTCAAATAATAATAAAAAAAAAGCAGTGCCAAAGCGTATGAGTTTGCAAGAGACCCGTGTGGCCAATCCCACGTTCTAGAAAGGCATAATCCCCTTTGCTTCCTGGATTTGGAGGGGTAGAGAGAAGAGCGCCCCGGAGGCAGAGCGCCCCGGAGGCAGGCTGAAGACGGTGCACAGACCTGTCTCCCCGGAAGTCACTGCCCCTCCCTCCGCCCTCATCACCCCACCCCGCGCACAGCTGGGGAGACCGTGGCCCTTACTCACCTTGGGGTTGTACCAGGGCAACGCTTGTGCCCTGCCCAGAGAGGAACGGCTCAGCGGTCTGGGAGGGGATGCTCTGAGGACCGGCTTCCCGTGAATCAGCGGCAGCTTTGCGTCCTTCCCAACAAGCGGCCTGGCTTAACGCACTGCCATTTCCCCTGGATAAACACGTAGCCGCAGCGAGTAAGCCGCTCTTTCCAGACGGACGGTGCTTTGCCTCCGTCTACACAGCTCTGCGTACATCCTCCCGATTCATCTCCACCCGCTCTGCAGCGTGTCCCTGACGCCGGGGGCCGGCACGCAGCCTGGCGTGGAAGAAGACGGAGATGTGGCCTGGGAGGGGCGGTGGTGATCACACGTGCGGAGGACGGAGCCCCTCTGAGGGCCGTGGGTGTGGGATGAATCATCAACCTCACTAACAGCACACAGAGTAGGGAGTCAGGTGTGCGAGCTTCGGCTGCGGGAAAGCCCATCCGAGGGTCCTAACCGGGGCCCAGCGCGCACTTCCACGTCTGTCAAGTTCCCACAGCCAGCCTTCTTCCTGGCTGTGCAGAAAAGACATGGCTGGATTCCAAGGTCCCAACCACCCTGTGTCCACAGCCCTAGAGAGCACCCCCCACCCCCACCCCCCACGTGCCCGGCCTCCTTAACACTCCTACGTGCATTTCCCGTGTTCCTGGAAGTAGGGGCAGAAAGGTGGGCACCTAACAATCGTCACCTATTTACTCCTTTGCCTAGCTTTTTCCTTCCGCGCGTTTTCCGGGCCCCGTTGTCTGTTTCCGGGGCCGTGCATGGAGATGGTGTTCTGGACACAGAGCGCTGAGGCTGATCAAGCGCATTTCACACCGAAAGCAGCCTCAGCTTCTGGCAGAGTGGACATTTGTAGAGTGTTCGGTGGGACTTGAAGACACCGCCCTGTAA